>NC_141146.1:83633726-83951405 GCF_053477565.2 Lygodium microphyllum | reverse complement strand
TCTAGGCCACCTCTTTTAGATCCTGACTTGCGCTCTTTTAGATCCCGACTTGCACTCTTTCAATTTTTTTGCTTTTTCTTGTGATGAGGTTAACAATGAGTTCAAAATTGATGGAAAGACTGGGATTGGAAATCTAGAAGGATACATGTACAATTATTTAGGGAATGGCTAATGACAATTTAAGACTGTTGAACAGTATGCGAGGGAGAGGAGGAACGGAGAAAGAGAGAGGAGAAGAGAGACACGAGACACCGGAAGTGGAACCCCAAAAAGTGTGTCAACTGAGCACACATGATAGGAATATATAGAGGGGACTTGGGGCGCTACATATAGATAGACTATATATAGCTAACACTATATATAGCGCTATATATATAGACAGACTATATATAGCTAACACTATATATAGCTAACACCCCCGCTCAAATAAAGGTCCCTTACTATGCATGAAAAAACCCTTGGGGGCTCAAGGGAAAAACCCACAGCTCTATATAGGCCTACCGTTATATTAATATTCAAAATATAAAATTACAAAGTTGAACTTACAAGAGCCTATTCATAGGCATCAAAGGAGCAAGGAGCTACATCACTCAGAAGCTACATCACTCCTGAATTACAACAACCTATTCAGAGGCATCAAAAAGATAAAATCTCCAAGAAATTCCTTCAACGGAACTTGGGATGTAAGCAGTATATCTGTCACATCAAAACTTAAAGAAAAACATTACAGTGACATTAGAACAACACAAGGTCTATAGAGACGGTTCGCGACGCCGCTCTATAGACAACATAACACATGTGGGGCCCCATGAACAGAATATAAATAAAACAATTTGTCATTAGCTGGAATACACACACTCATCAGCTGGAAAGAATATAAACGAAATAATGTGTCATCAGCTGAAATATAAACCCTCATCAGCTGGAAAGAATATAAACGAAACAATGTATCATCAGCTAGAATATAGAGGCTCTCAACAGAACACAAGCCAATTTCCTCAAGTTAGTGGTCTGCTTGTCATTAAGCTTGCCACCATAGTTTTGTCCATCGCAAATAGCACGTACTTCCATTGGAAGGAAACTCAGCTTGTTTGCTTGAACTTGTAAGCACGGTAGTTCAGGGAACTCAATAGCATAATTGTATGTAACCTTGAAATAATCAACCACAGACATTTCCTTTCCCCCTTCCAAGGGGAACTTGAGATCCTTTGTCGGGGAGGAAGAGAGTCCAGATATCCTGTACTTACATGGCCTTTGCCTGTGAATCACCTGTACCTTCAATTAGGCCAAAGTTTTCCTAACCTTTAGACGCATCAAATCTGATAGTCGTACAGTGCGGTTGAAATTCCTAAACTGTTCATGCAGAAAATGAATAACTGGGATGCTAGCATGAAAAGCTGTTGTTGACAAGTCAACGTTAAGCTGCAAACCTTCCTTTGTAGACCGAAGGTTTGATAAAATCCATTTATTTCAACAAGTCCTCCTTCCAGGGCCATAATCCCTAGGTCACTCTTGAAAAATGACCTGCTAACAGGAATGAAGTGTAGAGCAGGGTGCTCTCTCAAAAGAACATCTAATGCCGGAAGATGCTCTTGAGGAGTAGGTACCTACTTCCCTCTGCAAGAAAGTCTTGTAGATTATTCTTGTTTAGAGTAGAGACATGGCGAATGGCAAAGGTAAACCTCCATTCTCAACCGGACACTCCTTTCTCTTCAGACAAGATGACAGAGAAATCCCGCTGCTCAAATGGCAGAGGCCCATGGGTATACATACTCTTGCTTCCATCATACATAGGGAGCTTTCCATTGAATGCTCTTGGAAGGAATTTTTGGTGTAATCTCAACATCATACTGGTAGATGTTGTCACCGGGATGAATAGTTATTCTCCGTCCTGCATTCCCAGGCAGCAAGGGCCTGCTTGGAGCTAATAGATTTTCTGGCGATGCAATAGGGCTAGAAATCTCCTTTCCTGTGCCAGCTTCCACATCTTTTTCAGCAAGAAGAGGAGGATGCGATTCCAAAAGCTCCTCAAGTGTGGGAGCGGTCAACAGGAAGAGGAGGATGCAATTTCAAAAGCTCCTCAAGTGTGGGAGCGGATAGTTCAGGAGATGCTGAGTAGGGAGGTGCCGGGGATGCCCGCGGTCCTTAACGTTATCCCGCTCTCTGCACGGAGGATGCAGACAGTAACAGGCACAGCGAGGTGCCGGGGATGCCCGCGGTCCTTCACGTTGTCCCGCTCTCTGCACCGCATAGCCGCTGCCCCCGTTGCTGCTTTGAGGAAGAAAAATACGGGAAAAGACAGCCATGGCCATGCAAATCATCATCTTCATCAAGCCGATCACATCCCTGCTCCCTTTGTATGGGAAGAGCTTGTTGCGCCTTGCCTTGGAGGGATGTCTCAAAACTGTGGAAGCGTGGGTTGGTTGGGTCTACAACCATCCCAAAAAGATTGTGATTTGGCTCACCAGAACCAAGGCTGACGATGCTCCCCTTCCCCTTACCTTGGAAGGCTATCCCGAGCACAGTTTCTGATTCATGGTTTTTGAAGTACCTTTTGGCTGAGCCGCTGATGCATCTATCTCCGCCCGTACGGTGCCCATCTGGCTCGTAGAGAACTGCACCCCACAGGCTAGACAAAACGCGGTGGGCGCATGGTTGAGGGCGGTGCATCACCCACAACGTTTTCCACCCTGGTAATAATCCATGGGTGTACTCGTAGACCTAGCTGCGCTGACAGCAGACAGCAAACCAATGTCAGAAGCAGAGCCGTAGGCATAGGCACTGTTGTGGGTAGGTTAGAAGGCAATGTCGGCAGTGAGGGCAAGAAGGGGAGGAAAGAGGATGGATGATGATAGAGAGAGAGAGAGAGAGGAAGCAACACAACTCCTCCAGCATAGGATGCTCCCGGCATGAGAGAGAAGAGAGAGGAAACCTCACTCTAATACCATGTTGAACACTATGCGAGGGAGAGGAAGAACAGAGGAAGAGAGAGGAGAAGAGAGACACGAGACACGGGAAGTGGAGCCCCAAAAAGTGTGTCAACTAAGCACACATGATAGGAATATATAGAGGGGACTTGGGGCGCTATATATAGATAGACTATATATAGCTAACACTATATATAGTGCTATATATATAGACAGACTATATATAGCTAACACTATATATAGCTAACAAAGACAACTAGAAGGTTGTATTACAAGTATGGAATGCATTTTGGCCTTAAGGGTTATTAGGTTTGCAAGGCAGCCAAGCTATTATTAGGAAGGCCATGGATCTTGCAATTTGATTGTCAAGTTTATATACCCGCTAGTCATTTGATTTTGGATAGAGGTACCAGACGTAATAGTAGATGCATATCTTGAATCTCCTCAAAGCAACATAATTAGATGCATTAGAGGATTGTTCTGGTAGTGAGACTTCTTCAAGTGATGAGTCAGAGGGGTCCACTACAGAAGATGTCTACCATGTGACTTTGAATGAGCCGATAGAAGCTCAAGACAGAATCAGAGATCTGGATGTGATTGAGTTAGATCTCGGTACGTTGGGATGAGCCATGTCTAATTAAATTACAATCTATGCTTAGTCTAGAAGAGAGAAAGGACTACATGTCCTTGATCCAAGAATTCCATGATATTTTTGCTTGGACCTATGATGAGGTGAGGGGTAGTCCTCCTAGTCTAGCTATGCATACTATTCTCCTAAAGGAAGGAGCCATCCTATTTAACCAAAAGTGAGGCATATGCATTTTGAGCTAAGGGACAACCTATTTGAGGAGCTATAAAAATTGTGCAATACAGGCTTGTAATATTCCCACCATAACACTTTATATCAAGAAACAAATTCAGTTTTGAAATGTTTTAAAAAATACTTGTCAAGCTATCATATAAGTAACCACGTAATTTTTTTAAATATCGAATCTTGCATTAAATCAATTCCACAATCCGACACAAGAAGATGTCTCAATGTTCCTAGCCAAAAACAAGCAAAGACGCCTCCTAAATAATATTACGACAGCTTGATCATAATATTTTCTACATTATATTTGATTTAGTATTCCCGATTCCATTTAATGCATCAAAGATCGCATTGATTTCATAACAGTAAGACAAATCGCAAAAGCCTTAATCGATAGACAAAGAACGCGCAAGAACGAGCATGATATTGAGTAAGTTAAGTATCAAAGACTATGGCATGACTTTATAAACTAGATAAGACATGAGATAACTTGGCCAAAAACCACCAGATGAAGTCGTTTTGAAGGAAATTTTTTTTTTAATAAAATAGACAAAAAATCATGACTTTTTATGCCTGGAGAGGGAGAGAAAAGCATTTTAAAATCATCCCCATGCCACCATCCAATAGGTAGGCAATAAAAAACATTTTTTATAAAGCTTACTTAGGTCTTGACAAGTAGCCAAAAGAATGAGTCAAGTGCATGCTCCCCCTCATGGCTATAAATACACCCCCTCTCCTTCATAAAGAAAGCAAGAAGGAAGACCTCCTAATGATAGAAAATTTTCTCTACATCTCTTTTCCATTCTAGCTTGAGCCTTCAAGGAGGAAAATACCCCTCTTCTACCTCATTTCCATTTTCTCTACCCCTTGTGATGCCTTCCTTCCATACATCCATATTACTAAGAAAAATGTTGGCGAAAGTTTTTTGGAGACGACTATCAACTCTTCCTAAACTACCACATTAATTTTGCATGATATCAATGGCTACACGAGGTCACAAAAATTCAAGAAGCCCATTGAAGCAAGAGAAGCAAAAAACGCGGTCGATGGAGAAAATGATATGGTAGGAATTGGCGAAACCCCCATTATTACAAACCTGATAGAGGTAACATCTCGTCGCTTTGGAAAAAAATAATGTTTTATAAGCTTATCACTATATTTGGCTTTCAATGAATATAAATGCATTCTAAAGAAAATGCATATGAACTGCCGCTTAGAAAATTAGCCTAATTAATATGATAATTAACTATTCAGTGAAAAGAATCTTTCACTTGAAAAGGGATTATATGCCTGTCATTAAGAAAATATCTTAATTATGGTCTATTTTGTGATATTTATTGTTATTCCATTAATGACACATGTGATCAGAATAACAGAAAAAAGGTAGAAAATGTTAGGGAATAGAATATTTTATAATTTTTCTCTAAAAGTGACTATCCCTATTTCATTTTGCTAATGATAAAGAGATGCATATGAGTTTTATAATAATTTATAGAAAATCATTTAGATAATATTATGAAATAATCAGTGCATTAAATCAACAAAAAATTACATATGAAAATATATACTAGATGCGCATAGATTAGGTGCGTCCAAATATAATTCGATGTATGAAAGATGAAAGAAAAATTACACTTATGATTTTTGCATTGCTTATAAAGTTTTTTAGAAAAAGCAATGAGTATTGCACTTAGGACATAGCTAAATGAAAATTGATCTTTCTAGATAACGTTGAAAGTTCGACAAATGGTCAGATATCATCAATTAAACCATAGAATACGAGTAGAATAAAATAAAAATCATTTTCTTGCTGAAAAAACATGCAATGTTAATATTAATGGTTATATTAGCGAGAGCATCAATATCATGAGCTGACCCACATATGAGTCAGAAGAAAACCTAGCCTAAAATATCAAGAATATTGAAGCAAAAACAATTATGAACTTCTCGACAACCCTGAAACTATCAGTATCAGGAAATTAAATAAATATTGAAAGTCTGTAGGACTTGTTGAACATTGATAAGAATTTGTCGATACAAATTCTAATGTCTAACTTGGAAAAGCATTTGAAATCTTGCTAAGTGCGGGTTAGGGTAGGACAGCACATGAATTGCCTGCCATAGGTATTCAGATTCACGAAATAACTTGTGGATTCGGAAAAAAGAGTTGCAAGTAGGAAGCAAAACCCTAAGATTAAGGTGGAACCTTAAAAGAGAAACCCTAAGATTAAGGTGAAACCTTAAAAGAGAAACCCTAGATTTGGGTGGGGCTGCTTCCCATGCTAAAAACACTTACTGCTGTTTCTTTTTTTTATTTGTGCATACATTGATGGTTGCACGCGAAAGATTAATTGTGCTTGCAACAGTTAGATTTGATTGTAAATATATAATCAGGATAATAAGAGGAAAGATCACGTTATGCCTCCCCCACGGCTGGATGCAAAACCTTGCTCCAAGGGGGATTGTTTTATACCGTCGCGAGGATCTTTGGACTGGCCTCGACAGTGAGAGGTTGCTCAATGAGGAATCCATTAGGTAGGAGGAGGTAAGAGTGCCAGGGGGGCTCTGGTTGTAAATCTCTCGATCGCTCCTAGGAACATCCTGACCCTCACGCGAATCAGGATGGGATCCTGAAGTCCCCAGTACTAGTGAAGGGATGGAAATCTTGGAGGGTTTGTTTTCTTCTACACAGATAGAAGGGATTTTTCGGTGAACTGAGGTTTCTCTTTTGCATAGGAAGAAGGAGAAAATCATTGTAAATAACTTTACGAACTAATAAATAAATATGGTTTGCCAAAAGATTATTTTTCTGTCTTTGTGTTGTGTCATAAAATTACGCAAAGGAACCCATGATAACAGGTTAATTAACGAAGCTTCTTTGATATGTCATAACTTAATGTGATAGGTAATTAGAAAACTAAAGGAAACCATTTGTGGGAAGCGGGTGGGCGAGATCCTTGATGACGGATCCGTAAGCTGGGAGCTTCTCTCGGATTGAACAAAATGTTAATTAGAAAAATTTAGGTAGAGCTGAGCATTGACTTACATAGGGTTAGGTCTTAAAACCTTGATCAGTAATTATCTTAGGGAAAAGGTGCGGCGCCTGTGCCAGAACTCTGTTAAGGTTCCTTGAATCCTAACTAGTTGCTAGAAAAAAGTGTTGCACTCCATGAACCAAAGGTAACTACAATCGCTCTAGTCAGACAAGAAGCCCTTGTGGGATACCTTTGATAGAGTTAGTTGATGCATCAAGACCTCAGTTGTCAAATTAGGACCCCAAGCTTATAGATTGATCCTTGTGGGGATGGCTGGTACCTTCCGTTACGGGGTGGACTTTGGGAAACCTAGACGATAGACCCTGTGCATTCTCGCGACCAGGCGAAGCCATCTAGGATAGTTCCCTGATGGACCACTAGAACGTGTTGTTAGGGAATTGTTAGGTAGGCAAGTAACACGTGGTATCGGTGTATAATTGAAATTAAAAATATCTATGGTTTTTAAGACTAACTGTTCTAAGTAATAATCAATCTGTTGATTGTTAAGGGATAAACTTTGGCAGAATAATAAAGCCTGGAACGAGTTCCTTGTTTTTCGAGCAATATACACATCTGCATTGAATTCCATAGATGATGAGTGGAAAAGAGTAATGATGAGGATACTCGATTGCCTATATGATCCATCCCTTGTGAATTGCAAAAGAAGATGGTTCTAGGATGAGTGTTATTGTTACATCGAGGCCGATCAATTCTTCAACATGCAGACTAATCTAAAACGCCTTGAATGGATGGAAATTTTAAAAGTAGTTGAGGCCTTTATCTTTTGTCCATCCAGAAGGAATCCACTTTTGATTACGAGTGGTCGGCAAATACGTCTAGACCGTTATGTCAATGACAAGGTACTGAAGGTAATCCCAGCCAACATGATTATAATCCAAGGATGTCGCAAGTATCGAGATTACCATATCCATGGTTTTCCACATCTGCCATTTCCACAGTATAGGTTTCTGGACATAGACAGTAATTGACCTACTTTCTTCTACATGAATGTAACTGATATCCATCCCTAAAAAAGAAAGATATAATGATATCCCGTTCTGGAAATTGTACATATCATCTAGCCTATCCTATCGATGTTGATGTATCTCTACTTGTTAACATCTGCCATTTGTAAATATCCCTTACTTATAAAAATCATAGCATATGGCTATTGATAATAAAAGATAACAGTGAGACTAGATTTTGGAAAAATATTGTGCTCTTTGGCCCATCATTGTTTTACAAAACTAGTAAGATATGTTAATGTGGAAACAAAGCTGAAAAGTTTAAAGCACTAAACTAATTTGTAAAACTTATGATAGAGAGTAATACAGCTATCGCTAGTGCAACCGAAATTCAAGAGAAGAAGTATCTCCTTAATCAAGTCAAGCCATCGGAATTTAATGGCAAGGGCAAAGACGTTGAAGCCAAGGAAGAGATTAGGATTGAGACTATGGAGAACTATTTTACTGCCGTAGGAACTACCCCTACTAATCAAGCTATGATCGTTAAGTTGAAATTGACGAGTGAGGCACACCTGTGGTGGAAACAGTGGTGTAAAGACCAAGGACTTGCTGAGACAGCCATTACCTAGGAAAAGACTAAAGAAGCTATGCGTGGTTGATATTTGCCACCAGCTTATCGCACACTAAAAATGAATGAGTTCTTTAACTTAAGACAGTGGTCTAGGAATGAGCCTGGAGGCATATTACTCAAAGTTTATCTCACTGCTTAAATATGTGGCTGTTTTATCACGGATTGAATGCTCCTCTGAACACACGCCTTGAATCTATGCAGCCAATTGATCTGCATGATGCTTTGATTCGCACAGCACCTCTTGTTCTGAAGATTCAATCAAAGCCAAGGAATAATAGACTTTGGAATTTAAAAAAATGGACTTCACAGGGATATATTAAGCAAGCCCAAGGTCAGCATCCACTTGGTCAAGGAAAGAGGGCCAAAACAAATGCAGTTAGGAACTTCATACATACAGGAAGTAATTCAAGAGTACTTAGGTGTTTCCACTACATTGCCCAAATCTTGGCCAAATTCCTTGCCAAGGACAGTACAGAGGTCAGAACCAAGCTTCAATTGCAAATGGAAAAGCATTTGCTATAATTCCTAAATATCTTGAAGAAGAGGGAAACCCAACTATGGAAGTCGATATGGAGAGGGCATCAGTTCATGCCACCCTCCATAAGAAAGGCCCAAACCGCCAATTTTCAGTGATTCAAACACCAATAGAATATGAGGGTAAGTCCTTTAAAATTCTGATTGACTGTGGAAGCACACACTCTTTCATGTTACCAAAGTGTGCCAAGAAACTAGGTTATAGACACAATACCTACATCTAGGTTACTTGTGGAACTTGCTAATGGAAAAAAAATCATGTCTACTCAACAAACTTGCAAAGTGACATTTAGCCTAGGAAGCAATCTCTTTGAAATGGGATTTAGGATTATGAATTTAGGGGTCTACGAATGTCTATTGGGTATGGACTGGTTAATCCCCAATGACGCACATATTCAGTGCAGAAAAGGCCAGGTGACTTTTCAAAACCTAAAGGGAGAAAAATTGATGACCCAAGGTGAGGCAGAAAAACCCAAGATTCAACTAGCCAAATCATCTTGCATATAATAAAAATATTAAGAAAGGGATTACCTGTGTATCTCATAAAATTAAATAAGGTTGAGCAAAATAAACAAGACGAGGGAGAGCCATATTGGCTAAAGGAATATGATGACATCTTCCCAGAAGAGCTGATTGAATTACCACCTCAAAAAGAAGTCGATCACGAGATTAGACTTGAACCAAGAGCCGCTCCAATCGCTAAGAGTCCATATAAAATATCTATCCCTGAAGCAATTGAGCTGAAAGAGCAACTCAAGTAGTTACTGGATCAAGGATACATTAGACCTAGTAATTCGCCATGGGGAGCCCCAATACCGTTTCAAAAGAAAAAGGATGGAACTCTCCGCCTTTGCATTGATTACCAAGGTCTAAACCAAGTAATAATCAAGAATAAATATCCGATCCCAAGAATAGATGAGCTACTTGATAGGTTGCAAGGGGCGAGAATCTTTTCCAAGGTTGATCCTCGATCTGGTTATTACCAAATAAGGATCAATGAAGAAGATATCCCCAAAATTTCCTTCAATACCAGATATGGTCATTTTGAATTTCTTGTAATGTCTTTTGGTCTAACTAATGCCCCTACTACATTTAATAGATTAATGCAGGATATTTTTTGACCTTATCTTGAGTTTTTCTTAGTCTTCTTTGATGACATCCTAACATACTCCAAGAGAGACGAAGACCATGAGCTACAATTGCACATTGTGCTAGACATAATGAGGATGCATAAGCTGTATGCGAAGAAAAAGATGTGTGCCTTTTTCAAAAGACAGATGGAATATCTCGGTTTCATAATATTTGCTAAAGGAATCTCTGTAGATCCAACCAAAGTTAAAGATGTGCAAGAGTGGCAACCTCCAAAGATAGTTAAGGAAGTGAGAAGTTTCTTAGGACTGACTGGATGGTATAGAATTTTCATAAAAAATTACAATAGCTGCACCTCTCGTTGATTTGCTAAAAAAGAAAATTGCTATTGTGTGGATGCCCATTGAGCAAACCAGTTTTGAGCAGCTTAAGAAAAGTTTAGTAACATCACCCATTTTAAAGCTACCTGACCTAAGTCAAGAGTTTGAAGTCGTAACAGACACAAGTTCTCTTGCACTAGGTTGTGTGCTTATACAGCAAGGTCATCCAATAGACTATTCCTCAAGGAAACTGAAAATCCATGAGAGGAATTACGCCACCCATGATCTCGAGCTGTTAGCTATGATCCATGCTCTCAAATTATGGAGACACTATTTTCTTAGAAGCAATTTTACTTTCTTCACTGACCACAAAAGTCTCAAATGGATCTTTACTCAGCCAGACCTCAACATGAGACACCGTCAGTGGATTGAAGTCTTGCAAGAATTTGATTTTGAAATCAAGTTCAGACCTTAGAAAGAGAATGTGATTGTGTTGATGCATTAAGTCGTAAAGATTTTTTGAATACATTTATCATGGAAGAGCCATCTAAAGGAGAGACTTTAGCTACCATGATATCGATGCCTAGCAATCCAATCATTGAGCTAGCCAAAGAAGAGGCAGGCAAGGATCCTAGGTATCAACTAATGCTTAGAGAAATCCTAGTTAAGGACACTGATCCTAAGCTTAGAGTGAAATACCAAAATTTCACTATGGATGATGGACTTGTCTATTTCAGAACAAGGCTCTACATTCCCCTCAGTCAAATGCTGAAAAAGAAGATATTATGGGAAGCCCATAACTCCATGTTCTCAGGATACCCTGGCTATGTAAAAAATCTTAATGCAATTAGGAAAAGTTACTACTGGGAGAAAGACTGAAGCATGATGTACTTAGATATGCTACTAAATGCCTAAGTTGCGAGCGGGTGAAAGCTGAGCGTATCAAAATGCTAGGCAAGCTCCAGCCACTTGACATTCCACAGATGAAATGGGAGTTCATCAGTATGGATTTCGTAGTTGGCACCTTCTCTTCAAGGAGGGTATAATTCAATCATGATGATTATGGATATGCTGAAAAAGGTCACTCATCTTATCCCAGTCAAGACCAACTACAAAGCTTCAGATATTGCATGACTCTTTGTGAAAGAAATCTTTAGGCTTCATGGATTTCCTAAACAGATTGTTAGTGACTGGGACTCTCTGTTCATGTCACATTTCTAAAGAAGCCTATTTGAAGCGATTGGAACCTATCTTTGCTTTAGCACAACTTACCATCCCCAAACTAATGGTCAAACAGAGTGGATTAATTAGGTCATTGAAGATATACTGAGAGCTTACTCTTCCAGAGAACCAATAAGGTGGATACAATATTTGCCCTTAGTAGAATTTTCCTACAATGCATCATATCACCAAAGTATTCAAATGACTCCATTTCAAGCATTGTTTAGACAAGATTGTTTGACGCCATTGAATTTCTCAAATCCAACCCTAAAGGTTGAGGCTTCTAAGAAAATTCCAAAAGACATGGATGATTAAGTCAAAACTATCAGACAAGACATCCAAGCTACCAAAGATTGCCAAAAAGCTTATGCTGATCTAGGATGGCAAGAGTGTATCTTCTAAGAGGGAGACATGGTTTTAATCCGTGTACGCCCAAAGAAGAGTTCTCTGTCATTAGGAAAGTTCAAAAAGTTGAGTCCAAGGTATTGTGGACCATACAAGGTTCTCAAATGCGTAGGAGCTAATGCCTACAAACTACAACTTCCTGATCATGTGAAAGTCCACAATGTATTTCACATTAGTCTTCTGAAAGCTTATATGGCAAATCAAGATCATATTCTTGATGACCAACAAATTGTAATGCCTAGTCAAGGAGACCTTGAACTCTAGCTTGATAAGATCCTAGATGTAAAAGAGAAATCTCTGAGAAATAGAAACATTAGAGAGTATCTTATCCAGTGGAAAGACTATCCTGAGGAGGATGCTACCTAAATAGAAGAGACAACTCTAGAAAAATAGTTTCCCCAGTTCTCTTCGAGATGAGGACATCTCGATTCCTCTAAGGAGGAGAGGATGTAATATTCCAGCCATAACACTTCATATCAAGAAACAAATTCGGGCTTGAAATGTTTTAAAAATTACTTGTCGAGCTATCAAATAAGTAATCGCACGTATATTTTTTTAATATCGAGTCTTGCATTAATGTTCCCAGCCAATAAGAAGCAAGAAGATGCCTCAATGTTCCCAGCCAACAAGAAGCAAAGATGTCTCATTAATAATATTACGATGGCTTGATCATAATATTTTTCGCATTATATTTGATTTATTATTCTCGATTCCATTTAATGCATCAAATATCGCATTGATTTCATAACGACAAGACAAATTGCAAAAGCCTTAATCGGTAGACAAAGAACGCACAAGAACGAGCATGATATTGAGTAAGTTAAGTATCAAAGAGTATGTCATGACTTATAAAAAACTAGATAATACATGAGGTAACTTGGCCAAAAACCACCAGATGAAGTCGTTTTGAAGAAAAAAAACCATTTTTGAAAAAATAGGCAAAAAATCGTGACTTTTTTATGCCTGGAGAGAGAGAAAGCATTTTAAAATCATCCCCATGCCACCATTCAACAGGTAGGCAATCAAAAAGCATTTTTATAAAGCTTACTTAGGTCTTAACAAGTAGCCAAAAGAATGAGTCGACTGCATACTCCCCCTCATGGCTATAAATACACCTTCTCTCCTTCACAAAGAAAGCATAAAGGAAGACCTCGTGATGATGCTCAAATTTATCTATATCTCTTTTCCATTCTAGCTTGAGCCTTGAAGGAGGAAAATACCCCTCTTCTACCTCATTTCCATTTTCTCTATCCCCTGTTACGCCTTCCTTCCATACACCCATATTGCTAAGCAAAACCCTGGCGAAATTTTCTGAACGACCACCAACTCTCCCTGAATTACCACGTTAATTTCGTCTGACATCCATGGCTCCACGAGGTCGCAAAAATTCAGGAAGCGCATTTGAAATAAGAGAAGTAAGAAACATAGCTGATGGAGAAAAGGATGTGGTAAGAATTGGCGAAACCCCCATTACTACAGACCTGATAGAGGTAATATCTCATCGGTTTGGAAAAAAATAATGTTTTATAAGCTTATCGCTATATTTGGATTTAAATGAATATAAATGTATTCTAAAGAAAATGCATATGAACTGTCGCTTAGGAAAATAGCCTAAGTAATATGATAATTAACTATTCAGTGAAAAGGCTCTTTCACTTGGAAAATGATTATATGTCTTTCATTAAGAAAATATCTTTATTATGGTATCTTTTGTGATATTTATTGTTATTCCATTAATGATACATGTGATTAGAATAACAAAAAAAAGGTAGACGATGTTAGGGAGTGGAATATCTTATAATTTTCTCCTGAAAGTGACTATCTCTATTTCATTTTGCTAACGATAAACAAACGCATATGAGTTTTATTATAATTTATAAAAAATCATTTAGATAATATCATGAAATAATCAATGCATTAAATCAACAGAAAAATTGCATAGGAAAATATGTACTAGATGTCTATAAATTAGATACGTGGAAATATAATTCGATATATGAAAGATGAAAGAAAAATTACACTTATGATGTTTGCATTTCTTACAATAATTTTTTTTAAAAAAATGAGCATTGCACTTAGGACATAGCTAAATGAAAATTGATCTTTCTAGATAACGTTGAAAGTTTGACAAATGGTTGGACATCGTCGATTAAACCATAGAATATGAGTAGAATAAAATAAAAACTATTTTCTGCTAAAAACACACGCAATGTTAATATTAATGGTTATATTAGCGAGAGCATCAATATCATGAGTTGACCCACGTATGAGTCAACAAGAAAACCTAACCTAAAATATCGAGAATGTTGAAGCAAAAACAACTATGAAATACTCGACAACCCTGAAACTATCAGTAGTATCACAAAATTAAATAAATATTGGAAGTCTGTAGGACTTGTTGGACATCGATAAGAATTTGTCGATACAAATTCTAATGTCTAAATAGACTTGGAAAAGCATTTGAAATCCTGCTAAGTGCGGGTTAGGGCAGGACAGCGCATGAATTGCCTACCATAGGTATAAATGCCCATATTATCTTTTAGGCAGAAATACCAATTTTTTCATAAGGATAAAATACACTTTAGATTCGCAAAATAACTTGTGGATACCGAAAAGAGTTGTAAGTAGGAATCAAAACCCTAAGATTAAGGTGGAACCTTAAAAGAGAAACCCTAGATTTGGGTGGGGCTACTTCCCATGCTAAAAACACTTACTGCTGTTTCTTTTTTTTATTTGTGCATACATTGATGGTTGCACGCGAAAGATTAATTGTGCTTGCAATAGTTAGATTTGATTGTAAATATATAATCAGGATAATAAGAGGAAAGATCACGTTATGCCTCCCCCACGGCTGGATGCAAAACCTTGCTCCAAGGGGGATTGTTTTATACCGTCGCGAGGAGCTTTGGACTAGCACCGACTGCGTCACTCAGTGAGGAATGCATTAGGCAAGAGGAGGCGGGAGTGCTAGGGGGGCTGTGGCCGTAAATCTCTCGATCGCTCCTAGGAACTGCCTAACCCTCACATGAACCAGGATGGAAACTTGAAGTCCTCGGTACTAGTGAAGGGACGAAAATCTTGGAGGGTTTGTTTTCTTCTACACACATAGAAGGGATTTTCTGGTGAATAGACGTTTATCTTCTGTGTAGGTAGAAGGGAAAAAACATTGTAAATAACTTTGCGAGCTAATAAATAAATATGTTTTGCCAAAAGATTTTTTTTCTCTATCTTTGTGTTGTGTCTTAAAATTACAGGAAGGAACCCATGATAACAGGTTAATTAACGAAGTTGCTTTCATATGTCATAACTTAATGTGATAGGTAATTAGAAAACTAAAGAAAACCATTTGTGGGAAGCTGGTGGGCTAGATCCCCGTCCTACGGATGGGTGGTCCCCGGTAAGCAAGGAGCTTCTCTCAAGAGATTGAATGAAACGTTAATTAGGAAAAATTAGGTAGAGCCGAGCGTTGATTTACATAGGGTTAGGTCTTAAAACCTTGATCAGTAATTATGTCAGGGGAAAGGTGTAGCGGCTGTGCTAGAACTCCATTAAGGTTCCCTAAATCCTAACTAGTTGCTGGAAAAATGCATTGCACTCCATGATCCAAGGGTAACTACGATCGCTCTAGTCGGACAAGAAGCCCTTGTGGGACACCTTCGATGGAGCTAGCGGATGCATCAAGACCTCAGTTTTCAAATTAGGATCTCGATCTTGCAGGTTGATCCTCTTGGGGATGGTCGGTACCTTCCATTATGGGGTGGACTCTGGGAATATGCCTTGTTTGGACACCCTAAAAGTTTCTATTTGGAATGCTTATGGTTACTCCTAATGATTGAAGGGCATGCTCTATAGTTTGTCAATGCTTGTGGAGCGATTGCAACCATACTAAGAGGGGAGCCATTCCAGCTTTGCCAGACACAAGGCAGTGCTAGTGAGGTTCTAGCTTAGCTCAATGAAATTAAGCATCATATTGGAATGTTTCAAGATTATCCTTCTTGTCTATCCATAATTTCAATTTTACAGGCTTATGTAATGTTGGCATCTTTGCAAAAGTGAAGGGTCTCATCCTGAGGTTGAGTTAAAGGACCTCCCTCACAAGCATAGCTAGCATCTAAATCTTGCAAAGCCTGGAGACTTTCTCCTCTCGCCTTTGCCTATTGAGCAAATACTCTATTCCTCATCAACTTTTTCATGCACTTCTCCCTCCTCTAGTAAGCATCCTTGAAAGTTCTCTCTCGTCCAATAGACATCTTTCAAAGTTCTCTCTCCTCCAATAGACATACATGAAAGTTCTCTCTCCTCCAAGTACTTCACCAAATCATCTTTCAGGTGTAGAGTTATTTTTGTTTTCCTTCCAAGAGGTTCCCCTGAGGCATCATGAGTAAGTGTGGAAGCTTTTCATGGAGTTGCTTTTTGATGTGATTGAAGGGAGCTCTCTTGCTTAGCCCCCAAGACCTAAAAACCACTTATTGGTCAAGCGTTTCAAGCCGAGCGGCCCCATAGCTACCTCTCACATAGCCGATGCACTCTCCCTACCTATGGGGTGTAGTGAGCTTACCTTGATGCCTGATCAAGTACCCTCCTCTCCGGTGCACACCGGTAGCTCCATGATCCTCGATGCAAGCTTGAGCAACCTCAATCCCTCTCCGTCAAGCTCCATCCTCCATAGCCGCACGAGACAAGAGAAGAGAAGAGAAGAGAAGAGAAGAGAGGAGGTGGGGAGCTTCTTCTCCTCGATTCCTCACTCTCACACACTCACTCCCTCACTCAAGCACACACAAGAAGGAAAGAAGAAGAGAAGAAGAAGAAAAGCTTTTTGCACACACCAAGGATGAGCTCAATCACCTTTTGAACTTTATATACATGCCCTAAAATCCCATGGGCACCCATCCCGTTTTTTACATGACCGGCCATTGTGGCAAGGTCCTTTCTCCCATTCCCTTCTACTTGGCCTATTTCTTTAGTTTATGCCCGTCTACCCTTTTACAATATGTACAAGAGGGAGCCTAGCGCTCTTTTTCAAAATTTTTGGGACGCCTTTCACTTTAAAAATACGCTTTTGTCCTTAGCTTGATTTTAGAGGCCATCCTTGTGCCTTTGCTTACTCTTCGTTTGATTCTTCCATTGCCTCCGTATTTTACTTCTTTTTCTTCCGTCTCAAGCTGGAGTTAACATTATGCCCCTCCTAGTTTAGTGTCAGTCCCATGGCACTGATGTGGAATGGTTGGTAGGAGGCATGGGTGTAGCCGGGTGGCTTTTTTGAGTTGGTATACAAGCCTGTGCGAGGGTTGGTTCTGGGTGGACCAACCCTTGAAATTGAAGATGAAAATTGAAGATGAAGTTGGGGTAGGCCCTTTTTTGCTTTTGGTGTTGAGGGGATTTGTCCTTTGAAATTGAAGATAAAGTTGGACGAATCCCTACGTGGAGAGAGACGGATGGGTGGATCCATATTTGAAATTGAAGACAAAGTTAGACAGATCCATCTTTTGGTCCTCCGTGGGGGCTGCCTACTCGTACCACTATTCCAAATGATCTTCTTCATTCACTTTTTGATTGGGGCTGCCTAAGTCTGTCTCTATTCTGTTTTGCCTACACGGTGATATCGCCGCACAAGATGGCCCCATTCGTAAGCAGGTGCTGGTTTAGGAAACTTGCCTTTTGAGCTAGTGAGGGTTTGATGAGGAAGCGCAGACATGCGAGTCGATGTTGATAGGGTCCTAGGGGAATTGGGCTTGGGGTGGGCTTGGGATGAACAGATTACCTGGTTAAGGTGGTGGGGGCCAGGGACGTATTGCATGGATGATGGGGCCTTTGAAGCCGGTGGTTGGGGCCTTTGTTTGTACCTAGAAAGAAAAGAAGGTGCACTACCTAGGGGTGTCTCTGCCTTACCGTGTAGTGCATCGTGAAACTGGAAGATGGGTCTAACCTTGGGCAAAGCCCTCAGTGGTGTCCCACACTTGAGGACCTAGTTCGTGCATTGTTGTATGTGCAATGCGTCACCTAGGGAGACATGTCTGGGAGAATGTCCTGCCCTTGATGTGCCCTAAGCATGTGCAGTGGGGGATGGGGCTAGGTGTAAAACCGTAGGTGTAGTGATTGTGGCATTCAAGATGTTTTTGGAGGATCCAATGTTTCCACATTTTCTTTCTTTGTCTTTGTCTTTTTCTTTTCTCTCTACTTTTTTTTTTGGATTAGATGATTACAGCCGGCATTCTAACACAGGGGTGTGCTCAAGATGTGCCCTGATCTTCCTCAAATGATTCACGAGGTGGTCTTAGGGACTTAGTAAAAAAGATGCAGCTTTGCAGGTATTCCTTGATACTAGCCTTTGCATTAAGAGGTGTGGTTGACAAGAAAGAATGATTGCACCTCGTAACGTGGCTATTGCTCATGTCCTCAAGAATCTTCATACAAAAAGAGGGAAGCATGGTCGCCCTCATCATGAGCCTCGCCATAGCACAGCTATTTATTCCTAAGTTAATGTCAAAAAAGAGTGGGGAAAGGTGGGCTTCCTTAGCTGTTGGATTTTGCTTAAGAAAAAACCTAATGGTCCTAAGGTAATTACAAGTAGTTTTGAAGGCTGGGTCCGGGCAGGAAGAGAAATCCTCGAGGAAGCGGTTGATGGATAGGCGCAAGTTGCCTACTTCAAATGTCATGCATTCCTCGAGAGTTGCTATGTTGATGTTGTAGATCTTTTGGAAGTCCTATCTGCCATGCACTCCCCTATCGTAATCCACTCTATATCTGCGAGGTTAGGACATGTAGATAGGATCATTCCTTTCTTTCGGTAGCGTACCATAGAAGGCCATCCATGCATTAAAATTAGTGTCCCAAATCCTCCTCTGCCACTTTGGCTGTGCCTCGTAACCTCCAAAGATTTTGGGAACCTGATAGATCTTATCCTGCTAGTAGTTTGCGGGTTCCCGCCTCCATTATGTGATTACAATGCTCCGCTTGTTGGCCCATCGGTTCGCCAAAGTATTGCCCAAATGAATGATCCTTTCCACTACCTGCAAGGGTAAGACTTGGTCCAAGGCTTGTGGGTAGAGGAAGGAGAACTAAAAGGGTCACAATTGCAGCTCCTACTATTGCCAGATAGTCAGTTCCTGCAACCAATTGACGGGATGGTGATCCTCACATAGTGGCATGGGCTTGTTAGGAAGCTGCTGAGGTCGTGCTCGCACTCTTTGCTGGCCTTTCTCCATGAGTTCTCATCTCCTTCTTCTTGCAGCAATAATGTGCTCGGGAACCTAGACACCCTCTAGCTCTTCTAGGGGTAGATCAGGCAAGGGCGGACTAGGCTCTCTGTGCTATCTTTCTTCTTTCAGTTCTTGCTCAAAGTCCTGCCCTTCCTCGATGTCATGTTCCATCATGGGTTGAACTGGGGGTGGATGGGGCTGCTCTTATTCTTCAAATCCAAGCTCCATGAGCTCATTACTAGAGAGGCCAGCTTGTTATAAGTAGCTCCGTTGATGCTCATGGGTTATGCATGTGCTAGTCGGGAGTGTGCATTCTTGCAGGCATACGTTAAGGCTCTCGTTGTCAACTCCAGCTTCCTTTTCATTCTCTCCACCAAATCCTCACCTTTAACTTGTGTGAAATGAAGCAATGTGCTCAAAAAGGCTTGCCTTTGTGTGTCATACCACGCTTTAGCGGCCGAAGCTCTAGATTCTACAAGCACCCTCTTGCACTCTGCCAATGCCAGTCGCTTTGTCAATTGTCGCACTCTTTCAAAATTGCGTCTCTCCCACTGTTGTGCTTTCTCTTCCAGATCTTCCTTACTCCTTTCCATCTCCTAAGACAGCATCATTGCTGCTGCTCATTCAACACTTCCAGCATTTGGGTCTTCTCTTTATCCCGATGGTTCAGCTGCTCTTCGGCTATTCTTCTACCTTGATCAATCAAGAATTGCTAGTGGGCTTCTACGAGCCTTTGTGATAGATCTTCATCAACTTGTGCTTGGCTTTGCAATTCTACTCTGTGTAGCCTTCTTTCAGTTATAGCCATGGTCATCAGTCACTCCACTTCCTGCTAGGCATTTCTCATGTTGTCCTGTAGGCTCTTGGTGGCTTCTTCTATGGCCTCTTCCTTCTCCTTCGACACAACTTCTATCTCTCTCTCTAGCCTTCCTTGCTCCTCCATTACTAACCACAGCCTGAATACCATGGCATCCTCCTGTTCTTGGCGTTGTTCTTCTGATGCATGGTCCCCTTCCCGCTGGCTCTCCCGTAGTTTTGCATTCATCCCTTCCACCTATGCCATTCATTGCTGGAGCTCAGCATATTGCTTGTGGCCTCGGTGCTCCTCCACTAGGTCTTGGGCTTCATCCTCCATCCTTTGCCTTAGGCGATCTTCATTCTCTTGTGCCTCTTTTTCTTTGGCACTGAGCTGTTCTTTCATAATTTGAATTTCTTTATGATGTTCGACGGCTTGCCATGTTAATTCTAGCCTTAGCACCACAGAAACTTCTCTTTTGGCCTCTAGTTCTGCAGTCGCGGCCTTCTTCTCTTCCTTAGCCTTCTCTAGCTGGGCTAGGAGTTTAGCTATATAGGCATCATAGTCTATAGCTGCGGGCATGGTTGGCGGTGCTTTGGTGGTGGATGCTTCCAACCTTTGCCGCTTTCGGTCTTGCCTTGACTTAGCGTCTACTGCTGCCGCCTTTTGACTCATGCCCCAGGTACCATCTCTTGTACTTTTGTGACCATGAACTACATCATGGACATGAGCTGAATGGTGTCCATGGGAGGCACTGGCTCCTGTGTTGTGGAGGTGGTGGTGGTGGTCTGAGGTGTGGGAGTCCAAGGGAGGGGGTGCAGCAGGGCTTTGCCTTTTCTTGCAACAATTGGGGCTGCTTCAGCTCTGCCGTTTGGTTTGCCTTCGTGCTGTGGGCTCAAGGTGGCCATTTCTTTAGCACTGTGGGTCTCCTCTACAGACCTGTGCATGGCCTCCGCCATGTCTTTATCCTCCTTTCTCCCTAGCTTTTCGGCCTCTTCTTCCACTCTCCTTCTCTCCTCCTCGGCCCTCCATGATTCTTCTCTCACTTTCTTCATTTCTTCCTCCTCTTTTCTCCTTCATTCTTCTTTCGCCCTTTTGGATTCTTTTTGCGCTCTTTTCACCTCTGCGTGTTCTTCCTTTTTCATCTCCTCTCTCCTTTGTTACTGGGGCTTCGTGGACTTCTTCTAGGTAGTTTGCACCTCCTAATCTCCCCGGTCACTAATAATGATTCTCTCACTCGATTGCTCTACGTCAAGATGAGGTGACTGATGAGGTGTCTCTCCCACTTCTTCCTTGACTCCTTCTGCCTCCTTTATTGCTTCTGCACTGCATCTGATCATGGAGGCCTTGGAAGCAGGCTTCTTACCTGCTGATCTGGTCGTTGAGGCTGGGGACTCCCCTTTTGCTGTGTTGCGCTTGTGGCTAGGATGGCGGCCGAGTTCTTGATGGTTTTCAAGAAAAACCTGTTCCAGTCCTCCTCTTCAGGGGACCTTGTGGCGATGCTCTCCAGCAGCGGCACGCCAATTCTATTTATCAATGTGTTATACCTCTGTCTCAAGAAGAGGGCATGGGCCATCTTTGCTTGTATCTCCTTACTTCTGGATTTGGGATGTCTATCAAACTTATCCCGTCCACCATGTGCACATCATGCTTATTCACTCCCAACATGACATATACATCTCTCTGAGGGTGTTTTTCTTTCTTGGGGGCCAAACCTAGAGCCTTCTCCACCATTATAGCACTTAGGGGCACCTCCACTTGGCATTCTTATCCTGTCTCCTGACCGTGTGCCGCAGTTCCTTGCATCATCAAAACTTCTCAGGAATTCTGCACACATGCCGTAGTCAAATGCTTGCCCTACATTCTCCATGTACTTTCAAAGGGTACATTTGTCTACCAGCTACTTTACAGTTGGCTCCTCTAGGATGGCTTCATCTAGGTTCAGTGTGTGTTTGAAGGTGAACTAGCTAAAGCCCCTTGTCTTGACACTCATGCCGCCATACCTAGTCTGCTCTTCTTCCATGAAAGGGAGCTTTTCACCTTTATCTTGCCTTGTCATTGTTGGGTACCTGTCATTCATCATAATCCAACATTAGTATTCCTCAGATGACTTTTCGGTAAGCAGGTAATTGATTTTGCTTCCATGAAGAGAATGAACAAGATGAATTAAAAACATGAATTTTTGAACATCAGCCTATTCATTCAAAAATATTTTTGACATTTTTGGCATTTCCTTCCAACCCCTTTCTCTTTCTCTATTCTTTCCTGCTTTTAACTTTGATTAAGTCTTTTTGTTTCCTTCTTGCCTATGTTTTCTTAATCACCTTCTTAATCACATTACCTCCTCCCCCCTCGGGAAATGATGAGAATCCTTCCTAGCATTGGACATGGGAGAGGCAAGGCATTTGAGCATAGTATGGTGCTATCTAGTTTTGCATTAGCCAATTGTAGAAATCAATGTTGTATTCCAAGTAGGCATGACGATCGAGATTATGAGGGCTAACGCATACTTGGGTAATGTAAGTTAGGACATCAGTTAGAAAATCACCCGAGCTAATGTGGCTAGCCACATGTAGCTCCTCTTCCGTAAGGATGCTATCAATGTAAGGGTGGGCCAAGACTAGGTCATCTAGGTGTTTGTTTCGAGTGATGGCCTAGACCCTAAATGAGGTTGGTGCTACGTAAGTTGGGTCATGCTCAGTTGTTTTAATCGCATGTCATTGCTCAGCATTATTCATTACTTGGAAACCTTGTTTCTCCCATTGGAGACGTAGGTTACACCATTTTTGTAAGAACGATGAGTCAAAGTTAGCGAGGGGAGTGAGTTCATTAAGCTCAACGGGTGACACAGGCCTTTGGGGCTTGCGGGTATGATGTTATTAGCTGTCTGATGAATGCGTGATCTTTTGAGATTTCACCATTATCGATCAACTCCTTTGCGACCTTGGGGAATTTTATGGTCATGAAACTGTATTCTTCCAAAGTGCATGATAAAGAATGAACATCAGAGGTAAGGGGTTCATCAAGCAAGCCGAGGTCAATGCTTTCATAGCTCTTAGTGAACGTGGTGAACGTGTTGTCCAAGATCCTGATGCAAGTCACCAAGTCATTTCCCATATTCCCAACAAGGTCCTTGGCACGACCGATAGGAACAAACATCTCTCATAGGAAGGCCTAAGACCTACGGGTGGTTGTGATGGAATCGGGCTAGACAGTGATGGTTCTAGGGACAATGGACTAGACAATGGTTTTTCTAAGGGGGCAACTCCATAGTTTGATCCATGTGTCCAGTGTTGCTTTGGGGTACTGAGGGTGGCTCCAGTGGCATAGATTGTGCATTGCTTTCCTCTTGCACATCCACTAGGGTGCCAAGCTCTCTGGACTTAGATGATTCCGAGGTACCAAGCTAGGGTTTCAGTCGATATATTGGTTGGTGTTTGATGACCGCAATCATTGTGGGTTCTGTGGGTCTTACATCTCGGGTTTCCTGGGTATTCACTGCCTTACCAGGAGTGGGGCTTCCTGGGGTGGCAAGCAATGGTTGTGGTTGGGCTATACTTCTAGGATTTCCCTTCTTGGGCACCCATATCCAGATGTTGCCTTCGTAGTATCCTTGGGCTTGCAAAAGATCTTTGGGGATCCATCACGGCTTGATTGTGCCCATACATCGATAGCATTGTGTTGGTCTTTTAGGTTTCGAATGATATTTGTTAGCCTTGCGAGGCTGTGTTTTCTTCTCGGGTAAGTTACTCATGAATATATGTGTGCATCACGTGGGTTCAAAATAAGGTATTTTTAAAATACCATTTTTATACACTTTTTACATATAAAAGGGGGTAATATAGAGACTGTATCTAAGTTGCTAGGCCTAGGCAATGATATGCCTGCCTACTTTGTCTGTGCTCTGGTCATGACATGCAACGGGATATGGGTGTGTCCTCGTTATCAAATGTCTCAACTCCGAATAGCCCCAAAGGCACTGATGGCACGATTGTCAAGCTAGAGGATGGCTTTCTTCTGGGACAATCGGCAAAGAGACGAGTGATGCTGCACTCGATACATCTAAGGTCGACTTTTTCCATATTCGCTTATTCTCTTTGTAGACAGTGTGATGAGATATGGCTCGGGTGACCGCAAGTCCAACACGAGATTGGATCTTGGGTCGGCCATGTGAATCCTTTGCCCCTACCTCTACCTAACGCCATCACGAATACTAGTGGATAGTCCATCAAGACTGGATTTTCCTCTTTGTCATATGAGACGTAAGGGTTCACATAGGCTTTGTCTTCATTAAGCTCCTCCACGTAATGGATTGATTGCTTGTTGGTGGATGGGTTACATAGGGTCCTAGTGGCCTGGGTATGCTTGTCGGGTTGATCTCCTAGGGATGGGTGGTTTTGTGTCATTTGGTATTGGGAGCACTAGCTAGGCTCCTCTTCTAAACAAATTTGATGGCATGTTCCCTAGGTACGGAGGATTGTACTGCTGGACATAGAGGAATCTCCTAGACAACCTACAGTGCATGGCATCATGGCCAAACCTACCACAACTTGCGCAAGGCCTAGATCTAGGATCCTAGCTTAGGGCTAGGAGTTGGTTGCCACCACAATGCACACATTGGATGTGCAATCATACTGGTTTCCTCACCAATTCATGTAGTTGGGCTAGCTTCATTCTCACCTCGGCTAGCTCCTAGCCTTGATCTACACTCTTCTTCTTATCTTGTGTGCTAGGGGTTGATCTCTCGTTAGAGATTGTGGTCCTTTCTAAGGTCCTTTGATTGGAGTTGTCACGGTTTGAACTTTGAGATCTTCTCTCTCTCAGCTGGTCGTCCACCCTAATTGATTCGCGTCAAAGACCCTAGTTATCACATCTCGCTGCAAGCTAGAGTTACTCGCTAAAGCCTTGTACAACTCCTCGCTGCGGATAGCGTTCATTGTAGCTTATTTGTATGTCTCCTCTTTGTCTGAGAATGGGAGATGGATGGTTGTTAGGATGTGCATCCAATCTCGCTCATCCTCAGGGCAAGGGATGTACTTGGTTAATGGCCCATACGATTTCATTACTGGCACATCACCCTTGAGCATGGCAGAGATGGCATCTAGGTCGACCGGGGTTGTCTTCCAAGTGTCCATCTCTTGACCCTCACTACTTCCATTCAGTTTCCTAGGAAGATTAGACCATTGCCCCCGTCTTCAATGACTTGAGCCTTCCTCATCGAGGGTCGGTCGAGAAAAATGTCGTAGACCCCTCCCTTCATGATGTTGAAGTTCACAGAGAACTGGACACTCAAGATCTTCACTGGCCAATTCTTTAAGAGTCAAAATGGCCTAACTTTTGTTTCGTTAGCTAGAGTGACGTTGAACCTAGTGGTTTCGACAAGCGGGTTTTCCCAAGCCTGGAGCACAGTATGGCTCAACGCACTCACTCCTACCCCAATATCTACCATTCCCTTCCTGTTACATCTCCTAGGGCTAGGATAGGCAAGACTGCATGCATCTCAATGCCTTCCCAAAAGGCATTGATGTGTAGTGACTTTGGGATTGAGTGCAACGTCAAGTTTGGTATCTGTGTGGTTGCATCATGATCCTGCAATAGTGGCAGTATGCTCCATTGATTCTTCCACCTAGTGTTTCAACTCTTGCCATAGCGTGGGGTTCTGCCTGAGCAAGTCTCCTAAACTCAGAGTCATTAGGGTGGTCACTTATGTCACGAGGAGGTTGCTGGTTTCTTGCCTTTCTCATAGGTTTGTGCTTCTTGGCCATTTGTCTTGACTGATTGGCTAGCCCGTAGCATCTAAGCTTGGACTAGGTGGCATCGCCTGTGGCATGGATGTATCTCTTCACCTTAGTCATGCAAATGAGACTAGCGTGCTCATGCTAGAGAGATCCTCGATCTCATCCTCTAAGATAGGCTCAGTGTCCTTGAGGTGCTCCTGGGCTTCCTTTACCCACTCTTTGACTTTGGCTATTAACTCGAGTTGGCGCCTAGAGTGAGGATACTCCCCTACCTTGGCACTCCCTTTTTGTGTCGTCTTTGGAGTAGTGGTCTCTATCTCTGCATCCATGACCTTCTGCCAATCACTAGTATTTTCGCATCCTCAGTCTTAAGTGTGACCTTTGCCTTAGTCTTTTTTCCTTCTCTTTTGGCTCTTCTTTCCTATTGAGGCTGTGTCTAAGTTGCTAGGCCCAAGAAATGATATGCCTGCCTGCTTCATCTGTGCTCTGGTCATGACATGCAGTGGAATGGGTGTGTCCTCTCTATCAAATGTCTCGACTCCGAAGAGCAGCCCTAAAGGCATTGATGGCACAATTAACAAGCTAGAGGATGGCTTTCGTTTGGGGAAATCGACGAAGAGATGAGTAATGCTGCACTCGATACATCTAAGGTCGACTTTTTCCCTATTCGCTTGTTCTCTCTCTGGATAGTGTGATGAGATATGGCCCGGGTGACCGCAAGTCCAACACGAGATTGGATCTTGGGTCGTCGGTCTTGTGAATCCTTTGCCCCTACCTCTACCTAACGCCATCACCAGTACTAGTGGATAGTCCATCAGGACTGGATTGCCCTCTTTGTCAAATGAGACATAAGGGTTCACATAGGCTTCGTCTTTGTTAGGATCCTCCATGTAATGGATTGATCGCTTACTAGTGGATGGGTTACATAGGGTCCTATTGGCCTAGGTATTCCTGTCGAGTTGATCTCCCTCCTAGGGATGGCTGGTTTTGCGTCGTTTGGTGTTGGAAGCGCCAGTTGGGCTCCTCTTCCAAAGAAATTTGGCGTCCTGTTCCCTAGGTACGACGGATTGTGCTGCTGGACATAAGGGAATCTCCTAGGCAACCTACAATGCATGGCATCATGGCCGAACCTACCACAATTTGCACAAGGCCTAGATCTAGGATCCTGGTACTCGGCTAGGAGGTGGTTTCTACCACAATGCACACATTGGGTGTGTGGTTGTGGTGGTTTCCTCACCAATTCCTGTAGAGTTGTGCTAGCTTCTTTCTCACCTTGGCTAGCTCCCGACCTTGATCTACACTCTTCCCCTTATCTTGCGTGCTAGGGGTTGATCTCTCATTAGAGGTTGTGGTCCTTTTTGAGGTCCTCTAATTGGAGTTTTTGGAGTTTGAACTTCGAGAGCTTCTCTCTCTCAACTGGTCATCCACCCTAATTACTTTGCGTCAAAGACCCTAGCTATCACATCTCACTGCAAGCTAGAGTTACTAGCTAAAGCCTTGTACAACTCCTCGTTGCGGATTCCGTTCATTAGGCTCCTTGTTCGTTGAGATTCTCTTGAAGAGACTGCACACATGAGTGACGTAGTCTCTTATGTCCTCTTTGTATTTTTGACTGGCATTCATGAATTGGACTATGAGGTTATTAGAGTATCCAGCCTCTGAGAATATTTTGATAAAAAGGTCCTTCAGGCAAGTAAAGTTTTCTCACTCAACTGCGTCTAAACTGGTGTACCATGTCCTACCTTTATCTCCTAAGCAGAGCCCAAAATCCTCAGAGTGTTGTGCAAGGTGGTCCGTGAGACCGTTGGCCTCTCTCATTTGTCAAAGTACTTGTCAAAAGTGGCTTGAAATTTATTTAGAGAGCCTTGGTGCTACCAAGTGTATCTAGTCCTCTTATCAATGTCTTCAAGAATGATTAGCACTACCTAGGGAAGATCTTTTAAAAACTATCATATGCTCCATCCATGGTCTATACCTATTGTACATGTGCTCCCATAGATTGTCTAAGAAGACAATAGAAAAAATGGATATGGAAAATGACTAAAAAAGGATCAAAAATAATCTCAGATACCACTTATAAGGAGTAGATGTGGAGAGGGAGAGAGAGAAATATGATGACATTGAAGATGAGACTCTTGTAGAGAATGTTGTAGTTTGTTTGGAGGTCATAAAGAATTCTCAGCTAGTGCGTTATGTAGAAGATGAGATATTGCATGATGACGAGTACATAGATGGTATGTATGATGGTTTGACTTGTGTAGATATTGTGACATAGATTGAGAATATGCAGAAATGTGAGGATTTGAGTAGTTCTAGTGTTGTACTAGTGCATTCCCTAGACATGTATTCTGTGATTGCAGACTGTATACAACAGAGAGAGTTATAGGCTGAGGAATCTCAGCAAACAAAGTTGAGTACTGAAGTATTTCAGCAAAGAGAAAAGATAGCTAATCATTTTCAGCCATTAATATTCTTGAGAGCTAAGTCATCTTGGCCAATAGAGAATACTATTGATTTGAGTTAGCAAAGGGAGTATAGGCCTATTTTCATGCAGTCCAAAGAGCAAAATGATGATTATTTTTAGTCATTAATAGAGTTGTGTATTTTGCACTCTAGGAAAGTTACTATATGTATATCCTCTGCATCACATGCATTCAAGGCCTATTTATAAATATCCTATCTATGATTTTTTCTTGAATAAAACATAACCAGTTACTATTTAATCTGTAAATAACCCCTTTATATTACACCCTTCTGTATGTAAAAAATGTATAAAAATAATATTTTTAAAATACCTTATTTTGAACCCACGTGATACACACATATATTCATGGGTAACTTACCCAAGATTCTACATATGCAATATGAGTTGAGTTATTTCAAGGAGCAAAAAGAGACAAGGTTGACACTAAGTATAAAATTGTGAATTAAAAAGTGAAGTAGGATGCATATGATGGTGGGATATAGTTGGAAGGAGTACTTTATGCCAAAAACATTACTCAATATAAGATGTTACCATGCGATTTTGATTTACCATTTGACTCAGGAGGTTGGTGGGTGGTTGAACATGTATAGATTTGGTTGGGTGATCATATTGGTATTTGATACGGGTGGCTACATATTTTTGGACATTCGGAGATGAGCAACTTTAGAGGGGGTGGATGTTGTGATGCTACACATTCACTCCTAAAAAACATTGAAAACAGGATGCTTATAGGTTGAATAGTTGAAATAAAGGCAATGCCATTTCCATATGCTACATAAGTACTATGTCCCTTGATTTTGTTTCCTCTAGCAAATGAATAAGGCATCATAAACTAAGAGAGGTGCCTTATATCGATGAGCAAAAAGGGTACATGATGTTCTTGATGAATTGAGAAAGGTGGGCATGATCTATATTCCTTTGGTATGTGGGATATAAGCCAACCTCAAAGTGATTGAGTGTTTGCAAAGCTTAGAGACCTTGACCAAAATACTTATGGATAAAAGGTTTATTTGAAATGTTGCATTAGACACAAGACATAATGATAGTTGGTCGTTGCACGTGGTTTCACCAATGCACACAAGTGCCTTGATTATTGTGAATATAGAGTGTAAATTCATGTAAGAGAAGCATATGTTAATGGAGCAAAGGGGAAGGGGGAAAGAACGCTTAAATAACCTTATGATTTGGTGGACAGGACAAAAGAGGGAAGGAGGAAAGCATGCTTTGTTGCATGCAATTGTGCTTTTGGCAACTTTGGCTGCAAAAGGGGGGGCCAATTTCTTGACAAACAAACAATCATGTTCAATAGCATGAGCAAGATCAATTCGATATTCCCAAAAGGAAGAAGGACTCCTATAGTTGGCCAAGTCAAGTTCATGGCTGCATGTAAACAAGGATGGCATTGATGTTATGGGCATGCATGAACAAGACACTAGAAGAGATGGAAGGGAGTGAATGGAAGGAATCTAAGGCAGCATGTTGACATGGGTGAAGAGGCGAGGATGGTGTTCATGCTTAGGAGGAGGAACAGAATGGTTGGTAGAGGGTGGTATGAAGGAAGGAGGCCAAATGAAATCAGATGTTGAATGGTAGGAAAATCTCTTTGATCCTGAGCAATGGAGGTGCATAATCAAAGGAGGGAGCACTAATTAGGGAGCCTAGCACTAGCTTCCATGGCAAGCAAATCATCAAGGAACGACCACAATACAAGAGCTAGCATGTAACCAAAGGGAGGTGTGAAGGAGTGGAAACCCATCATCATCTGCAAGGGGAGCTCATCATTAAGAGAGATGCATAATCAAAGGAGGGAGCACTAATCTGGTAACCCAAAACTAGCTTCAATATATGGTAGGAAAATGATCAAGGAAGGATCACGATATAAGAGCTAGCATGAAGCCATAGGGAGGTGTGAATGAGTGGAAACCCATCATCATTTGAGAGGGGAGCTCATCATTAAGAGATGATATATTGGAATTAGAAGGAGTTCTCGATCGAAGGCAGCCATTTAGGTGATAGTGAGGGTGACAACATCTAGAGTGTCAGGCCAAACTTTGCATCCTTTGAATCTAATAATGGTCACTACATATTGTGCAAATTGTGTAACTCCATACAGACACTGCCTATTGCTAAGAGATTCATTCAATGACTTAGCTAGCATGGACTTGAAACTCATAAAATGATCAGTGAGTACGTGGTCCTTTCCTTTCAACTTCCGTGGTGGCCATGTAGAGGCCATCCATCTCTTTCACAACTTGAAAGAATGCATTGCCTTCTCATATACCATTGCAATTGCCGATTATACTAAAACTGAAAGTGTAGTGGAGCCAATGAAGTTTTACAAGACCATGTAAAATGAAGGGATAGAGCATGATAAATATATATATGTTGGCATGATCAAAGCTTGTGCATCCATAGTAGATTCAGAAATAGGCAAAACACTTCATGAGGAAACAAATGGAAAGTGATATGAATCACATGTCTATGTTGGTAATGCCCTCATTGGTTTGTATGGTAAGAACCTCCACACTACAGAAGCTAAGGATGTTTTCAAGTTGCTCTGGTCTATAGCAGGGGTACTTGTTTAGTGGAGCAGACCATGAATATATCATCTATGAAATAGAGATGTGATTTAAAGTTGGACAACCATGAAGTACATCTACAGTAGGCTATAAAGAGACAGAAAGAGACCCATACTGCATGGATTGCTGGTTGTTTGGTAGATGATTTAGAGGAGTACCTCTTCACCACTTTTCAGCTCTATTCCATCTTATTCTTGCCCATTTATGTGGAAATATGCATAAAGGAAGTATTGTGAAAAAGCTTCATGCTCTATGGGATGCATCGATCTAAAGAGTTTTGTGCTTTTATTTGTACATGTATGTTCAAAGTGTTTTTTTTACTTCATGTCCATTTGAAAAATAAAGCTACTACATATATAAACATGTGTTTGTTTTATATAGACAATAGGTTCAACAATATTGCATATACATGTTCATACAAGGTGTTTTTTACTTCATATCCAACTAGAAATTAGCGTTACTATATTTACAAACTTGTGTTTTATTTGTATACAACACGTCTAGCAATACTGTGTTTCAACAAACTCTTGTTTTTTTTTTTTGGATTTTCTAAACACTACTCTTCTTTGAAAGACACTGTTAGTTTTCCATTTCTGATTTCAAATGTGCCAAACATATAAAACATGCATAGCTTCTCCCTCATTTTAAGAATATGTTTATGTCTATGTTTTCATTTTTTATATTTACTTTTATCTTCAATCTTAAATTTAATGTTATTTTCTGATTGCATTGTAGACATATTGTGGAGGAAATAGTACTCGCTTTCACAATTGGAACAAACTTTTTTGTAAAATGTACTATATTAATGTTGGATAGCCTTGAAGTACATCTACAATATGCTATAAAGAAACCCATACTACATGGATTATAGGTGATTTAGTAGAGGATTTATAGGAGTGCCTAAATTAGTGCTTTCCATCTCTATTTCATCTTATTCTTGCCCATCTATGAGCCACATGCATAGAGGAAGTACTATGAAAAAGCTTCATGCTCTAAGGGATGTGCCAATCTAAAGAGTTTTGTGCTAATACTACTCATGATTTTTACCTTGTGGTAGGAATTTATTTGGGTTTTCTAGGTGTTGCTAAAGTATGACTTTAAGGCTACAAGGAGAATGAATACACTTCGATTGAATGGAGCTTTGCTTGAAATGATATCTTCGGTCTAAAGGCATAACTTCTTGCTTATCTTCGTATCTCTTCCTTCTTAATAGAGCTAAATAAAACATATCAATAAGTTTCAAAGTACATTATTGAAACAACTCATCAAGAAATATCAAAAACAAATTTTAGATTTTAATACTTTAATACAATTATATTTTAACAAAATATATGATATTATAAATTTATGATGTATAAGTTGTGACACAATACATTTTAGAACGAATATGATCAAAAGTATTAAATATAATGAAAAAAAGTAATCCATTATAATAAACAATTTCATGAAAATATACAAGAATACATATGTCAACAAGGTGGCTATGCGATTTAAAAGAAAATACCAGAGTTTTTTAATCTATGTAATATGAAATTAAATCAAAATTTGAAATACTAAATTTTTAAAATAAAATTAAAGAGATATTAATTGCACCATGAATAGGGTTTATATAGATATGTGATCTTGGTTACAATCAACATTATGGTATTTGCGTGGATCAATAATTTTTGGCTCTTCCACTATGGGGCTTTTGAGTCCCACATTTGCCAAAACCATATTTATGCAAGTGTAATAGTTTAATTTGATTCCCACTTTCATTATAACTTATGTTTCCATATTTTAACGAGTTCATCAAATATCATTCGTGCAACGAAATAGAATTGAAACTATGCAGTTATCTTAGGCTTTATTACATAAACTTGGCTTCCGAACTGTACATGAAAATGATGGCCTCATACGACTCTTTTGATTGTATCGAGCCCTTTTCTATTTAATCATGACACAAGATTAGGGTTGTCTTAAGTTATGTAAAAAGTTCAATTCAATATGTAATCGAAATTATAGATGTTATAACACACATTACATTTATTATATACGATGTATCATTATTTACTACATTATTAAAATTTAATGGGTTTATGCATAGTCTTTAACGCTTAAGGAAAAATCCCATTTTCAATAACATATGGCTTGGTTGGCCCTCCTTTGGTGGAGCTTTTGAAAAATACTCCATTTCCCAACCGAAAGTCTCAACGCGAGCCATACTCCATGGGGAGCACAACAAGCGTAGATGGTCTATCTTAGACAAAGCTATCAATAACTTACCCTTTTTGAACGTTCAAAAATTCTTAATGGTGATACCCAATCTCTCGTTGCTCTCCTCTTGTTGTGACACCATACATTTTAGAATAAGTATGATTAAAAGTATTAAATATAATGAAAAAAATCCATTATAATAAAAACTTTCATGAAAATATACAATAATACATATGTGAAAGAGGTGGTTATGTGATTTAAAAGAAAATACCAATGTTTTTTTCCACATATATGAAATTAAATAAAAAATTGAAACACTAAAATTTTTGAATAAAATTCACGAGAGATTAATTGCACTATGAATGGGATTTATATAGATATATGAACTTGGTTATAGTCAACAATCTAGTATTTCTAGATTAAAAATCAATGTATTATCAATATAAATGAAATTTAATATATTTTACCAATATTTTTAAAAGATAAATCAATTCTTATTAATAGGAATAAAATAAAAATATAATATAAAAGTACTTATGTATCCTAGGGAGGTCAGTCATAAATGTATGTATGTTTCACGTGGATTCAACATAAGGGATTTTTAATATATCATTTTTACACATTTTTTACATATAGAAAGGTGCCATATAAAGGGTTTACTTACAAATTGAATAGAAAATGATTTTCTTTTATTAAGGAAAAATTCACAAATAAGGATATTTATAAATAGGCCTTGAACGTACGTGATATAAAGGGTATACATATAGTGAACTACGCGGGTTATGTGTTAGGTAAAGTTTGACCTAAACATGTAATGTGTGCTTTAAAGGAAATTTTATCAAAAAATTTATATAAAGAGAACAAAATAAGTATCAATAATGATTGATTAGAGCATTTTTGAAATGTTAAAAAATTAAAGAAATTATAGAAAAGAAATTAACTTTAGAAAGTTTAACAATGATGGTGTTCAAGAACATGAAGATATCAGTAATATCTAAATAGATAATCTAATACATAATGTTTTAACATCTAAAGAAATTATAGATTATGAGAACTATTGTTGATTTGTAGTACCATGTATAGATTATTAACCGTTAGATATGTTAAAAGATTTAGATTGTAAATAATTACACTTTTTACTTTTTTTTAATGGTAAGTGAAGATTTAAATCCAAACCAATATATACATATCATGAGAAAGCTAAATGGAAAATCACATTATAAATGAAATTTTTGGACAATACATATAAAAAAAGCACTAAAAATATTAACAAAAAAGAAGATTGAATATGGATAAGAATGTGTAAGGATACTTTTAATGGTAAACAACTAATATATAAAAATATTTAAAATAGTTCAAATATCAAAAACATATTGAAATCTAGTATTGCATTTAGAGATTTTGAAAAATTTTAAGTATCACATGTAACGTGCCCGTCTATCAGCTATCCAAGCACATTTTAGTGGTCCATCGAGAAACGAATCTAAGCATCGCTGCTGCCCATCACTCCCATGGAATGTTCCGGGGTTTGTTAGCTAGGGTTTTCCGAGTCTGCCTCGCAACAGAATGTTCGCGATCGAACCCACTAGGACCCGAAATCTAGGTTCCTAGTGGTCAAGGTCTCCTGACACCATTCTGGCATCGGCGGATCCTAGACATCCTACTTTTCGTAGAGATACCCAAGCCAAAGTAGATCCATGTGGCACTTGGTTCAAAGATAATGGGAAATGAAAGGGATGTGTCACTCTACCTCTTTGCCTATAGGGCATTGTCCAGTTTGCGGTCCCATAAAACGGTATGAATCGGGATTCTAACCTAACACTTACTAAGGGTCAAACAACGGTAAAACCTTGTGAGAAGCCTCTCAGTTCTTTGGGACCACCCTACTATAGGACAGACCCATCGAGGGTTTCGCCCACCCACTTCCCTTGATAGCTTTAGTTATCTAATTAGGTCCTATCACATTTATGGTGACATTTAAAATCAGCTTTCTTAATTAAGCCTTTTAGGGAACATGGTTTGTTTGCATAACTCATAGCACTGACACAAATATAGAGCAAGCAATCCTTTTGACAAACAAGTTCCTTAACTTATCTTCAAGTTAATCTTTGTCTCCTGCCCATACAGGAGAAATTACGTATCCCTTTTGTCCAACAAAAGTACCTGGTCCAAATCACATGGCACCATAATTTCCATCCATTATCTAGAATAGGATCTTTCAACACTACAAACGTTGGGCTCACGGCAGCAGTCTTCAACTCCGTTCCGGACTAGGCAAGGGGTGTCTAGAGCTCCACCTGACCTCAAGCGACCTAGGAGTGAAACACAATTTCCGTGGTTGGTCTTTTCACTACTCAACCTTCAGCTTGTGAATCGAGTAGTGCCCTCTCAGGTTAAATCCGCGGTGCGATCTTGGAGATGATCCACCCATGCAAAATATCCTTTTCTTAATTAATTCATTTAGGAATCAAGCACAAACAAGGCAATCAGCCTAATGTCATCTTCCAAGAAAACATTCCTTTATTCATATGGCAACTTGTCATCACAGACCCCTGCCATGCATTTACCATCAATCACAAGCACTTGGAATAATAATCCAAACCACAATCCAACAATCAGTTAATGCAAAAGCATTTAGGACATTGTTTGATCAATCAACAAAAAAAATGGTATTCTTTCCCAACATTGCAGGAATAGTCGTGATAACCTTTCCATTGAGTATTTGCTCTCCCCCTTGGGATCAGGAGCAGTTCCATGTAAAATTTACTTAACACACTCTTCTTTCTACTAAGGCATATGTTAAGGTTTCAAACACTATACAAGACATAAGTTCTATTAATCACTTACATTGATCGATAACCTACCCTTCTTCCCAACAAGTACAAAAGCATCAGTCTTTCCTTTGACTTAAGGTTTCCTTATTCCTCTTATTCCTTGAGCTCTTCATTTTCCCTGGAGCTATTGTTGCATCTAGCCCAATCCCAAATAGGATTGATAAACATAGTCGCTATCGGGCAGATCTCGAGGCATCTTAGTTTTAATCCTTATGGTCGTTGTTTGTGTTAACTACGTGCATCATCAAGATCCCAATAAACTAAGAGATTCGTGATATTAGCGAGAGCTTGGGAAAAGATGTTAGAAATTCGAAATTGAATTTTCCCTAGGCTAGATTACTTACCATGCAATCCATCAAGCGTGCAAGCTACAACATACTTTCAGTGTGGGGAAATACATATCTATTATTTTCATGAAAAGGAGAGTCCACAATACCTTGGAATGCTATTATGCTATGTACGAATTTGTTGCATAGCATCTAGATGCTATTTACTTCTCTTGATACCCATGCTTTGCAAACTCCATCTTCGAATATTTGAGATGAAATTTATCCCTTTTTGATTAACCTATTCTTGTGCGGTATAGTACCAGTCTAATGCATCTCATGCGAAAATCAAAGCAAGCATCCGTCAATTTGGAAATGCATTACTTACAATTGGTACTGCAGTTGTGTTGGAAGTGACATCCTCGCCCGAGGCTTCGATGCTCGTTGTGGGGTTTCCATCCACGTGTGACATTTTTCGCTTGGGGGCCATTCTCGATCTCCATCTCCCCTAGACACGATTCCCACAAGGCTTCGGCACAGCCACTTACTTGAGAGGAGGAATAATTGGCTTGCGGGTTAGGGGATGAGCTCGGGGAAAAGAAAAAGAGAAAATGCGTGTGGCCACCCTCTAAGGAGGGGAAGAGGAGGTCCTTCAAGGAGTCTTTCTCCCCCTCTCTCTCTCTCTCTCTCTCTCTCTCTCTCTCTCTCTCTCTCTCTCTCTCTCTCTCCCCCTCTCTCTCTCTCTCTCTCTCTCTCTCTCTCTCTCTCCCCTTCTTCTTCTTCTTCTTCTCCTTCCTCTTCTTCTTTGTCTCTCTCCCTTCTCACCTAGGCTTCTTCTTCTTCTTCTTCTTCTTCTTCCTCTTTCCACTTCTCTTTCTTCTTCCTCTTCTTTTTCTTCTTCTTCTCCTCTCTCTCTTCCTCTCTCTTTCTCTCCCTCCCTCTCTCTTTCGCTCTCTCTCACACACTCTCCTTCCTCTCTCTCTCCCTCTGTCCCTTCAGTGTGTTGCTTAGCATGTTGAGTTCTCACATCATTTACCTATGGTAAAACTACTATGGTAAAACTCACATCATTTACCTATGGTAAAACTCCCTTTGTCCCTTTAGCGTGTTGCTTAGCATGTTGAGTTCTCACATCATTTACCTATGGTAAAACTACTATATTAAAACAACTTTCAATTACAAATAAATCTATAGCACGCCGTTATATAAATTCAAATACCTAGAAATCATAAATGATAATATACTAAGTGTTATATTTTAAGAAATTATTAAAAAATACACAAATCTAGAAAGTGATATTTATGAAATATATAAAGGTTTAGGAAACTATTTTTTAAATACACAAGAAACGAGTTCCCAAATAGCTAGCTATATAATTTCAAGTTTACCCTTATCTCAAATGGGTGCAATTTTTCTTTTTATAAACACATCTCTCCCTAAACAATGAACATATATTTTCATAGAAATTTACAACTTTCACCATTCAGACATTCAAAATCTTATACTATTATTATGATAGAACAATGGAGATTTTGAAGCAGATGAACTTTAAAGAGTTTAAAATTAGCTTCTTCCTCTCTATATAAAGATCCAAACTCAATGTCAAGAAGAGGACACGAGAGAAAGAGAAGAAGAGGAGAGAGAGAGAGTGCAGAAGAGAGAGAAAGAGAGTAACGAGGAGAGAGAAATACTAAAAAAGGAGAGATAAAGACATGAAGAGAGAGAAAGAAGCCATATAAGCTTGGAGAGAGAGGTGAAGATGAAAGGAGACTTGTATTATTATCTGATGGTGAAAAATAAAGTCCCTCACACCTTATATACCAACCAGTGTTGCTAGTATTTTCCCATTATTAAATCCCCCTCTCTTGCATTCCATCCCCACCCGAAGGTTTTTGCCTTAAAAAATAATTTGGGCACTTATGATAATTGGTTAGGAGCAGATCAGAGTACTACTCCACTGCATTATTACAGGGGTACACTAATGAGTGAAGAGGTATTATTGCATATGATGGGTCATTGGGGTATGTACGATACATGGGCCTTTCTGGAAAATTATAAAAATAAAAATTTGACCCAAATATCTTGAGTAAATGCAAGCTGCAGACAGTGGACAACAAGCTGTTTACTATAGGGCCCTGCTATAGTAAATCTATCATAAATTTCTGTAGGAGACTCCGATCGGGGTGTGCCATATGTCAAAACGGAGATTTGGAGATTACTTTCAGCCCATGTGTGATGTCCATTTCTGTCCATAGTATAGAATAAAATCTGCTTTGAAACAAAGAGTTGTATGCAGTCAATTTGAGAGAAAACAGGGCCATAGTTAGCTAGATTTTAGCCAAATCTGCTTCTAGTAGGTATGAAAACTCTTCCAAAACTTAAGCTGGACTCCAAGAAGCTTCCTCAAGTGGTTAACCTTGCCACTTAATCAAGTATTCCATGATGGAGCAAGAGCGAAGCTTCTTTTCCCTTTGTCCTATGACTTGCTCGGGTATCTATTGAATGATGCCTTCTTCATCTATCGGTGGTAGCTCGGCAACATAACCCACTGATGATCCAATGAAGGGCTTCAATTGACTCACATGGAAGACATTATGAATCTTCGTGGATGGGGGCAATGCCAATCGATATGCCAAGTCTCCCACTCTTTTGACAATCCCGTATGGCCCATAGAACTTGTGAGCTAACTTGTTGCTGGAACCATCCTTAAGGGTGGCATATCTGGACTTGGGCACCTTCAAAAGCACCAAATCCCCTTCTTGGAACTCAACATCCCTTCTTTTTTCATCATCATAAAGCTTCATTTGATCCTGAGCTTTCTTCAAGTTGACTTTACACTACTGAAGTAAGGCCTGCATTCTATCCAGCTCCTCCTTACTTTGTGGGTTTATCTTAGCATTGAAGATAATTGTGGGAAGGGGTACCTTATAGCTGTACAATGCCTCAAAAGGTGAAACTCCAATGCTAGAGTGTGTAGAGTTATTATAGGCAAACTCAGCCAAATGCAACCATGAGTCTCAAGTATGTGGCACATCATGATAGAAATGCCTCAAGTAAGTTTCTAGCCACTTGTTAACCCTCTTTGTCTGGCCATCGGTCTATTGATGGTAAGTAGTGGAAAGGGGCTAACTGAGTGCCCATAGAGCTGAAAACTGCCTACCAAAATTTACTCATGAACTAGGCATCCCGGTCATGCACAATGACCTGTGGTAAGCCATGTAATCTGAAAACATGTTCCATGAATTGGCTGGCTACTTGAGAAGCATTATATTGAGTCTTTGTAGGAATGAAACAAGCTGCCTTGGTGAGTCTGTCCACAAATACATATATGTTGTTCCATCCTTTTTTGGTCACCAGCAGGCCGGTAATGAAGTCCATAGTAATGTGTGTCTGTTTGCCTTCACGCATATGCAATGGCTAAAGTAAACCAACTGGTTTTAAGGTGTTGTCCTTGTTTTGTTGACATGGCATGCAGCTGAGGACAAAATCTTTTACATCCTTCCATAGGCCCTTCCAGTGAAAGCTCTTAGCAATCTTGTCATAGGTTTTAAATATTCCCAAATGAGCAGCTGTAGGCGAGGAATGCATCTATTTCATGATCTTTTACTTGAATGGAGAAGTGTATGGGTCTTGTCATAGGTTTTAAATATTCCCAAATGAGCAGATGTATGCGAGGAATGCATCTCTTGCATGATCTTTTGCTTGAATGGAGAAGTGTATGGGATGGAAATCTTGCCTTGAAACCATAAGAGACCGTTCTTAAGCTGATATGGAGAATTTTCTTCCACATGCCCTTTCTGTAATTTCTAGAAAATGTGGCTGAAATCAGCATTTAACAAATAGGCCTCCTGAAGCTCTTCTATCCAATCATTATGAAGTTCCATGATGGCTAAAACTTTAGGGGCCCACATTCTAGATAACGAATCAGCAATCACATTGTCTTTTCCCTGCATATGTGTAATGTCAAAGTCATAGTTCTGCAATGTAGCTACCCATCTGCATTGTTTGGGGGTAAGATTAGATTGAGAGAGGAAATACTTGAGGACCCTATGGTCGCTCTTGCCCCTAAATCTGCTGCCATACAAGTCATGGCATGAAGGATGGACGGTATCTCTTGGGTCATATACATTCATGGTCATCTCATTTTCAGCAAGTTTGCGGCTCTCAAATGCTATAACCCCATTCTCCTGTAACAATATAGCCCTTATGCCACCTCTGCCCACTCGCATCACATGGAATGGTGAATTCTTTCAAAAAATCTCGGCAAACCAAGATGGGAGCTGAGGTAAGCAATTCCTTGAGCTGATTAAAGCTCTTATTAGCTATGGCATCCTAGAAAAAGGCCTCTTTCTTAAGTCTATCAGTCAAGGGAGCTGCAATAGTGGCATAATGCCTAATGAGTCTGCGATAGAATGATGAGAGACAAAGAAATCCTCTAAGTGAAGTGGTATTTGTAGGTGTGGGCCAATCTTTTATACACTGCACTTTCTTAGGATCAACCCTAATTTCATCTTCACTAACAATGTTACCCAAGTATTCCACTTCTCTGAATGAAAGAACATTTTGTCTCCTTGGCAAAGAGTGTATGCTGCCTCAATACATCAAACACCCGCCTCATATGCCAAAGATGATCCTTGAGTGATCTACTATAGATGAGGATGTCATCAAAGAAAACCAACACAAATCTAAAAAGAAAGGTCTGAAGTATTTTGTTCATTAATCTCTGAAAGGTGTCCGGTGCATTACTTAACCCAAAAGGCATAATCAAGAAATGATAAAGCCCTCGATCAGTCCAAAATGTCATTTTGACCTCATCCCCTGCCCTCATGCAGATCTGGTGATAGCCTGGTCTCAAATCTATCTTTGTAAAGTACTTAGCCCCCTTAAGCTCATCTAGCAAGTCATCTATGCATGGAATGGGATACCTTTTCTTCACGGTGATCTTATTAAGATCCTTGTAGTCTATGCACATCCTGAAAGATCCATCCTTCTTTTTTACCAATAACGCATGGGAAAGAACTAGGCTCAATAAATCCCATGTCTAGTAATTCTTTGACTTGTTTGGGAACTTCTTCTCTTTCACACCTAGACAATCTGTAAGGTGGCTTGTTCACAGGCTTTGACTGAGGCTCCAAATCTATGGGATGATCAACTGCCCTATTAGGGGGTAGTGCTGTAGGTACTTGGAAGAGGTCCTTGTACTCTTCTAAAAGAGCTTTCAATGCTGAATTCTTTACTGTTTTAGTGGACCGATCTGAATTTTCTTTATTTAACTGCAATACAAAGATTTGGGACTGTCTCTTGAACTCTTTCTTGAGTTGTTTGCTAGTAATGAGATGAAATTCACTGTTATTTTGAATTCCCTGCAAGTGAATGAGTTGTCCCGCACTGACAAACTCCACATATAGCAAGGAAAAATCCATGGTTATAGTGCCCAAAGTTTTCAGCCAATCACAACCCAAGACAACATCTATAGGCCCCATTTCCAATGCAATTAAATCCATCTGTTGTCCAAAATTTTCAGCAAGATGAATATGAACAGTAATGCATACTTGAGTGCTAATTTCTTCATCCCCATTGGCAAATTGCACCTTCAATGGCTGTTGTAAATTAGTGGAAAAACACTTCAGCATGTCCATGACTGCTCTATTAATGAAACTATGAGTGCTACCACTGTCTACAAGTATAAACACATCCTTCCCATGAGTTTTGCCCTTAATACGCAATGTATTAGGGCTTCTAGATCCTGTCCAAGCATCCATAGATATGGTATAAACAGTGGCAGCATGTATTTCAGCACGTGGTTTATTGTTTCCACCCATATCCCATGATACACGACCACCGGGGTCAAAAGGAAAAGAGTCAGCAAAGTCAAAGAACTCTTCTTGACCAAACTCTTCATCAACATCATCCATTTCAGCAGTCATCATAAAAGCATGTGCATTTTGAGGGTCCTCCTCTGAGTCCTCAAATACCAACATGCTATGAACTCGTGCCTTAGCATTTCTAAAAGTACATTTTGAGGCATGATCAGCTATATACTTCTCACCACACAAAGCCCTTTTTCCTTTCTTTCTTTATACAAATCCATGGGAATGGACTTTGGACTACCAAAGACTGAAGCATTTTTATTCTTGTTGTCCCCTTGCCTATTATCCATTCTCAGGCTGTTTGCTATCTTGAAATTACTTTGTGGTCTTTAGGCATTAAAAGTGGGGTATGTGGGGATCTTAGGAGTGCTGAATGGCACGTTACCACCACCATAACTTGCCCCAAACTGTCCCAGCCTTACAACACCTCTTTGCTGCCCAAAATGTGACTGCATAGGTCCTCTTTACTGCCCGAACACTGGCTGAAACGCCCCTCTTTGCTGTCCATGCTCAAATGAAGCATCCCGGCAATACTTACGAGAGTACCTCTCAGCCAACTCAATAGCTTTGAACAAATTTGATGGATTTGAGCTGAAACATCAGTTGAGAGTTGGGGATCTAGCCCATACATATACTTAACTTGGCATCATCACTAATCAACTCAATATACATGGTAAGGTGAGGAACTCATTTGTGTATTCTCTAACAGCAAGACCACACTATTCAAGGCCATACCATTGGCAGGCAAGCTTTTCTTTCTCCACCAGCGAGACAAATACTTACACCATGAGTACCTTGAATGCTTCCCATGAGTCTACTTGCTGATTTTCTCTTTTAATATACCTCCACCATGTATGTGCAAATCCTTCCAAGTGGATGGTTGCAAAATGGATCTTTTGGTCATCACTACTATGGGGCAAGATGTCAAAATAGTCCTCAAGCTTGGAAAGCCACTCTTTGAGTTCAGCTGGAGATGACGATTGACCATTGAATTTTGAGAAAATAATCTTGTCTCTCAGCTCTTTTTCGTGATTAGGTAGCTATCCTATATATCCAAACTGAGGATAATCCATGTGGCTACCCAAAAATGATCCATTGTTAGAGTAATTTATGCCAAAAGATGGCTGAACTCACATAGATTTCATGGGCCCTTGTGATGGTGGCTGGAAATTACCCCTCATTGCATTGTTCATGGGCTCCTCTTTCCTATGTGAAGGCTCTCCCTGTTCAAAAGTGTTGATAGGAATGCCCACTCTCCCCAAAATACCTTGGAAGTTCATATTTGCTACATTCACTGATGGGCCAGTCACTCTTTCAGCATGCATACCCGACCTATCCTCATGTTCCTTCCCTTTCATTTGGAATTCCATCCACTTAGTGAGCTGGGTAGCAAGGGTGTCCATAGTGGTCTTCATTTGACCAATACCTTCTATCAATTCTCTATACCTCTCAACACGCCTTGTCTCATGCGAAATGAGGGTGTTAGTGAGCGTGCTGAGGCTCCCCACGTCATGAGAGTAATCTTCATCTTCCACCTCAGGGTTAGTTTCAGTCCTCGCGGCGTGTGCATCCCTTATTTGTTGCTGGATGTCATCATTTGCCTTAGTTTTTCCCCTATTCCCTGCCATGGTTAGGTGCAGTCCTGTTAGACCACCTATCACTGTTTTGCCCGTAACTTGAGCTAGGAAGCTTCAATTGACCTACTTTTTCTATTCAAGTTAGAGACAAGAATGTCCTCTTCAAAGTGAGCATAAGCATGCACTCCCAAATTTTATACATAAAATTCTATAATAGGAAAAGTAATGTTGTACTGTGCATTCCGGCACCCTATCTACACCTGTAGAGGCCTGTTTTGGCTTGTAAGTATCTTGTAGAGTCCAAATAGAGCTCCAAAACTGATTAAAGCCCTTAGTAGGACTTGCAAGAAACTTTGGGCTCTCCGGATCATTGGGAGGTGGGCAAGGTTCCCCCCAGGCCAGGTTGTCCATCCCTTCAGGGTCTTTGATGGCAAGGGGGGGTCACCCCTCCTTTGTCTTGCCACCTCACCTGGCATTGGGCTTTTCCTCACCCCAAATATACATGGCGGACATTTATTAATTAAACACCCAGCATGAGATGTATTTGGAAGTAGGAATTGAACCTTTTCATGAAATGCATGAAATGGAAAATTGGGATCAAGAGTAAGGGCTTACCAAGCAGTGACTCATTGCTGACTTACCCTTATACAATGGATTTTTTTATAAAAAAAATTCAAGTAGCTCAGTCAAGAAACAACAACTCAATTGATTAAGGTAAGCAGAAGCAATAATCCTCAATGAGTTTCAGCATGAATTTACCCATTCCACGCAATGAAAGTGAGGCAAAATGACTGTGAAGAGTTGGACATCAGACAACCATCAAATTTATCTCCTAATTCCTACTTGAGCTCTTGCATTCTCTCAAGAAATTGGTTATGACTCAACAAGAGGATGAATTTGAAAGAATAAGAGTTCAAGAACCAAGTACCTTATGATGCTTGATGAAGATGGCAATCAGACAATGATTCAGCCTTTCTTGATTGCTCCAAGATGCTCGAATAAGCTCCATGGTTGCAATGCTCAGCCACCAAGAGAGGAATCTTTGAGTTTAAAGAAGAAAATTCTTCAATTGGGATGGGAGGATGGAGCTCTCAATATCTCACAACTTGCATAAATGGGCATAGAACTTGGAGAGTGTGTTGTGGGCAAGTCCACAACAGGTTTTCCTTCTAGACTTGGCTTCAGCAGATTATGCACTCCTTCAAGCTCATCTTGGACTCTTTGTCACTCTATTAACAACCTTAATGGCGGCATTAGCTTTGGCAAAGGATACTTATAACATGGGCTTCCTGTCCCCGTTCCCAAATCCCTCTGTCTGTGGCAGTCACAACAGATACTCAATGTGATTGGATGACAGTTTTAAGCTTATCATAAGCTATGAAAAAAAAACCTTGATTGGTGTTGTAGGGATTGCTTGGAGTGGGGTTTCCCTCTCTACAACACAGTTCTTTTGGAGAAAAAGAATCAATAGCACACTCTCAACTCATGCTTCACATAATTGTGATGGTTCCATTGCCTTCTATGTGAATCTTGGTGAGGGCAACCGCAGACTTTCCTGAAAATGGAGATGAGGAGGGAGACGGTGAAGCCACTCCCCTTAATTGATATGATGACGTCTTAGTCGCAATCGGGAAAGCCATGTTGATCCTCTGATTGATATCTTTCAAAGTCGCATCCCCTGGAATTTTATTAGGCTTCAGTAAAGCAAAAGGATATGCAACTAAATTCAGTTTCTATCCAACAGCCTAAAACTGGGACCGTGGTGTGCATGTGCCTTTGTTTTGAAGACCTCCTCACTACTTGCTTCCCACTAGTAGTACCCCTTGTCTCCAGTATATGCTTTGTTTTTGCCAATTGAGGATGGCGAATTTCTGGTGCAAATACCGATCTGCAAGCTTTAGGGATTTTCAGCACCTAGAGCTGTAGCATTCACTGTAGCATTCACCAATCCAGCTATAGCATTCACTATAGCATTCACCATTCCAGTCTTTGAAAACCCATTTGCTTGATCTCGAGGGCAATGGTGACTCAGATGGATGAGCTTCTTTCTGGTTTGGCTTCAATCGATATCTTAGGCTCTATCTTGGGGAGCTCTATTAAGATGCCATCATTTGTTTGACAATGATGAGCCTGATGAGGATAGAGGAGATAAGTTAGAATAGGTTGATAAATCTAGCTTCTGCGATGAGCATGCTTGAGTAGTCTCAGTTCAAAATGTTTCTGTTGGTCCTGTCAATAACATTTATAGTTGTCAAGGTTATTGATGCCGTGCTAGATGCCTACCTTGGACCTGCTTTTGGGATACTTGGAGTGCATGTGGATGGTATGGATGTTTTGAAGGTCAGAGATGTAGCACCTGAAGCTATTGCTAAAGCAAGACAAGGCGATGGACCAATGCTTGTTGAGTGTGAGACTTATCGATTCAGAGGCCATTTATAGGCCGACGGATGGGAAAAACTTCCTTAAAGGTTCCAAAAGTAGGAGAGATTCGATGCTTCAAAAAAGAAGAGCATGATGGAAACTAGTAGTGATACTAAGGAAGAATGGGCTGATCTCCTCCATGGAAGCTTGAGAGGAGCTTGAAAAGAAAGAGAGAGAAAGACTCTCCGTGAAAAGTAGCAGTAACTACACCCTCTTCTACTCTTGTTACCACTATTTTTTAGGAAAATACCTTCAAAAAATGGCCTAAAATGACCAACGAGTTGCTAAATTCAGCCTTCCCACCACCAAACTTGGTCCAAGACTCCATTAATGCCAAACCTACAGTCCTTGTGGTCCAGAAATCCTTGGTAACTCCACTGCTGCTCCATGTCATGTTTGTACTTGTGTACTTGTGGCTCTTAAATCTGTGTGACTAAAAAAAGATAACTAAATGGAATGTTGGCCAACTGGATCAAGAACCTATGGCTCTGATACCACTTGTCAAGAAGAGGACATGAGAGAGAGAGAGAAGAAGAGGAGAGAGAGTGTGTGCAGAAGAGAGAGAAAAACTGCAAGAAGAGAGAGAAAGAGAGTGATGAGGAGAGAGAAATACTAGAAAAGGAGAGAGGAAGATAGGAAGAGAGAGAAAGAAGCCATGAAAGCTTGGAGAGAGAGGTGAAGATGAAAGGAGACTTGTATTATTATGTGATGGTGAAAAATCAAGTCCCTAACACCTTATATACCAGCCAGTGTAGCTAGTATTTCCCCATTATTAAATCCCCCTCTCTTACACTCAATGACTTGGATAAAGAAGAGGTGAAATGAATATTAGAAAAAGCATATTCTTGCCACTAGAAGCACTAAAATATCATGTATTTATTTTTGTATATAGTATGTGTATTCTACATAGAACAATGTTACTAGTAAATATAGAAGGAAAAAGTTTATAGATATCATAAAAGTAATAAAATTGTATTTTTATTTCTTATGTTTTAGTGATTCTAAGGAGATATATATATATATATATATATATATATATATATACACACACACACACACTTTTTAGTCACATACATTCATTCAAGTTAGAAAAAGTATATATAGCTTAATATAAATTTAAATTATACCTTCGTCTATATCATCAAAGAGAATATATAAATTTAACTTATAATATTATTTAAATTATAATAGTTTAATATATTTACATCCACAAAAATCAGGACCATATTCATTACATGATGAACTTGTTCTTTTTGTAAGCATGGTGAATGCCAACATCCATGGCTAAAAATTGCTCACGATTTCCTTTCAACTTTGTTCTACTTTATAATGATATGACATGATGATGTGAGAGTCCAACCTTTACCCTCAATGTAGAGATCAACCTAAGAGAAGTTCTATTGAGCAAACATTAATTGAAGTTGTGAAAGTACAACTAGATAATCGAGATCCACCATGCCACTATGCACCAATTCTATCTCTCGCTAATAGAGATTAATAAGGTGAAAATCAATATATCATTCATTTTAGTAAAGTTTAGGTATAAACAAAGTATAAACATGACTAGCAATCAACTAGCCACAAATAAACTACACACATATAGATGTTGACTCACATGGGCTTATCAACTTATTGGCATACCCTTTATGGAGGTTACTCATTGCTAAAAATGCCCATTTCACATGCTTATGAGTATTGATCATTGAAAGAGGGCAAGAATACATTGTAAACTTTTTGGTCAAGAAAGAACTATCCAAGATTCTTATCACCTAAAAAATGTGCCTTGCTATCAAAGGAGAATCATTTACGTGCTCATTACTTTGACAATGCACACATGGGAGAGCCTTTTAGCATGATCATCTTTGTAGATAGGTTCCTCTAGAAAACATTTGCCCATGATGGGATAACAACCAACCTCAACTCTTATGGGCTATGATGCATAGACAATCACCCTAGAGAGGGACACAAACTTTGAATGGTCATCAAGTGCCTTCATCAAACCTCTTGAATAGTATTTGATTCTAAAGTTTCATGGTCTCCATGTAATAAGGGTTATTGTTTAAAGACAAGATCAATAGTTAGACTACCCTTAAAAGTTCAAAAAGACCTAACACGAAATGTATTGTAGATTTGTAAATGAGAGTGTAGATCTAACATAAAGGCATGGTCATTGAACATGTGAATCGTAAATTATAATATCCCTATTAGAAGATCTAGTCTAAATTGAGACAAAGATAAATACATAAAAATTTACATAAAAATATAATACAAAAAAAAATCGAGAGAAATTGAGACAAAGATTCAATGTGACAATCATTAGATACAATCTCTCCCCATGCAGGAATTTATGGATTTATATTCAGCTTTTTGTGCTCAAAAGTCATTGAAAGCATCTCCTTTCGGGATTTACTTTCTTTCTTTGAATGCCATACTTTTGTCTAAGAATATCAAATTACGATTAAATAAATCCATTCTAAGGTTAATAAAAATAATAAGCGAGCTCATGAGGCCTTGCAAATAAGTTACATTCAAATAAATAATAAGCTAAGGCATTACAGAGACAGGTTACATCCAAATAAATAAGTTGTCTGTATATATATAGAATATCTTTGCACTAGAAAGCATCCAAAAATACAATATTTTGGTGCTATGGAAAATACATCAAATTATGCTCCTCAAAAAATTAATGCCATGTAACTTTACCTAATAATCTATGCACAATAGCACGAAACACATTGGTTCCCTACCATCTATCTACTAGATATAATGCAATAAGTGCTGACATGGAACCTACACATAACAAGTCACTATCATGTGGCAAATAGATAAAGAAAATCCGTAAAAATAAATAAATAACCATTTTTATAACAAAATTGATATGAACAAAGGATTGAGGAGAAGAGGCAGAGGATTGACTACACCACCATTGTTAGAAAAAAATGATGGAAAAGAGAGAGATCAACTACAATGTCTCTCCACAATGGAGAGAGATGAAATGAAATGATATATTAACAACTGAAAAAAGGCCAAAATGACCTATCAAACCATGAGTTGCAATCATCTATTTGACGATAGAACTATTTAAAAAGTATAGTAAATGAAAATGTAATAAATAGTACAAGAAGACTAAGCACTATAAGTAAGGAGAAATCTAACGTAATAAAGAAAAATATTTGAATAATATTTAGTGTCACATTAATCTAAGTGTAAAAGGTGTGAAGAATACTTGTAGAAGCACCATTTTGAATCATTATAACTTGTCCTTTCACCTTTTCAAGCTTCTCTCCTATCCTTTTGTGGTTGCCAGCCATCTCTCGAATTTTTTTAAGTATTTCTCTTTCCATTTCTAGTCTTTTTCTCTCCTCTACAGTCTCTTTTGCAATGCTCTCTCTCTTATCTTAGTTCAGTTCTTGACAAGATCCATCTATTAACCTCAGCACAAGAAAAAGTGGAAAAAGTGAAAAGGCGCAAGTGGGGAGCCAAAAGAGGTGGCCCATATGGAAATTAGAGACAATGGAAGAAGCAGGAAGGGAAACAGCCGAAGGTGCAAGAGCTGCCTCAAAATCTAAGGAAAAGGCAAAAGTGCATATTTAAATGCCAAGCACCTCCAAATTTTTTTATAAAAGAGCGTTAGGCTCCCTCTTGTGCAAATTGCAAAAGTAGATGGGTGGTAGGAAGGAAGCTAGGAAGATAACAGGACAATGGGAAAGAGGGCCTAGACCATGACCGGCCATGTAAAAAAGGGATAAGGGAGTGACCGCCCAAAAGGGACTTAGGGTTTTGTATATAGAGTCAAAAAGTGAATGAGGAGCTCATTCTTTGGTGTGTGGCAAAGTGGACTCATCTTCTTGTCTTCTTCTATTCTCTTCTTGCTTGCTTATGTGTGCTTGCGAGAGGGAGTGTGAGAGAGTGTGTGTGAGGGTGAGGGATCTTGGAGGTGAAGCTCTCCATCATCTCCTCTCTTCTTCTCTTCTCTTCTCTTCTCTTCTCTTCTCTTCTCTTGTCTTGTCTCGCACATGTCTATGAAAGATGGAGCTTGGAGGTGGAGGCTTGAGGATGCTTGAGCTCGCCTCTCAAATCGTGGAGCTACCGGTGTGCTTGAGGGAGGAGGCAACTTGTTTAGGCATCAAGGTAAGCTCACCACACCCCAATAGGATCAAAGGTGCGTCGGCTATGTGAGAGATAGCCATAGGTGTTCGTTTGAAACACTTGAAACAATAAGCAGTTTGTGAGCCTTGGCGGTCAAGCGTGAGCTCCCGCTACATTTTAGTTCCACTGCTAAGACCAACATATTCAAGCTTGAGCACTTGCACACCTCAAATCAAGCGACGAAGTAAGGGTTTCATCCCCGAATTGGAGCTTGAGATAGGTATAGGAGGTTTTTGGTTTTTAATCTTTGCAACAAGTAACTATTTTGGTTTTTTGATTATTAGGCAAGTAGGAGGAATCATTTCAGTATTTTGTTTTTGATTTTTTTCATATTTAGAGTAGGATAGGACCAGGAAATCAAAGGAACAAAATTTAGGGTTTTTGTTATGAAACAAGCCCAAACAAGGAGAAAAATGGAAAAAAAGAGTGCTTACAGGTGTTAGAATTGCACAAGGAGTGACCGGGTAGATTAAGGTTGAGTCTAGCAAGGGTTTAAGACCCTGGGAAGCAAAGGGAGACCTCATTTTCAGTTTCTGCAGTAGAGAGAGACAGAGAGAGCTTGAGAGCTTTGTGAGAGACCTGGTGCTTCTGCCAAATCAATCGATGGCCACATGAGTTTTTTGCTTGGATCAGGTGTGTATAAACCTTTCTGTGTATCTACCCTTGGATTCTAGATAATCTTGCTTGTGGGTGTGGCAAAAAATCGTTGGCGTGAAGCAATTTTTGTTGCCGCTATTTGCATGCTAGTAGAATCAGACATGATCCGTAGGCGTTCGATTACCGAAATCGGATGCTCGGACACTCTACAAGCCATCCAATTTCAAGAATCGGACAGCCAACACTCGGATCAACTTGACCAATCCAATTAGACTCAATAAAATCAGACTCGAACACTCGAATACACCAGACTCAAACACCCCAACAATTGAACCACTACCATACATTCGATATCCTAAGGATCGGACACTTAGACTTGTGACCTCATCCGATTTTCAAAATTGGAAATTTGGATCACCCTATCTGATTTTGGCAATCGGACACAGTCAAATCAGACCAACCTGACCTATTTGATTTCGAGAATCAGACATTTGAGAGTCAGACACGTGTCAAATTAGACACTGCAGAATCGAACCAAATTTGGACACATCAAAATTGACAAATTTAGCGTGTCCGAGATGATAGAGAGTACAAATCACAACAGGAGAATTCACCCAAAGTCTCATAGACAAATCTAGCCCTAGAAATTGCAACTGAATGGTCAGGCACTGCTAACACTCATATCAGCATATTCGGCACACTTAGAGCCATAGGCTAACCAGTAGAATCCAATTGACCGAAAGCTGAAAGCCTAATTTCACACGATGCACGAAAGAGAGCATGCACACACACACACACACACAGAGTGAGTGTAAGTTGAGGACTATCTGTAAACAATAAGGAACTCACCCAGATCTAACAATCAGAATAAACCCACTAGTAGAAGAAGGCCCTTAAACATATTCGAGTGATCAAGAACCCCAAGTATAGGACTAAGCGCAGATGTGACACAAGAGTCAGATGCTTCAAGGACCAACACCATTGGAGGAGTGGATCTACCTTACTTGATCAATCTCATTGACAACCTAGTGGAGCACGAGAAGCGAATATGGCAGAGTGAAGCATTAACCATGGACATGGAAAAGAGCTTGACCTAAGCAGTTTCCCAATTGAAATCCAACAGCTAGTCGCCAATTATGATCTACAGACCCGGACATACCACCACAATAAAACATCTAAGGATATAATAACGGACCTCGAAGAGGAGAGGAGACTAGTGCAAGAAGCCTTGCAGGGCATAGTGGCCTAGAATCATGAACAACAAGCCACAAGCTTGCAACAGAATATAGAAATGTGTGAGATTCAGCGAGTGCATTTGAGTTCTGACTAGGAAGAAGGTTACATGAGCATTGAGAAGTTTATCACCAACAGCCATTACGTGAATGGCCAGCAATAGTGAGACGTTTGACTCCATATAAATGATGATATTACCCCCCGTCATCTCTGAATACACTTCAGATTCAGTAGCTCACTTGATGGTCTAATACTCTCTTTGGCAATCAGCCCCACTGGAGGTGCAAATCAATCGGATTTTGGAACTGTAGAGCTTGGTCAACATGTTTTTCATTCTGTGTTGAAGTTTGAAGAGAAGCATGCCCCATCTTTTGCATTAATGTATAAGATTTATATAAATGTGCACATGTGGAAAGATGCTATGATGATCCAATCTCCAGTTTGAGACTACTGCTGGATCCTTCTATGCCATTCATTAGCTATATGACTAGAAGATCGTGATAGGTTGTACACTAGAGATGGTATTGATGCTGTTGCAGTTGCAAAACTAAGTGCAACCATGCTAGGTCCAAGTACAACAACACCCAGCACTGGCTTAGCTTCACGCTCAGCAACTCCAAATCCTGGTTTAAGTTCTCGGCCAGCAACATAAAAGGGCGCAGATTTAGGCTGACTGCATGGAGATCTTGGTGAATGTCATTCACAGCTAATGGAGAGAAGAATCTTTGCAACATCTTGAGCATGTATGATTGTGTATTTTGGAGAGTAACCAGTAGCAGTAATCAATGTGGACAGCAAGAAAAAAATGTGCATGTACTTCTGAATTATGGAGACAATTTCTGCAGGTCATGTTGACCTTGTATAGTAGGCCCTGAGCATTAAATTCAAGGGTACAATTGGTATCAGTGAACACTATTTGAAGCTTGTATTTGTCTCATGTTTGCAGCAGCAGTGAATGTATCAAGTAGGCTTGAAGATCACTTGGTTTAGCTTGAAATATACTTGATGCTCTCTTATGCACCGGCAATGATTAGTGGCAGCCCATTGTTAATGAATGTCATACCGGCAGAGGGTTCAATGACTAATAAGTGATCATGTCAATAACTTTGACTGGTTAAGCACTTGTAGAAGCTATTGAGCTTCATGTACATGCAGTTCTGAGCAGACAAACTACTATCATAGTCTTGGAATAATCTAATGAGGTCACATGGATATTGAATGACTTGTGGAATGTTGTCAGCATTAAATGCTCAGTTTTTGAACTGATTTACTATAGTTTTTGCAATGGGGCTTACTGTTAACAAGCATTAGGGTCTATTGAGTTATGTATTGACTCCTAGAGGTTGTGACACCAAGTTGTTGCGGTTTATGGCTTGTTTGAGCTTAAAATAATCTCATTTCGATAGAGAATATACAACTAGTTACTTACAGACTGCTGATTACAAATTGTTGTTAGTCATTGAATGTTGTGTATGCCTACATGTCTATTGATCAGAAAATGCTACTTGGCTGGAATTCTATTACATTTAGATTATTTGCCACATGTTTGGAAATGTATGATATTGTTGTGAACTAAAATCTATTGGTTTTGCAAAGCTGAAGACCTTGAAATGGCAAACACAGGAGAGAAGGACACTATCACTTAGATTGTTGGTGAGAAGCTAGGCTACAACAATTTTGATCTATGGAAATTTAGAATGTCTAATTTCTTAATTGGAAGAGGCTATTGGGACCTATTCACAGGTCTTGAAGATGAGCCCAAGCTACCGGAGGATAGATCTCCAACACAGGATCAATTAAAGGCACACAGGACGGTTGGAAAAGGCTAGCAAGGTCTTGCATTGGTTGTCCACACAAAAGCTATGCAAATTGCAAACTGTATTTCACTAAAAGCTGCTTGGGACTTATTGATGATGAATTATGGGCATGTCACTCATGCGAGAAAGACACTACTGAAGCAAAAGTTCAGCCATATATCCAGGAATGGAAGGTCTATTGAAGACTATGCCAGTGAGATTAGAACCATTGCAAAACAACTAGGCTCAATTGGAGCTGAAGTTGAGGATGATGATTTGGTGGCCACTACCCTCCATGGTCTTGGAGTAGAATATAAGTAGTTTGACACTTCTATTTCAGTGCGTCAGGAGCAGACTGACTTTGATGAACTTCTTGAATGCTTCAGTTGATGTGTAGAGATAGCAGCAGTGGCAAAGGAAAGAATTGGAGTCTAGCGAGTATTCGACCTATGGATTATATTTTGATAGGCACCACGCCTATATTTTGTCATGTCTATTGAAGCATCGATTATTTATTATTATTTTGTATGCGTCTATGCGCATGGATATGTTATTTCTATTTGGACATTGTGATTGGGCGTGCCAGACTCTTTGGGCACCGTCCACTAGCTTTATTTCTATTTTTGTTAAAGCAAACTCAAAAGCTAAAAGCTTGTCATATTTTTGTAAATTGGGCTATTATTGAGCATGAAGATGGAAATATACATAAAATACATGCTTTGTGAAGCGCTCACACAAGGCATGGGGGGAGATTGAACCCAATTAGTCTCTTGCTCTTGTCGTTCATGCTTTTTACATTGTAATTTGTGCAAAAAGGTAGAGTTCATTGTTCTTGGGGACCTTCCGGGATTCACTACGTGAGCATACAGCGACCGATCTGTGGACTAGATATAACACATTGATGAATAGAATCAACGTCCCAATGCTGGAAAGCATCGCTACTACTCGGTCTTTAATGAGATAAACCTAAATGGCTTCTTGAGGAAGACGATAGAGACGTCGGCAAAAGCATTAGCCACTAGCGAAAGACCCGCAGGGGGAGAGTCCTCAGCCTTCAAAGCCAATAAATCATCCTCCTCAAAGGCCTTCACCATTGGCTTCGGAGGGGTCTTCACAACCATCATAAGAGAGGCACTAGGGAAAGCACAAGACGATGAGGCAGTCGGTGAGATGCCACAGACAAGTCCCCTCCACACCAAGGAAGCAATCTAGTGAAAGGACCATGAGTGAGGACGAAGGAGAGTGAGAAGCACAATCTAGTCAAGGTAGGTCCAAGAAATCAAAGAAAGAGACTCCACAAAAGAAGGGCAAAGAAGAGAGGGGGAAGATAGAGAAAATAGACCTACACGGAGCCCAAAATGAGTCCAAAAGCACGAAAGAACAAAGAACGAAAGAAGAATGGGACAAGGCAAAGAGAATAAAAGAGGAATCTAGAAAAGCTGAGGAGGAGAGAAAGAGAAGAGCTAAGGAGGAAGATGCAGAGCTCAGGAAGAAAGAGGAAAAAGGCATAGCCCTCGCTATCTACCTTCTCAGTGGAGCAACCTTTAAGACAAGAAGAGTTGGCGGCCATGAGCCCACCCCGACACGAAGGTCCAAGCACCAGATCCAAGATACCCGAAAGCTTGCCAGTCCTAATGACCGAGGGAAAGGGCAAGGGTTTAATCAACCCCATCCCACAACCCCATCCCACCCATCCTACTGCTCACCACCCCAGTCACTGCACCCACCCAAGACTCCTCTACCACGATAGATACTAGTAATCTTGTGGCTTGGGTGTAGTTCCTCTTCAACAAAGACGCAACTCAAGGTGCAAGTGTAGGAACGTCCCCTATGATGATGGGAGCAAAAAGGCAGGCAACTTTTTGCAGACATAAAATATAGATGGGACCTCAAAAGGCCAGAGGCATCTATAATCACTGATCCCACTATACTGCCATTGTCCACAAACTAGGACGCTTATGTGCAGGAACTCCTTTCATAGCTGTGTTAGATATGCTCAATGCCCTACCCTCATAAGGTGCCACCAATGATCCATGGTGCTCAAAGTTGTAAGGCCCCCATTATGAGGAGAAGCCATATGTGAGCCCGGAGTCCTGACTTGTATGTCAGATGAGGTCTATGTGACCGCATGGAAAAAAGATGACTGTTGTTTTAGATGGAGTAGTTAAGCAGGTAGAAACTCGATGCCCATTGCATTGAGTTGCGAGGTAAGGGAGTTATCAGGGGGCCCTATTTTGGGGTCCAACGACCATGGAAGTAGCCCCTGGCTATTGGGGAGTCCCAAGAGGGCCAGTGGCCTCCCTGGCGGGCAGGCAGCACCCCCGGCGCGATGGTAAAGAGAATATTCCTTGGCCAACTAGTGGAGGCTCATATGGTAGGTTGGTCAGGCCAACCTAAGTGCCTTCGCGGGCTGTAAAAGCTAAACCCCTTCACAACCATCGATCATCTATCATTCACCTGGTCGGAGTTGTTCCAACTAGCCTTAAGCTCTTCACCTATCTTCTGTCTAGATCGCCATCTAAGCTTGATAGTGGAAGCGCATAGGTGGATAGAGCCATCTTTGTATCAGTTGTTGGGAGCTAAAGATTTTTTTAATCCTCCTCTTATCTGTTGTATGCTTTCTATCTCTTTCTCAAATTCTGTTTGCTGCGTCGTGTAATTTTTACATGGCATCAGAGACCATGGGGCTCTAGGGATTGAAGAGTGCCCAAGAGGGAAAGTCTTCAACAGCAAAGAGGAACAATATCATCTTCCAGAAGTGGTTCTAGCATATCAGTAAGTAGTGCTGTTGTATCGGCTATTCAAACACTAAGGATTCTTCCACCAACCTTTAGCAAAGGCAAGTTAGATGGTACAAACTACACCCTCAAAATTACAACTATCCTTGATTCTTATGAGCTTTTGGAGACTGTGCTGGTGGGGACTAATGCAGAACCACAGCCTACCCCCGACCCATCAAATTCTAGTGTGAGGATTCCTCTGAATGCAGATCTTCTACAAGCTTGAAAACAAAGGAATACATATGCATTGTGTGCCTTAGTTACAAGTTGTTTTAATAGTGTTTTGACTTTGATTCAGTATATAATCAAAGAATTAGAGGCTTGGAATGTACCGAGGAGTCAGTATGAAGCGCGAAACCAAACAAGGATTCAAAACTTGGAGAATCAACTAGCAACGAAGAATTTTGCTAAAGAAGAGACAGTTGAAGCATTCATCACTTGGATTAAGAAGCTGTGCGACCATATGGCTAGCACTGGGATACAAAAGACTAGCCAGGAGCTATCCAGAGGTGTCTTTGGATTTGTCCACAAAATTTTGATGGAGTAATAACTACCCATAATACTCAAGTGAGACCTCAAGATTTGACTTTTGAGGAGTTTTGTGCACTATTGATGGAGGGGGAGTTGAGGCTGAAAGCTCGAGAAGGAAGCAACAATGGAGATGCTGCATTCTCTGCCAATGCAAAAGGCAAAGGTGGTTCTTCCACAAAAAATGATAGTGACAAAAAGAAGAAGGGCGGTAAGAAGAAGTTTCAAGGAGAGTGTTTCTACTACAAGAAAAAAGGACATGTAATCGTCGTGTCAAGAAGGTAGATGAAAAGAATTGTACCCTTAAAAGTAAAGGGAAAGAGATAGCCAATACGGCTGAAGCAGAGTTGGAGTTATTAATAGCAACCATTGACGAAGTGTGCTCCTAGGCACAAGAAGGATCTACCACTGACTCATGGGTATTGGATAGTGGGGCCTCCCGTCACATGACCAATAAGAAAGGTCTAAACAATTCTATGCAGCCTCTACAAGAATTCATCACTGTGACAGTTGGAAATGATGCAAAATGCCTTGCTATGGACACATGTACTATGTATTTTCTTGCTACAAATGGTGAAGTTAAAAAGGTTTCAAATGTGTTGTATGTTCCCGAAATTAGGAGAAATCTGTTATCAGTTTGCTACCATAATTGATCTTGGTCATGAAGTGGGGTTCAAGAAGATAGGTGTAGAAATTCTCGACAGTGCTGGCAAAGTTGTTGGCAAAGGAGAAAGAAGGAACAACCTATATAAGCTAAGTGCTCTTACATCCACTACTAGAGTGGGCATAAGTAAGCTTTGGCATGAAAGGTTTGGACACATCGGATTTGCAGTGTTGAAGGAGATGCACAGGAAAGGTATGATGGGAAACCATGTGAAGCTTGTATGATGGGCAAGCAACAGAGAAAGGTATTTCCATAGAAAAGCAAGAATAGAGCATAGGCACCTCTAGAGTTGGTGCATGCTAACTTGTGTGATAAGATGTCTATGCAAACACTGGGGGGATCTTCTTATTTTATGTTGATTGTCGACGACTACAGTAGGAAGATGTGGGTGTACTTCCTTCGTGATAAAGCTCAAGCTTTTGGTAATTTTAAAGAATTGCTAAAAATTATTGAGAATGAAACAGGGAAAAGTGTGAAGAAATTTAGAACAGATGGTGGTGGTGAGTTTAATTCAAAGGAGTTTGAAGACTTTTGCAAGAGCATAGGGATCAAGCGTCAATTGACGACGCCTCACACACCTCAGCAGAACAGTGTTGTGGAACGCAAGAATCGCACCATCGTGGAGATGGCAAGATGTATGCCAAAGGGAAAGGGATTGCCTAACCATTTTTGGGCTGAAGCTATTAATACTATAGTCTAGATTCTAAATCGGAGCTACACGAGGGCTCTCAAGGGAAAAACACCTCATGAGGCTTACACTGGTAAGAAACCATCTGTCTCACATTTTAAAAATTTTGGATGTGAATGTTATGCACATGTTCTGGATGAGAAGAGAAGCAAGTTAAAACCAAAAAGTAGAAAATGTATCTTCTTGGGTTATAGAGATGAGTAGAAGGCTTACAAATTATATGACCAAGAGGCAAAGAAGATCATCGCGAGCCGTGATGTGGTGTTCAAGGAGCAGTCGCATATAGCGGTGCAGGAGAAGGCAATTTCTTCCACTTTATCATCAAGTGAAGAAGTAGTCCACTATAAATCTATCCCGAGAGTTGTTCCTATCGTTAAGGAGGAGAAAGCATCAACTTCAGATGATGAGGAAAAAGTTCACCAACCTGACATCACCCCACCGGGAAAGACCTTGCCGCATTGGGTGAAGAAGCTCTATGACCACAATAATCCTATGCCTACATCTGTTGATGAGGAGAAGGCTGATGGACCAAGGAGGTCTCAGAGAATAGAGGAGCGAAGGAGGGCTTCTGCTCACATAGTCAATATGGCCTTGATGGCTGAGATTATGAGAGAAGTAAAGGAGCCAACTGACATAGAAGAAGCACTTGCAGATCCAGCATGGAAGATAGCTATGCAATCCAAGTATGACAGCATAATGAAGAATGACACTTGGGAGCTACTGGATGTCGGCCAGCAAAGTAGAAGGTTATTGGCACCAAGTGGATCTATAAGGTAAAGTACAAGGCTGATGGTACCTTAGAAAAGTACAAAGCCAGACTAGTTACCCAAAAATTTTCACAGGTTGAAGGGTTTGATTTTCAAGAGTCATTTTTGCCAACTGCTAGAATGACCACTATTTGCACAGTACTTGCAGTGGGCACCCACAAGCAGTGGCCAGTTTATCAAATGGATGTTAAGTCAACGTTCTTAAATGGTGACCTCAAGGAGGAGGTGTACGTGGCTTAGCCACTAGAGTTTGAGGGCCCCCATTCTAAGAACAAAGTGGGTAAGCTAAAGAAGGCATTGTATGGGCTAAAAAAAGCCCCCAGAGCATGGTACCAGCGGCGGATAGATAAGTTTTTTTAAAGCTTAAACTTCAAAAGATGTATATCAAATGTTAACTTGTATGTTTACATGGATGGTGAAAAGTCTATAGTGATTGTCCTATTTGTGTGATTGTCCTATATGTGGATGACCTTCTTATTACAGGTGACTATGAAGATATGATCAACCAAACTCGAAAGGCTTTGAGTTCTGAGTTTGAAATGACAAACTTGGGCTTGCTGCACTATTGTTTGGGGATTGAAGTCTGGCAAGAGCTAGGAAAGATCTTCATCTCTCAGAAGAAGTATGCATGGGAGATCTTGAAGGCATTTGGCATGACTGAGTGCAAGGAGATAGCTACACCTATGGAGGTGAATGCAAAGTTATCCGTTGAGGATACATCAACACTAGCAGACATTGGGAGGTACAGGAGGTTGGTCGGCATTCTAATCTACTTGTGTAACACCAGACCAGATATCAATTTTGCTATCGGTGCTTTGAGCAAGTTCTCAAGCAAACCTCATGAGAGTCATTAGAAAGTTGGGATGCAGGTGCTTAGATACTTGAAGGAAACTCTTGATTATGGTATCATATAGAGTTTCAGAACTTCTCTTGTGGGGAACTGAATCTGATTGGGCAAGAGACAGTGATTCCAAGAAGTCACTTTCTGGTTATTGTTTCTCTTTTGATTTAGGAATTTTCTCTTGGATTAGTAAGAAGTAGCCAACAGTGGCATTGTCTTCTACATGGAAGCAGAGTACAATAAGGCAGCTTATTTTGCTACATGTGAAGCACTATGGTTGAGAAGGATCCTATGGCATATGGGAGTGCAGGATGAAGAACCAACTATGCTGAGATGTGACTGTTAACCCCAACACGAAGAAAGCAAAAAGAAGTAGAAAAGACACAGGGTAAAGGCGGAAAAAAGGTAGCCCGACTGAAGAAAGAAAAGGAGAAAAGGCCAAAAGCGCAAGGGCAACCTTAAAAGTCCAAGGCAAAGGCAAAAGGGGAAAGGCGCATTTTAAAATAAAAAGGCGCACCCTGAAATCTTGTAAAAGAGCGCCGGGCTCTCACCCGTGCAATTTGTAAATGTAGATAGGCGGTGGAAAGGAAGCTAGGAAGATAGAAGGACAATGGGAAAAAGGGCCTAGGCTATGGCCGGCCATGTAAAAAGGGGATGACCGCCCAAAAGGGATTTAGGGTTTTGTATATAAAGTTAAAAAATGAATGAGAAGCTCATTCTTGTGTGTGGCCAAAAGTAGCTCTCCTCTTCTTCTTCTTCTTCTTGTTCTTGCTTGCTTGAGCTTGTGCTTGAGAGAGGGAGTGTGAGAGTGTGAGGGAGTGAGTGTGTGAGGGTGAGGGACCGAGGAGGAGAAGCTCTCCATCGTCTCCTCTCTTCTTCTCTTCTCTTCTCTTCTCTTGTCTTGCTCGCAGCAATGGAGCTTGGAGCGTGGAGCTTGAGGATGGAGCTTGCTTGAAGCTTGCACTTGGATCGTGGAGCTACCGGAGTGTGCGGGAGAGGAGGTAACTCGAACGGCATCAAGGTAAGCTCACTACACCCGTAGATATGGATGGCGCGTCGGCTATGTGAGAGGTAGCCATTAGTGCTCGGCTTGGAACGCTTGAAACAATAAGTGGTCGGTGGGTCTTGGCGGTTGAGTGAAAGCTCCCACATTTTGGTTCCGTTGCCGGGACCAACGGATTCAAGCCTTGAGCGCTTGCGCGCTTCGAATCGAGCATCAAAGTAAGGATTTCCCTGAACTGGTGCTTGAGATAGGTAGGAGCGAGGGGGTTGAAGATGGTATTCGATCTCCTTGGCAAGTAGGTTTTTTGCTTTCTATGATTTATGTTGTGGAATGGAGTAGTATAGGTATTTATTTTGTGATTTGGATGCATTTAGGGTAGGAAAAAACAAAGAAAAGGAAGAAAAAAAAAAGAAACAAATAGTAGGGTCCTCTGTTGCTGTATAACAGGCTAAAACAGGGAAATAGGGGCACAGATCATTGGAGAGCCGCTCGATTCGAGCACCACAGTGGTTCCAGGCATGTCTGGCATTCCCTTGTAGTGTCTTGCACCTATCTGGAAGGTGCTGGATGATTTGGTGTAGTAGACGTCAGTCTAGAGGCATCCCGTGCAACTCGTGGGCCATCGTCCGCATAGTCAGACCAAGCCGTCCGATTCCCAGAATCGGACCACCCGAGTTCGGGATTCGGACGTCCGATTCCCAGAATCGGACCAGTCCGATCGGACCTGCCACGTGGCACTCGGACCAACCCGTCCGATTTTGACAATTGGACGCTCGGACCACTCGGACTCAGATGCTCGGACTCGGACACTCGGATGAGTCCATAATTAGACCACTCAAAATCGGACCAGCTCAGAATCGGACAGCCAGAATCGGACCACCCTGTCCGGATCCAATTCCCAGAATCGGATCACTTTTAAAATCGGACCACTTTTTCGATCCGATTCCCAAAATCGGACGTGAGCAAAATCGGACCACTGGGCCGATTGGACCAACCCAAAATCGGACGTCCGATTCTGATAATCGGACTCTTGAAAATCGGACATCTGAGAATCGGACAGAAAACTGTCAAAATCGGACACATGTCTAGAACACACATTTTGATACATCTAAACCCCGAAATTGACCCCTAAGGCTACGTAGAGCTGAAGGCACATCACAGATCCATAACCGGGCTAAAATTTAGAGCACGTAGTTCAAAATTTGGCTATAAACGGTCCTCCAAATTGCATATGGCGTCTACCGTAACGGCCCTGCGGGCTGGGGGGGACTGCCTCCCCCGGACCCCCGCAGAGGGGGCTTTGCCCCCTCCGCACCTCCCCCGAGTAGGTTGGAGAGAAAACGTGTGCTGTGACAGGTCTTCCAAATTGGACCCTAGTGAAGTAATGGCTCTACACCAGCATGGAGTCTCACTTGCAATAGAGCAACCAAAAGCCCATATCCGAACAGAGACAAACAGAGACCCTAGAACCTCAATGGGCCAATCTAGCCATCCAGGGCAAAAAGGCCACACCACAAGAACACATGTACATTGTGTTCAAACCGTGTCTAGTCAGAGCAAAATGCAACTTCAGCAAGCTACAAATGCAAAGATGACTAGACATGACACTCTTGATGAGAGATGTACCTTGAATAGCACTGCATAGACGATCCAAGACAGCAGTGGAGAATCCACATCTGGTCGTGCAGTCGAGAACTCGAGGGCATTTTTCAGAAGGCTTAAATTTACAAGCCAGGACCCGAAAGATGAAGACATAGTACCACCTGCTTATCTTAGGGTCAAACTCACCGCAGAAAGAGAGCATAGTGTTGATGCTCTCATTGATGAAGGAGAAGATTTCAATATCTTGACTTACGAAGCATGGACTCTACTAGGTCAACCAGAGCTCAAACCGACTAATGCAACTCTTAACCCTTACGGGGAACACCCACAAGCACTTCTAGGGAAGTGCAGAATCCTTGTAACTATTGAAATAGAAAGCTTGCCAGTCCTGTTCTATGTTCCTCCAAATAGCAAGAATTGTGGAAAGGAAATCCTCCTAGGAAGGCCCACTACCAGGTGTGAGGATAATCACAACTTTTAGCAAGGGTGACCTCACCAAACCTCGAGGGAAGGGAAAGGAGCATTCTGATATACCAAGCAAGCCAAGTAATGAGAGCAAGGAGTTGTTGAAAGAGTTGATACAAGCGCAGGTTGAACGGAGAGAACCAGTGAATGAGGCCATGCCGGAAACAAGAAGGTCAAGAGACAAGGCCAAGGACAGGGTTTGGACTCACAAATATCGTAGAAGACTACGAAAGAAGCCCAAGCCTTATAGGCAAAGGCATCGATGGAGAGCTAGCACAACGCCGCGATGGATATCCACAGCGTTGCTTCGGGCTCAAGGATATTATGCAGGCAACCAATGGATTTGGGTGCCAAAACCCCTTGCTAAACCTCCCTGGTCGACTGAAGGCCAGAGTGCATCAAGAGAAAAAAAGCGTAGGAGAAGATCTAAGCAAAAAATCAGGTCTCGAGTCAACAGCAGTGGAGTGACAGAGCCCCTCATGGCCGAAATCAAGAAGCCAAACAGGACCAATCGGAGGGTAGATCCTCAGCCTAGCGTGCTTGACAAGCAGATGCCAGATGTAATCGTTGAAGATACACAGAAGCTGCTAGTGCCCAGGGAGCTTTTGATTCCCCAAGAGGATAGCAAGCATCATAGGCACAACATTGCTCATGGCAAGGTTAAATGCTCAACAAAGCAAATAGCAAAATCATCTAACAGCCATGAGCAAATCTCCAAGCCAGTGTCAAAGCCACTTAGGAGTCCGAAGTCTCCTACACCCACTTCCCCTACACAGACACAGGAAGCACAACACTCGTCAGATGCGGCTATTCAATCCCAATCTCAACCTACATCAAGGCTTCCAAATGTCCAAGAGGCAGGACACGACACCGTCCGTGGCTCTCGGCCCAAGGGTATATGCCTATGCAACCTAAGGTGGCTAGCTCAATTGATACTACTCGGCCTACACAAGGGAATGCTCTAAGAGCAACGACCACTTCTAATGGCCCTAAGGACTTGACACCGCAACCCAGCAAGGATACCCAGCCCGCTAAACCAGCTGCCCCTACTTCCAATCAGGGATCACACCAGTCACAACCCTTGGCCGTGACAATTCCCCTTGTGGAACATGTCCTTAGAAGTTCACCTATGGAAGAAGTGTTGCAACCAACTTCCTCGAAAACTCCAGCACTTTCGGCGGGCCTAAAGCCTAGGTGGGAGGAGTTAAACTCAAGGGAGTTGGCTGAAGAGCTAGACTCCTCGAAAAGGGAGGCAGTTGTGCCCTCACAGCTTGGTAAGGCTATTTAGCAGGCCACGACTATGTCCCACAAGGACACACTAGAGGGAGAGAATGTTGAGGCCCAACCAAGCACGTCAACAGGTGGCCTAGTCCAGAATCCTGAATCGACGAGAGATGCACCTTCAAGAACTAGGAAACTAAGGAGAAAACAGCGAAAACAACAGCAATTATAGGTGGTTGTGGACCCCAAGAACATTGAGACGAAGAGCACCGGAGAGCCGATGAATAAAGCATCGAGTCCACCCACCAATGAACCCATTAATGCCTCTCCTAATAGCGGTGAACCCTCAGACACATCCATGTGCTCTGAAAAACCAAAGCAACCATTGCCATCAACAGTTGCTTACAACACTGTATCCACTGACAATAGAACTCACATTGATCAATCAAGAGTGGATACAACACTGTCACAACAGGGTGACCAATCTATACCAGTCACATCCGAGGAGAACCATGACAAAATAGCAGCAAAACCTCAGGAGAACCGTGAGAACCCTAAGAGCATAAGAAAACCTAGCATTGACCAATCTTGCTCGTCTAGGCCTGAGCCCCCAGCCATGCTAAAGCCTAAGGAAGCTCTTAGAATTGTGCATGAGATAGCAACCGAGCAAGCCCTCGTTGAACATAGAAGTGTCGCAGAATGCTTAACTGAGTTGGAGGCTAAGCTCAAAGTGGTCGCACGTGTCTACATCCTTGCAGACATGGGCACGATCCCCAAGGAGCAGCTTGGAGATTACTTGACCTTTCCTCTATCGTGGGAAGAACAAGAACATCTTAACGGGCACTACGACAGGCTCCTGCATGAACATATGCGACTCATCTCTGACGAGGAAGCCGACGAACTGCGCTTAACTGTCACATTCAATGAAGTGCTCTGTCGACCGAATCTCGTGGACGTAGAGCAACTAAAGCGACTAACAAAGGGCCGAAGTCAATTTGAACAACGTTGGCGTGAGAACCGCGTTGCAATGGCCGAACTAGGGGCTCAGATCACGACAGTCTCTGAGGAGTGATTGGCCAAATGGCGGTCTCAAAGAGACCCAACCTATGTGGCACCAACTTCCCTACGAGTGCTAACTGCCATTCGGGGTATAAACTTAGCTGGAACTAGCCAAGAGAATGCTCTGTTTGATAAGGTTCTCACTGAGGAGGAGTTACATATAGCGAGTAGACTCGGACAAGGTTCCATGCTACTCGATGTGGCAAAATATCTATCAGTATTAAGTAAGCTGCCACAAATACTAGATGCGTGTGCCACGCTCTAGTACAATCCTGAGTTCTACAATTGGTTTCTATCCTCGTGAGGTGACATGGATTCGTATGTGTATAGATGTATATATAAACAATGATTTTTGTGTTACCCTGTATAGATACTATCAACACACACAAGCAATGATAGTCAAGCGCAGGGAGAAGAGTTGGGTTTGACAGGCTAAGCTCCTCAGGTCCCCCTCTCATCACGCTTTATAAAGCTGTGTGACCATCCCCACCTCCAAGTGAAGGGCATGCAACCCACATTACCGCCATAGGAAGCCTTGACCACCAACCCTGATGGTGTAGACAGGGTATAGTCCCTTTCTATACACCTTCTTCCCTTTCCGGTCTATCCTTCCGAGGAGGAGCCCTGCCTAAATCCATGACTGCCAGCCGAGGTAACTCGGCATGAACCAAGATCTGCTAATGGCAGGAGGCTAAATATACATCACGGGGGCCATCCCCCTACAACAAGCATTGCATGCCCTACCCCTCCCCTCCTCGTCCTATGCGCTTGATAATCTGCTCTATAATCCCTTACATATGAATGGTCTTATCATGTAACAAATCCTAATCCTTGATTCGCATCTTACAGGTCCCCTTGCGAGGAAAGCATGGAGAACCAAGGGCAGCTAGCTTGCAAGGACGCTCTCCGCATCCGACGGGAACATGCAGCACACGCCCCTCTGCCAGTGCACTATGTGCCCACTCTTAAAAGGTATGCCAAGAAACGCGGCCCCAAGCGATACCGCCCCAGACAAAGGCCAAAGAATCTGCGGGCCAGGGGAGCGGACACTCAGGGAGGCACACAAAATGTGGCAATGCCAGTTGCATAGACCCCCAACGCACGCACGGGCACCAGGTGCTCACGAAGTGACAAGGCGGCCAGGGATAGGGCAGAATTTAATGAATTGTTTAAAGACATTCTAGAAATGGTAGCGGCCGACATTTATATCCCGGCCGACATGTTCCCTGCCCAGCCTCACAGGAGCCCCTCACTAGCACCACCCCGATCGCCTAGCCAACCGGACTCACCCCGCCTAGTACCTATCGACTAAGCCCCTATGATGTACAAGTAGCTTGGCAAGTCATCATGCCAGAACTTTTTGTTTTTGATGAGTGAAGGGGCAAGATCGCCACTTGTACACACTTCCTTCACCCACCGTTAGTGTATGCGACCTTAACAAGTAATGGGATAGGCATCATAGCATTCTGAAAAATTATGTCTTAACATGATTGCATTGGTCCGATGTACTTAATGCAAGCGAGCATATACTCTCACAAAGTGACAAGTGGATGTAGAATGACACAAGTCAAGGGCTAGAAGTGTTTAATATCCAAGTCACCACAAGACCACCAACCCCACAAAGAACCATTATGGAGGAAGTGACAGGATACCAAAAAACAAAAGCCATGACAGAAACGTCACTGGATGGGAACCCAAGGACACCTTTGCAGAAAAAGCACATATTGCAATTGAGCATGGCCAAGGCATAATCATCGATTACCTCCTCCTTCTTGCCCAACTCTATGTTCGGGCAGGAGCCACACTCTCAACAAGGGCGAACGTCTCTTCATCATCCAAGATTCAATTCGCAAGATGCTCTGCCCTTGTCCATGCACAGCTCACTCCAAGTGCTACCTCAATTGTTCGATGTCTCACATGTTACAAAGAGGTTTGCAAAATCTCAAGTGTATCTCTTCATCTCAACAACAGTTCCTCTAGCATCAAGGCTGGTGACACAATCATCTTTGTAATATCCATCCTTCATAGCCTTTGGATCCCAACATTTCTCAATCCAAATGGAAGGCTAATAGCCTCAATCTATGGCATTGATTGTATTCATTTTTCCCACCAAAAAAAAAAGAAGGAAAAAAAAAAGAGAGAGAGAAAGAAAGGAGAAGAAAGAAAGAAAGAAAGAAAGAAAGAAAGAAAAAGAAAAAGAAAAAGAAAAAGAAAAAAGCACACACAATCACAGCACCGCACCTAGGGGTCCTCAAATTAGGTACGTCCAGTGACCTTGGTCGGCTGGCTCCGTCCCTAATCCCCTAGCCCTTGTATATCCCCCACAATTGTTCAGGGCACATCAAGGGTAGGACATACCTCGGGAGCTCGCCTCGCCTATGGTTAGACTTGTCACCCTGAACCACTTGCACAATTCTCTCGCACTCATCTCAATGCCATTACAATCAATAGTGGTCAGCAAGGCATGAAAGACACTAGACAAGTACAACATACTTTTCTACGAGTAGCCACTAGCTACCAAAAGCTAAGACATCAAGGAGCTCAATTATGCTACATGGCCTTGACAAGACCATAATGATGTCTCAAGCAATATTCAAGTGTACTTTTCCCATCTTCATCGACAAATTTTTCCATCCACTTAGCCCCTTGCTACACTAACCCATTGCTATACAAGGAACCAGGTCGACAGTCTTCTAACTAAGTATAACCTAAATACTCATGAGCACTCACATACTATTTGCACCAAAAGCATATACACGGTTTGGGTCCTCAAGTGCAGGACAATACTCCAAGATTACTTAGAGTTCGACCTGTCTCCCAAACTAATCAAAATATGTCTTGTGCACGATAAGAAGACTAGCACTACCCCTTAGGAAGAGACCACAGGAGAGGTTTTCAATTGCAAGTGTTGAAGACTCCAACGCAAGTGTCGATTCGCTCTTCATCAACACCCAACTCTGACTGCTTATCGCTTACCATCCGACAAGCCCGCAAAGAATCGTCATGTGCAGACTCCCCAACCAACCAACACTTGTGCTGGCCATCAATGCAATCCCCAACACAGCATAGCCCTACCACCAACTCCAACAACCTTCCACCAGCTACCTTGGCCACCAACAGCCCCCCAGGACCTTCTGCCACACCACCACCAACACTCCTCCAGGGAAACCACAGGCGTCCTTGTCACCCACGTCTTCGGTGCATGCTATAGCCTGCTACCTACGACGGCGAGTGCCATGGGACTGGCACTCATCTAGGAGGGGGGTAATGTTAACCCCAACACGAAGAAAGAAAAAAGAAGTGGAAAAGACGCAGGGCAAAGGCGGAAAAAAGGTAGCCCGACTGAAGAAAGAAAAGGAGAAAAGGCCAAAAGCGCAAGGGCAACCTTAAAAGTCCAAGGCAAAGGCAAAAGGGGAAAGGCGCATTTTAAAATAAAAAGGCGCACCCTGAAATCTTGTAAAAGAGCGCCGGGCTCTCACCTGTGCAATTTGTAAATGTAGATGGGCGGTGGAAAGGAAGCTAGGAAGATAGAAGGACAATGGGAAAAAGGGCCTAGGCTATGGCCGGCCATGTAAAAAGGGGATGACCGCCCAAAAGGGATTTAGGGTTTTGTATATAAAGTTGAAAAATGAATGAGAAGCTCATTCTTGTGTGTGGCCAAAAGTAGCTCTCCTCTTCTTCTTCTTCTTCTTGTTCTTGCTTGCTTGAGCTTGTGCCTGAGAGAGGGAGTGTGAGAGTGTGAGGGAGTGAGTGTGTGAGGGTGAGGGACCGAGGAGGAGAAGCTCTCCATCATCTCCTCTCTTCTTCTCTTCTCTTCTCTTCTCTTGTCTTGCTCGCGGCAATGGAGCTTGGAGCGTGGAGCTTGAGGATGGAGCTTTCTTGAAGCTTGCACTTGGATCGTGGAGCTACCGGAGTGTGCGGGAGAGGAGGTAACACGAACGGCATCAAGGTAAGCTCACTACACCCGTAGATATGGATGGCGCGTCGGCTATGTGAGAGGTAGCCATTAGTGCTCGGCTTGGAACGCTTGAAACAATAAGCGGTCCGTGGGTCTTGGCGGTTGAGTGAAAGCTCCCACAGTGACAATCAGAGTTGTATCACCATTGCCAAAAATCCAGTGTTTCATAGCACCAAACATATAGAGATCCAATATCACTATGTGCGTGATTTGATCAAGGATGGGATAGTGGAACTAGTTTATTGTCCAACAGAGCAGAATGGAGTGGATATCTTTACCAAAGCACTTACGAAGGATCTGCTTCACATTCATCTTCTAAGACTCAGCATTGGACTGAGGATATAGTTCACTTGCGGGTGGACATTGAGGGGGGGTATTAGATATGCTCAATGCCCCACCCTCATAAGGTGCCACCAATGATCCATGATGCTCAAAGTTGTAAGGTCCCCATTATGAGGGGAAGCCATATGTGAGCCCGAATATTGGTTGAGAGCTTACTTGTATGTCAGATGAGGTCTATGTGATCGAATGGCAAAAAGGTGACCGTTGTGGGTCTAATCTTTGGATTAGACTGAGTAATCAAGCTGGTAGCAAATCGAGGCACATTGCATGGATTTATGGGGTAAGGGAGTTATCGGGGGCCCCTATTTTGGGGTCCCTAGAATATTTCCTTTTTGACTAGTGGAGGCTCATATGGTAGATCAGTTAGGCCAACCTAATTGCCTTCATGGGCTATAAAATCTAAACCCCTTCACAGCCATCGATCATCTATCTTTCACCCAGTTAGAGTTGTTCTAGGCTAGCCTTCAGCTCTTCACCTATCTTCTATCTAGATCGCCATCTAAGTTTCATAGTGGAAGTGCACGGGTAGACAGAGCCATCTTTGTATCAGTTGTTTGGAGCTAAATAATTTTTTTATTCTCCTCTTATCTATTGTGTACTCTCTATCTCTTTCTCAGAATTATGTTCACTATGTCGTGTAATTTTTACAAGCTAGAGCGGGCAAAGAAAGACAAGAAAATAGCCGTAGTAGCTGAGCTCAAGGCCGAAAGGGAGACGATGGCGGCCTCTCAATTAGAGAGGACCCATGAAGTGGCCATGTATCAAAGAGAGATCAAGGAGCTAAAGGAGAAGCTTGAGGTCAAGGGAGGAGAAGATGAAAGGTGGCAAGCAAAACTTGCGATAGAAACACACAACATCATGATCCTACAACGCAATTTCGATGAGCTGGTGGCACTGTACAAATATTTGCAAAAAGAACATGAAAATATCCACCGAGATGCTATGGAGGAGCTAGTAGTAGAAGAAGAAGAGAGAAGCCGTGACACCAAAATTATATAGAAAATATGGAACAAAGGTTAGCCTCAGATCTTGGAGAGCAATAATGCTTGCAAAGAGAAATCGAGGAACATGAGAGGCAGCTAAGAGCATTAGCTTGTAGGCACAATGAAAGCCTAGAAGAAATGAAGAAAAAAGTAGATGAATGGGTGAGCAGGAGGGAAGAAAAAGTGAGCACCTTAGCGCATCAACTAGCCCTTGTAGAAGGTGAGAGGGTGTTAGTAGAGAGTAGGGCAGAGGCCACACAAGTGACTTTGAAAGCCCAACAATGTGACTTCCTCTACACTCTCTTGGACACCACATAATCTGAGGAAGAGGAGGCCATTGAGTCCTTAAGGAAAAAGCTAGAGATCATCGCAGGGCTCTAAGGCATGGGCTATACGCCCAAACACAAATTGCAGGGCCCATAGATGCAAAGTAAGAGAGGGGAAGGTCGATTAAAGATGCAGAGCCAAGTTTTAAAAAGGGGCAACAAGCCTCGGCTCCTTTTAGTAGGAGGTTTTTACCACAAGGATGCCACCCCCCCACCACTCTTTTTGATCTCAAACATTGGCAAAGATATTTATGCAATGGCTACTGGCAAAAAAAAACACGTAGGTCACCATGACTACACCTAGGGATTCTCAAGTTAGAAATTCCCTGTGGCTTCAGTTGGTCGACTCTGTTCCCTAACCCCTTAACTCATTTTCCTTTCTCACTTCATGCTTAGGGCACCTCAAGGGTAGGACTTGTAAACCTATCTCCCTCAACCGTGCACTACACCTATAACAATATACGAACTAGGTCCTCAAGTGTGGGACAACATCCAAGCTTGCCTACCAAACTCCCAGTTCCACTGGCATGAGGACAATGCACCCCATGGAAAGGTAAATACACCCGCAAATAGTGCACCTTCTTTTCTTTTCAAGTAAATCCAAATGCTGCAACCCACCAACTTCGGAGGCCCCATCATCCCCTCAATTCACCCTTGGTCCCCACCACTTCAACCGGTTAATCAATTTCTTCCAAAGACCAATCCCCATGTAACCACTGTTAAACATCCGAGATCTGAAGCATGGCAGATGTGGAAGCTATGGAGGTTGGAAGAGAAAGAGTGATTTCATGAAGACACTGACATGACTGACTGTTACACAAGTGAATTAGGTTTCAAGATGGAAGCTTGGACTCATAAACACAATCTTGTGTATAGACTGACAATGACACAGAGACTTTGCTGAAGGAAAAAAGTACTAGGAGATTGCATTAGAAAAGAGAGCAAGTACAATGCTTTATAGGAAATTGAATGGTAGCACTTCTCCTTTTGTGCATATGGGATTCTAGTCCTAATCCCTCACTGCTCCTTACAAAGAGACTGAAGTAGGTGTGATTGCAAACATCTCAACACCCCTCCTCAATCACAACTAGAAGTACAAAGTGTGTAGAGGCTTTAGTGAGAGAAACTCTTGCAAAGTGTGGGCACACCATTAACATGGAAAAACACCAGAGGCTATTGCAGAAAGGCTAAGTGTGGGTATCACAAACATGGTGGACATCCAGAGGCTATAACAGGGGCCTTACAAAGTGTACAGAGGCTATAGTAAAAGGCTACATGAGGAGTTTACACGTTTATGTCCGAAGTATTAGAGCTATGAAATACAAGGCTTAAAGAGTCTATCTGAATAGAAGGACTGATGAGGTTTGTCCTTATCCTAGTGGTCTTCTTCTTCTTCTTCTTCTTCTTTTTCTCCATTTTCTTCTTCTTCTTTAACAACAGCTAGATAGGCCTTTTGGGACCTCTTTCTGTGTGACATAACTTCTCGGTGTGTCCGGTTCTTTTGCAGAAGTCACAAAAAAGCTGGTCCTTCTTGCCTTTGTACCTATTGACAACATATATCGCTTGTTCATCTCTGGAGGTGCTTGGTTCTTCCTTAGTTTTTAGCTTCTTTTCCTCCTCTAACAGTGATGCCTATATATCAACAAGCTCAGGGTTTGGCATTTTGATTAGAGTTGTTGATACATTATTATATTCAGGAGGCAAACTTTTAAGTAGAATACCAAGGCAAACATCTCCTTCCATTTTAATGTTGATTCCTGCAAGATGGGTTAGAAGTCCTTCCATATAATTTAGATGTGTGGCAAGTGATGTGTTGGACTTCATTTCAAGCTTGAAAAATTCAATCAAGAGACCATACTTTGATGAATTAGACTGTGCACCAAACAAAGTGTCAAGTCTCTTCCATGTATCCTGTGAAGTATCACAGTTATCCACATGGTGGCTATAGTTGTCGTCTAGCTCCAATTTGATAATGGCCTGAGCCTTATCATCATTATTTTCTCAAGTGACTACAAGGTCCGCATCACGAGGCTTCTTTTCTTTTCTAGTGGTAATGGCCCAGAGGCCCTTCTTCATCAGGATGAGTTTGATGCAGGTTTGCCAGGTGTGAAACTGGACTCCTTTGAAGTGAGCTATTGGAGAGTCTTTTCCCATGTTGGACTTTGCAGGGACGATAGAAAATCAACTCCAAATTCTCATATTTAATTAGTGGAAGGGCAGACGACAGTGTGTCAAGAGACACAAGTAATGATAGTGTGAAAACACACTATGTAAAGACTATGTCTGAGTTTATGTCCAACTTGAATCTTCTTAGTTCGGGGTCATTGATCCTTCTTCAATCTTTCCAAGTCCTTTCCCTCCTTGATTTGATGTTGGGATAGTAGATCAGAGTGGTAATGGGTTGCTCCAGGTTGCAAGAGAGAGAAAATGATGAGATTTTTGAGCTTTAGTGAAGTTTGGCTATGGCTTCCGAATTAGGATTTTGACCCAGGGCCAATTTTTTGTAGATATGAGGTGCTATACTTGATCATTTCTAAAACTTTTTTAATGGAAATGAATTTTGAATGATGGGCTATCAATGCCCTATGGTGGTCTTTGACATTGTGAGCTGTAGTGACGACGGTAGTAGTACGAACGGCAATAGGCACATTCTAGGCACAACGACCACAAATTTTGGCAATACTAGGCTTTGGAGTGGCCAATGTCAAGGTGTTAGTGATAGGAAGCTTCTCCCTGAGCAAAGGCACAACTTTCTAGAAGGAAGTTTCCAAAGATATGAGCTCTATGATGAGATATGAAAGCTCAAAGTGCAGTAGGTCCTATCTGGCTATGGCTACCACAAGGTGACTGTGAGATTCAAGTGAGAAATGGGGGTCATGCACTCAAACTGAGCTAGACTAAGATAAAGAGGAGCTGAGAGGAGTGAAAGGAGAGCTGGGCCATGCTCAACTGAGCTCTGATACCATGTTAAACATGCGGGATATAGAGCATGGAAGATGCGAAAGCTATGGAGGTTGGAAGAGAAAGAGTGAGTTCATGAAGACAATGACATGACTGACTAACTATTACACAAGTGAATTAGGTTCCAAGATGGAAGCTTGGACTCATAAACACAATCTTGTGTATAGACTAACAATGACACAAAGACTTTACTGAAGGACAAAAGTACTATGACATTGCATTAGAAAAGAGAGCAAGTACAATGCTTTATAGGAAACTGAATGGTAGCACTTCTCCTACTATGCATGTGGGATTCTAGTCCCTGATCCCTCACAGTTCCTTACAAAGAGAGTGAAGTAGGTGTGATTGCAAACATCTCAACAACCACATCGTCATCAACTTACACTACTACTGTTGCACAACATGTCACCATGCAGCCAAAACAAAGCAGAGGAAGACCAAGGAATCCCAAGTCAAAAAGTGAATGAAGGAGCTCATTAGGAGTAGTGCAGGATATGGCAACCTCAAAAAAAATGTGCAGGAGCTCCGACTACTTTAGTGAGGTCCTCTCAACAAGGATGAGGGAGGATTTGTCAAGGATGAAGGATGCTCTCTCCAGGATCTCCAGGATGGAGGAAAGTACCAAACATTCTAGCAAGGCTCTCATAGCAAGGAAAGCACGAGAGACGTAATGTAATTCATTTGATAAGAAGTGCCAGGTTTCCTCCTGTGCAAGTGGTAAATTCTACACTGACATAGGTGAAGGAATAAGGCAACTTGAAGGGAATAGGGACAAGCCATGTTAGGCTCGCGTCGTCTCGCAGCCTTGGAGGGCGAGGGGGGGAATCCATCCACCACCATCGTCAATTGCAAGGATAGGTTCACCCACCCACCAATCTCCTAGAGGGCTTTATCCAACACCATCTTAAATTTCAAGGACATATCCGCCCACTTGCTAATCTCCCAAAGGGATCTGTCCAACACCACCTGCAATTTCAAAGGACCGATCCACCCCCCGTTTACCATCAAGGTGAGATCAACATCAATACCATATTCAATTTCAAGGGCTGATCCATGCAATAAAATCCCCCGCAAGGGCTTGTATACAAACTCAAAAAAGCCATCTGGCCACACCCATCCCACCTTCCAACTACTTTCCATTCAGTGCCATGGGACTTGCACTAGGCTGCTAGGACGGGGGTAATGTTAACCTCAGCACAAGAAAAAGTGAAAAAAAGGGAAAAATGTGAAAAAGCGCAAGCCAAGAGCCAAAAGATGTGTCCCAAAAGGAAATCTCACACAACAAAAGAAGCAAGAAGGGAAATGACCGAAGGCGCAAGAGCAGCCTCAAAAGCTAAGGCAAAGGAAAGTGCATTTTTAAATGTGAGACGCCTCCAAAAAGTTTTGTAAAAGAGTGCTAGGCTCCCTCCTGTGCAAATTGTAAAAGTAGATGGGCGGTGAGAAGGAAGCTAGGAAGATAGGAGGACAATGGGAAAGAGGGCCTAGGCCACAGCCGACAGCCATGTAAAAAAGGGATAAGGGGATGACCACCCAAAAGGGATTTAGGGTTTTGTATATAAAGTCAAAAACTGAATGAGGAGCTCATTCTTTGGTGTGTGGCAAAGTAGAATCATCATCTTCTCTTCTCTTCTCTTCTTGCTTGCTTGTGTATGCTTGCGAGAGGGAGTGTCAGAGAGTGAGTGTGTGAGGGTGAGGGATCTTGGAGGTGAAGCTCTCCATCATCTCCACTCTTCTTCTCTTCTCTTGAGGATGCTTGAGCTCGCATCTCGAATCGTGGAGCTACCAATGTGCTTGAGGGAGAAAGCAACTCGTTGGGCATCAAGGTAAGCTCACTACACCCCGGTAGGATTGAAGGTGTGTCGGCTAGGTGAGAGATAGCCATAGGTGTTCACTTGAAATACTTGAAACAATAAGCGGTCCATGAGACTTGGCATTTGAGCGTAAGCTCCCACTAGACCATCCATGATTGGATGTTTTTGTCCTTAAAAATAAAGAAATGAATGACTTATTACATGGTTTACAAAATTATAATGGAGAGGATAGGATACTCTATGTAGGTGTTACAAAAGGGATTTCAATCTCCAAAATCTTCATATGAAAGGTTATTTGTGTGGCTACAACCATACTGTGAGATGTATACATTAGTGTGGAATCATAGAAATGGTATCTCGATGTATCCTTCTTCAATCATGAACAATAGCATGATGGAGTAACCATCCTATCCTACAAACCCTACTATAAAAAAATCGCCATAACTTTGGCTAGACTAAATCAAACCAAGTGTGTAATAACTCTATAGAAATCTCATTTAGTGTAGTTTTAGTTTATGTAAGTTGTATGCCTTTGTAATTAATTAATAATTACAAGAGCTCAAAATAGAGAGCTAGCAAGAAGCAAATTGCAATGAAACATGGCTCTTAACTTGCATCCTTTGTATCCAAAGATCATTGTGAAGATATGGGGATTATCCAAAGATGGTTGTGGATCTACATAGAGCTTCTTTCAACCTAATTTTCATCCATTTGGATCAAAGGAAAAGGTGACATCAATAACATCCATTGTATCATCACCAAAGAAAGAATAGTCAAGTAGAGTTGAAATAATTAGCAATGTCTCATGCAATAAATCTTCAATGACCTCCATATTATCATTCATTATCTCATCCTTTGGGTCATTAAGAACCATCATGCCATGTGCAGCTAAGACATATGGAGCTGAAATTATCATTTCATTCTCATGGTCCTACACTTGAATCTTCACTTCACATTTGGAAGGAGGGTCTTCCTTCTCATGAAGCTCCAATGAGCTACTTTTATCATCATGGCTTGAAGTAGTCAAGGTGTCAGCAAGTTCATTTTTCCCTTGGTCTTCCTCTTCATCAATAAACTATACTATAAGTACTAGTTTAGCATTCTTTGCCCTACATTTGTGTTTGTGATTAGTAGATATAGGCTTAGCACATCTCTAGCTTAACCTTGAGCATGCATTTCCCATATCTTATCACCAGTGAGGTGTCTAACTAGAGTACCAATATGCTGCCTACAGAATGATGCTCATACTACTCACAATAGAATGGATGTCCATAGTTCAATGCTACACAAATTTATTAATGATTTGATTAGGTATTCTTAAACAAGTGCCTTATCCATGGTAATTAAACCAACCAATATTTCCTTTCTTCTACATGATCTAGGCCTTCTTATAAAACAACACTGCCATTAAGATTTGTGAGAGCATGTATAATGCATTGTTGTAACAACAACTGAGAAGCATAATATGTTAGGTATTATACAAGTACTAGTTTGATCATGACTATATCTACCACTTCCACCCCCATCATGGTATTGTGAAAAATCATCAGTACATATGCCAATACACAAATCATGTAAGCAATTTGAGCATTTGGCTTGCCGAACTAAATTTCTTTTGTGATACTTATGATTACAACAGATATACCACCAAGAATGTTGGCTAGAGTAGCCATTGCACTTTCTTGCAATGCATCAATAAACTTTCGTTGCATGGATTCCCTCAAAGGTGCTTCCACAACACTTACAAAGAGAGGCATTGCACCAACATTATACAAAGACCACCTTTCTTCCTTAGAAGTCAATCAAAGTTCTCTCAATGCACTAGCTACTTCTCCTCTAACATATATGTCATTACCAAGTCATATGAGTCGAAGTAGTGAATCAACATTTCTCTCGATTTATATGCAAAAAGAAACTCCAACCCTTGACATTTTCCCAAACAAAACATTCTTATGAGAAGCTACCATTGACATGTGTCCAATTAAAAGTGGTTGTGCTTGAGCTACACTTAGATTTGAGAAGTTGGATGCCACCCAATGCTTGAAGATTGATACAAAGATGCATTATCAACAATTTGTAGTTGAAAAACCATAGAAGCTCCTCCCATCATATGCATATTGTGCATACTACTATTACTGTCATATTTGCTGTAATCGAATTAGATGAGCATCATGGATGACTAACAAGCCTGGCCTGTAGGCTTGAGTTGTTAGAGATAGTTGACAAGCCTCTTCACAACCCTTGGAAGTGTTTGAGGCTTTAGAATGATGATAAATGCAACTACAAAAAGAAATGAATGTTCCAATTTAATTTCAGTAACAACAACAATAGTAAGCAATAGCAATAGACTTCTATTTAATACTTTATAATGATTGCAAGTAGTAGTAGTAGCAGTGGAGAGTTGCTTGATTTAGTAGTAGAGAGCATGCTATGTAGTTGTCACTACAATCAGCTATACTAATCATTCTCTTCACATTAATTGAATAGTTATAATAGCCTATCAATTGTTGCGTTGTCATGTCAATCAATTGAAGAAAACCTCACAATTGATGAAGGTTTTACAACACCACCTCAACATTCATTTTCTTTGCAAAAAAGAAAAACTATTGTTAGATACCATTGTAGACAGTAAAATTCATCTCTCTACAATAAAATTTGTTCCCTGAAACCAATGTCACAATTAAAGAAAATAACAAATAGGGCCCATATATAAGCATTGGATTGGTCTATTATGCTACTCATAGTTGCTACTACTACTTGCTCACTAATGTTGTTGTTGTTGTCACTATTGCTAGTGCTACTTACTCACTGTTGTTGTTTCTTCTATTATTGCTATTGCTTATGATGACATTGCTCCACTATTGTTTGTTAAAGAAGTAGTAGGTCATGCTTACTCAACCTCAAATGCAATAGCAATAGATAAAATGGTGGATTGACTTCTTAACAAACTCCTAAGGCAGATTTGGAGCATCTAGCTGGGTAATGCAGTTGTATGAACCATTGCTAAACATGATCTCAATATGCACCATCTAGCATAGAGAGAGCAAGATGTGCTTGCCAAGAATATTGCATACGGTGGTTCACCTTACAAATAATCTTTTGCATGTGGCAACATGCTTGTGATCATCTTCAAGAATGGCATTGCCCCAAGGCTTGAGATTACTTCAAGATGTTTATGTACATAGCCTGAAAGACATACTTCCTCATCATCTACACTACACCCATTTTGATTGAGATTCAAATGCTTCCAAACCAGTCGATAGCCTTGGGTATTGCCATTTGAATGCAACATTCACTCCCACTCTTTTTGAGCTTTTAGTTTAATAAAATCTGAAGAAATCGCATTTATAAGTTGATATATTTTGCTATCATCACTATCAGTGCCACAACTAAGGGCTGCCCTATATGACACACTCTCTCACACAACTTAGTGCCAAGTGATGGGTAGTACTAGAACCTCACACTCTCCCAAATGTTGCTATGTTTCATGCCACAAACAGACACACATACACAATATTACTAAGAAGGCTTACCACTTTAAATAAGTCACTCTCCCTCATTGTTAAGTATGTCAAGAATCGCATGGTGGGGGGACTTGCTTGAGCTGCTACGCCAAACACACATTGTATACATAAGAGGAAGCTCACTCAAGAACACAAGAAGAAAGATGGAGGCCAAAACGTTTTCTTGCTAGTTTCTTCTTCTTCTTCCACACACTATACAATGTACACAAAGTATAGATAATATACAACATAAAGAAAAGTGACCTACTAAGTCAAATAGTGCATAACCAACTACACTAATCGACTGGTGCTATGTCTTTGCTAGCTGTAGGTAGGTGTAACAAAATAAATATAATAAGTGATAAGTCAATGGCCATGTGAGTATCATAATGACCACCAACATGCTAAGTGTAGACGTGCGGACCCATCTAGCTAGGTGGTCCATCATCAATGTCTGCACGTGTTGAGCTTGTCATCTCAACACTCTCCCTCAAGCTCAACTCTATCTCTCCAACTCCAAGTAAGCTTCGGAACTTTCAAAGCTTCTCTGCACCCAATGCCTTTGTGAAAATGTCAGCTATTTGATCGTGTGTTCTGACATATACCAAGTCAATCTCTCCTGCAAGTACCTTCTCTCTGACAAAGTGGTAGTTCACCTCGATGTGTTTTGTCCTAGCATGGAATACTAGATTCCTAGCTAGTTGTATGCTGCTCATGTTGTCACAATGAATGACAACTAGACCATCTCCCTCCACGTCCAATTCACCTAATAACTTTTGCAGCCATACCACCTCACATGCTGCCATAGCAGCACCTCTATACTCAGCCTCTGTACTCGATCAAGCGACTGCAAGTTGCTTTTTGCTGCTCCATGTAACTGCTGCACTACCAAGGGAAAACATGAATCCACTTGTAGATCTTCTGTCTAACATGCTACCATCCCAATCTGCATCTAAGTATCCAAAGACATGTACATCCTTACCTGCCTGATAAAAATTCCATAATATGAAGTGGACTTCACGTACCTCAATATACGTCTAATTGCATCCAAATGAGGCTTTCTAGGCATCTGCATAAACTGACTGACAAGGCCAATAGCATAGCTCAAGTCTGGCCTTGTGATAGTCATGTAAATCAAACTCCCTGCTATCCTCCTGAACATAGTAGGGTCTTCTATCTCATCTCCAACATCAGCACTCAGCTTCACATTTTGCTCCAATGGTACTAAAAGAGGCTTACATGCTGTCATACCATACTTGCATAACATATCCAAGCCATACTGCCTTTGGGATAGCCATATACCATCATCACATCTGATCACCTCAATGCCAAGAAAGTATCTCAGCTCACCCAAATCTTTCAACTCAAACTTCTTCTTCAAGAAGTCCTTAACTTCAGCAATCCCATTGTCACTATCACCTGTAATAATCAAGTCATCCACATAGATGACTATGATGACCAACCCTGCATCTCCCTTTCTTACATAAAGTGAGTGATCAACATCAAAAATACAAAATCCAATATTGACAATATACTCTCCAATCTTGTCAGACCATGCTCTAGGTGCTTGCTTGAGCCCATAGAGCGCCTTCTTTAACCTGCACACATATGTGGGATGCTCTAAATCCTCATAACCTGCTGGCTGCTCCATATACATAATTTCTTGCAATTCACCATGCAAGAAGGCATTCTTAACATCCACTTGCTGCAAACTCCAACCTTTGGCTGCTGCCAAGGCAATCACACACCTAATAGTTGCCATCCTAGCAACTGGACTGAATGTCTCTTCATAATCTATGCCATATGTTTGAGCATAGCCTTTTGCAACCAGCCTAGCCTTATACCTACTAACTGAACCATCTAGATTATGCTTGACTTTGTAAACCCACTTAGAACCAATAGCTTTCTTACCCTTAGGTAAAGGTACCAAATCCCAAGTCTTATTCACTTCTAATGTGGCCATCTCCTCATCCATTTTGCTGCATCCCAATGCACATGACCAACAACATCCTCAAAACAAGTGGGCTCAACATCCTCAACTAGTTTCACCATATAAGCATAATGATGAGCTGCATAACCTTCAAAACCAAATCTTTTAACATGGTATCTGACCCTGCTAGATCTTCGTACCACTCGATCACTCAATGGAGCCTTTACATTAGTATGAGCCCTCTATATACCTGGCATCCTGACTGAAGGAATGCTAAGCTCATCATCCAAACTCTCCAAACCACTAGAATCTCCATCAAATCCCAAATGACTGGCAGATGCATCATTACCATCCAACACTTTCTTCTTTCCTTTGTCCTTCCCTGCAGCACTTATAGATCCACCTGAAGATGTGGGGCTACTCCTTAGTCTCCCAGACCAAGGGCTCACTATAGGTGTAATACCATATGATGTTTTGGTCCATTAAGAGTCCGTGATTCTTGTTTATCTTTCTGCACCTAGCTGTCCTTATCATTATCATCATCCAAAACATCACCAGCAGGTATATACCAACTTCCCATCTCATCAAAGATAACATCCCTGCTCACTCTCAACTCACCTGTGATAGGGTTATAACAGCGATACCCTTTCTACTCTAAAGAGTATCCAATAAAAACACATTTTTCTACCTTTGGATCAAGCTTCTTCCGTAGCTCATCTGGCACATGAGCATATGCAACACAACCGAATACCTTCAAGTGCGATACATCAGACTTCTTGCCAGTAAAGCATTCTTCAGGAGTCATCCCATGAACTGCAGCTATGGGAGTTCTGTTCATAATGTAACCAGCAGTATGGACAGCCTCAAACCAAAAATATTTGGGCATATTCTTTTCAGCCATTAATGCCCGTGCAACTTCTGCAATATGTTTGTTTTTTCTTTCTGCAACACCATTTTGCTGTGGAGTAAACCTACAAGTAAATTGCCTCTTTATCCCATGAGTCCTCAAGAAGCCACTAAACTCATTAGAGAGGTACTCTCCCCCTCCATATGATCTCAAGAACTTTACTTTTAAGCCTCACAACTACCTTAAATGATTTGAAGTGCTCAAACACATCACTTTTTTCCTTCATAAAGTATACCCATAACTTCCTTGAACAGACATCAATAAATGTGACAAAGTATTTGCTGCCACCAAGAGATACATTCTGTGTAGGCCCCCAAATATCAATATGCACTACATCAAGTATTTTTCTACTCACTTTTCTGTCATGTGAGAAGGGTTGCCTTTCCTACTTACCAAACTGGCATGCTTCACAAACTTTATGCAATTCTACTACTGTAAAAGAAGGCAACCTTGTAACCAATCCTTTGGACTGCATTAATTTCAGCCTTTGCACATTTTCATGTCCAATACGTTTATGCCATATTTTAATATCTGCAACTACTCCTTTTTCTTTAGCATACATAGCAGCATCCATTGTAGGAATTCCAGCATCTAAGGTGAACATTCAGCCAACTCTACTTCCTTTTGTGACCAACCTACACTTATCTTTAAAGTCTTCTACAAAACAACCTTTTGCATTGAATCGGACCTACAATCCCTGCTCTATCATTTGGCCAACAGATACTAGATTCTTTGTAATTGATGACACATGTAATACATCTGTCAGACTCTTTGTCTGGCCATCATACAAGGACAAGGGAACCTTTCCAATGTGTGAAATTGGGTGGCATGAATCATCACCCGTCTGCACATAACCTGGGTTTTGTAAGTCCTGCATCTCTCCAAACCATTCAACATGACTGATCATATGATTAGATACACCTGAATTGACATACCATACATCATCATGTGTCTTCTTTCCTGTAACTGCATTCATCATATGCTGCATAACAAACAGACTCTCATTTTTGTCTTCATTCGGTCATGAAGACGATGCATAGTTTGGTTACTGCAATTTACCACTACGAATATCATCCTTCTTTGCATAGCAATGGGCTACAATATGGCCTGTTTTGCCACAATAATGGCAAACAATAGCAAAATTTCCAAAACCTCTATTTTTCCATCCACCTCTTCCTCTAGAGCTCCCCCTGCCTCTAAAGTTTCCTCTGCCTCCAGAAACCTACATTTCACCAAACTGTTGATTGAACCTATTTTACTAGTTATCGCCAGCAAGTTCCATACCACGGCCTCTTGAAGAGGATCTACCACATCCCCTTCTTGAACTCGAGTAAAATGCTTGAACCTGTTCACCATTTCTTTCAGACGAATCACCCTGCATATTGATCTCTTCAGTAATCATGAGAGAGATCAGCTCATCAAAATCTGGAAATGGCTTCCGTACATATACTGAAGTAACAAATGATTTTCATGCCTTCTCATTGTTAAGGCCACTCAGAGTGGATGAAACCAAATCATCATCATCCGGCATTGCATCAATCACTGCTAAAGCATTTGCAATGCTCCTCACCTTCAACACATACTCATTGACAGACATTTTCCCTTTCTTCAAGGCATTCAACTCTTGCTTGAGTTGAATATTTCGTGCCTTTGTATTTACTGAAAACATGCTCTCAACAATTATTGTCCAAGCTGCATGTGAAGTTTTTGCATTCCTGATATGTTCCAACATAGTATTATCAATAACTGCAGATAGCCAGTACATCACCTTTTTGTCTTTCACATTTCACTCTTTCCATGCTTTTAACTCATCTGTAATCGGAGGGATACCCAACTCTGGCTCATTTTCTTCACCTGAAACAAATTCATAAAGGCCTTTCCTATGAGGACATTCGTCACACGAAACTTCCATGAAGGGTAGTTGTTCTTGTCGAGCTTCTCAATAATGGGATTTCCACTGTTCTCTGCCATTATCACAAACAAGCATATAACACAGCAAGCTAGTCTTCTGCAATCTTCCACAACACGTGCACAATAATACACCAAGCAACCTTTTTCACTGATTGCTCAATAGTACATGTAATTTGCAACCTGTTTGTAGATAAACCTTATGTTTGCTTCCTGCAAACACCTCAAAAATTACAAATTCGCAATCTGTAACCTGCACACCCACTTTCGATCAATATAGCTGAAATCATAGTGTACCCTGAAACTACTGTCCGCAACCTTGTGGCTCTAAAACGGGGCCTGAAATGGCCTTAGACGCCCAAAATAACTACGTGCAAGCCTTGAAGGGCTTATCTACAAAAAAAAACAATGATCTGCTTGCACACCAAATCTCATAGCAATCTGAGATTTTTGCTCGACCTTGCTTCCGTTGCCTCCACAGGCACTATCCAAGAGAGAGAGTGGAAGAATGGGAGAGCCTCTTACCCGTTGCTTGCTTGCTTGAACCTTTCTTATCCTCCTTCACTTCAGCCTTTGAAATCAGCCTCTCTTAGTGGCGTGGCCGCTTTGATACCATGTCAAGAATTGCGTGGTGGGGGGACTTGCTTGAGCTGCTGCGCCAAACACACATTGTATACACAAGAGGAAGCTCACTCAATAACACAAGAAGAGAGATGGAGGCCAAAACGTTTTCTTGATGGTTTCTTCTTCTTCTTCCACACACTATACAATGTACACAAAGTATAGATAAGATACAACATAAAGAAAAGTGGCCTACTAAGTCAAACAGTGCATAACTCACTACACTAATCGACTGGTGCTATATCTTTGCCAGTTGTAAGTAGGTGTAACAAACTAAATATAATAAGTGATAAGCCAGTGGCCATGTGAGTATCATAATGACCACCAACATGCTAAGTGTAGACGTGCGAACCCATCTAGCCAGGTGGTCCATCATCAATGTCTGCACGTGTTGAGCTTGCCATTTCAACAAAGTAAATCTCTATATTCCCACAAATAAATGTGCCTTGAGAATCAAAGTGCATGAACCAAGAAGGAATGAGGAATCTAGGATCCCCCATGAAATCTTTTGGTAGTGATTTCAAACAATTCTAGCTCCTAAGCATGCACATTTGAGCATTTACGATTAGATTCTAACTAAGTCCTTATAGATGAACATGCTGAAGCCTTGGGTTCAGGTTAGTCAACTAATTCTCTGACCTTGCAAGAGAAGATGCTTGATTGGTTGGACCCTATAAAAAATATGGATTTTGATTATGTATGTCTGTAGAAGAATAAAGTTTGTGATTTGAGATCATTAGGAGGTATTCTCCTAAGTATAGTAGTCTGATATCCTTGAGAAAGAGAGGTCTTGTTGACCCAATTAATATCCTAGGGAGGAGGAAGCTCCAGCATTCCCCTTTCCCCAAAAAGTCAATTTACTTCAAGTGGGAGTGTGACTCCTCCAATACAAACCCCTAGAGAAAACCCAATCATCATGATGGTGCAACCTATTGCAATACCTATGGATTTGTCAGTCTTAGGATTCCCTCTACCCATCTTTAATGGGTTAGCAGAGGAAGATGTGGAGCTCCACATAAGTGAGTTCCAAAAGTTAATGTTCAATTTTCAAATTTAGGATGAAGGACATCTCATGATCTTTTTCAACATGACTCTGAAAGGAAGAGCTACAATTGGTATCACGGCTAGAAGCCGGAACCATAACCATGATTGACTTATTGTTTGTGGCTTCCAAAGAGAGTTTGCCCCTGAGAGAGGTGGTCAATGTATTGGCTGCGTGTTCTGAATGTAACATGTCAATAGCCACATGAGAATGCTTGGGCTTATGCCAAGAAATTAAAAGAGGTGTTTCACAAATTACAAACTTCTATTCCTATTCCACTTGTTATCCAACTACAGTACTTTTTACATGGATTAAGGCTTCAGTATCCAAGTGCAGTTGAGTAGTGTTGCTCTTGCTAATATAGATACTAATATTACACAAGAAGAGGAGGTAGAGTCACACTAACAAGTGGCCTACGCTGTTGAGATATCGCGCTCCACTCGTGATATGCCAGGGTGACCGTTGTGCATTTATGTCACCGACTTGTTAGCTGTAGATGCGGTTGGCACACCGCCCATGAATAATAGCTAGAGGACAGCTATCCTTATCTACTCTAGTTCGTGGCTCAGTTAATATGCCACCTTAGTTAGTTGAGTTTGGTTTGAGACCCATATATAGAGTTCTTTTGGCTTACACAACTAAGAAGAGGAAAACTGTTTTCAGCCTCCACCTTTGTGTGTATTTTCCAAATGTGTAAGCGAGAAAGCTACAAGTGAGACTCCTTCCTTCTCTCCCACAATCTTGACATGGTATCAGAGCCTAGTTTGTGGTAAGGAGCTCAAGAAAGAAAACCAAGTTCGCGGCGTTCTGGTGAGAGGACCAGTGTTGCTTTCATTTTTCAAGTTTGGGAGCAAGTCTCTGCAGCTGGTAGCATAGCCGAAAAGTGCAAGAGTGCATTGTCTCAGATTGAGACGCCCTTCGCGATGTAGCAAGAGGGCAGTATATGCTGCGGGTAAGGGCTTTAGCCCTTGGTTGGCCGGTTTTTTTTATTCGAGGCCATTTCGGGGTTTGTTTTGGAGACGGAAGTTTTCTGCACGCACTCAAGAAAAGGCCCTGTTTTTTGCTGTGCGACCACTCTTCTACAGGTCGGTGAAAACTTACCATAGAAATTGTGACGTATGCCTGTTCGCAGAGACATTGGGAGTTACAAAATCATCCTTGCTGTGTGTTGATGAAAAATCGTCACTAGGACGTGACTGTGTGGTCAAATACCACTTTCGTTAGCTTTGCAGATTTGCCCTTGTGAGCCTGAAGCTATGTTTTTTGCAGTGACAGAATTCTTTGCAATGTTCTGTAATGGCATTTGGTTCTCTTTCACAAATTGTCACTGAAAAGCTTGACAAGAACAACTTCCAAGCATGGAAGTTTAGAATGACGAATTTCCTTATGGAAAAATGATATTGGGAATTTGTTGCAGAAAATGAAGAAGAATCAGTTCTTCCTGATGTTCCCAACCAACAACAAATGCAGGCATTTAAAGGATGGCATGAGAGAGCCAGAAAAGTTATGTACCGGCTGTCCATCAGTATTTCAGACTCTATGATTGTGCATATTCAGGATGCAAGTATGCCAAAGGAGGCATGGGATACTTTGTCAAAAATGTATAGCACAAATACGCAAGCCAGGAAAATGCAGCTCAAGAAAGAGTTGCACAATGTGCAAAGAGAAAGTATGAGTATCAATGACTACCACATGAAGGTGAAGAAGATTGCAGATGCACTTCCTTCCATTGGGTCGCCAGTGGAAGATGATGAATTAGTTTCTGTGACCTTGAATGGTCTAGGAAAGGATTATGCACAATTCCAAACATCGATTTGATTTCCTGATTTTGAGGAGTTGATTGCTCTTCTAATTTCTGAGGAGCAGAGAAATGGTGGTGCATCTTCTTCAAGAGCAAACTTCCAAAGAAGTTGTCTTCTACTCAAATGCTGGAAGAGGTAGAGGAAGAGGTAGAGAAGGCCGATCTGGAGGCCATGGTAGAAATTAGAATATACAACAAACTGAATGTTAAGATTGTGGGAGAGAAGGAAGGAGTCTCGCTTGAAGCTTTCTTGCTTGCACAATGGGGGAAGACACACAAGGGTGGAGGCTGAAAACAGTTTTCCTCTTCTTAGTTGTGTAAGCCAAAAGAACTCAAGTACAAAGAAATAGAAGAACCCTATATATGGGTCTCAAACCAAACTCAACTAACTAAGATGGCATACTAACTGAGCCACGAACTAGAGTTGATAAGGATAGCTATCATGTAGCTATTATTCATGGGCGGTGTACCAACTGCGTTTGCAACTGACAAGTCAGTGACATAAATACACAACGGTCACCCTGGTGTATCACGAGTGGAGCTCGATATCTCAACACTCCCCCTCGAGCTCAATCCCAATTCCTGCACACCAAGCAGGTCTTTGAACTTGCGCAGCTTCTCTGCGCCCAATGCCTTCGTGAATATGTCAGCTACCTGATCCTCTGTGCTGACATAAACTAGATCAATAAGACCTAGTAAAACCCTCTCTCGCACATAGTGATAATGCACCTCAATGTGCTTTGTTCTAGCATGATAGACTGGGTTATTTGCCAAGTGTATACTACTCATGTTGTCACAATAAATGACAACTGGTCCATCTGTAGACTGATGCATATCATAAAGTAGCTTATGCAACCAAACTACCTCACATGCAGCCATTGCTGCACCCTTGTACTCAGCCTCTGTGCTCGACAAGGCAACTGTAGGCTGTTTCTTGCTGCTCCAAGTGACTGCAACACTCCTAAAAGAGAACACATATCCACTGGTAGATCGTCTATCAGAAATACTACCAGCCCAATCAGCATCAGTGTATCCATGAAACTGTATTTGAACCCCAGTCTCATAAAATAGTCCATACTGCAATGTGGACTTCACATACCTGAGTATGCGTCTAGCCGCATCCAAATGTGGTTTTCTTGGAGCCTGCATAAACTGACTTACCAATCCAACAGCATAGCTCAAATCTGGCCTGGTAATAGTCATATAAATCAAACTTCCTACTATGCGTCTGTACATAGTAGGGTCTTCTAGAAGCTCACCTGCATCTGTGCTCAGCTTCATATTTTGCTCCAAAGGAACTGAAATAGGCTTACAACCTGTCATCCCATATTTGGACAGCATGTCCAATCCATGCTGCCTCTGCAAGAGCTGTATCCCACTTGGTGATCTAATCACCTCAATGCCCAAGAAATAACGCAGCTCTCCCAAATCCTTCATCTCAAACTTCTGCTTCAATAGCATTTTCACATGAAGGATATCTTCATCACTGTCACCTGTCATAATCAAATCATCAACATAAATGATAAGTAGCATAATACCTTTCTCTGTTTTTCTCACATAAAGTGAGAAATCTGCCTTGGAAATCTGAAAGCCAATAGTGACAAGATACTGTCCTATCTTGTCAGACCATGCTCTAGGTGCTTGCTTCAAGCCATACAAGGCTTTCTTCAACCTGCAAACAAACTCAGGACGAACAGCATGCACATAACCTGTTGGCTGCTCCATATAGACCTCTTCTTGCAAATCACCATGCAAGAAGGCATTCTTTACATCCATCTGATGTAAAGACCATCCCTTTGATGCAGCCATAGCAACGACTGCTCTTACGGTTTCCATCCTTGCAACCGGACTGAATGTTTTTTCATAGTCAATGCCATATGTTTGTGCATACCCCTTGACTACTAATCTTGCCTTGTATCTATTCACAGAACCATCTGCATTGTGCTTCACCTTATAAACCCACTTACAGCCAATTGCATTTTTACCTTTAGGCAAAGGTACCAATTCCCATGTAGCATTTGCTTCCAAGGCATCCATTTCTTCATCCATGGCTTTCTCCCATTTTTCTTTTCCCATGGCTTCCTCAAAAGAAGTGGGTTCTGGTTCCTGTATCACTTTAACCATATATGCATAGTGAATGGCTATAAATCCATCATATTTCAGCCTATTCACAGGATACCTAGCTCTCGTAGACCTGTGCAAAGTAGGTTCACTCCCAGGTGCTCTCAAAACATCCCTGGTCTTCCTTACTCCAGGTGTAACAATAGAAGGAATACCCAACTCATCATCAATGCTCTGTTCTAAGCCACTGGATTCACCATCCACATAAGAGTGACCTGCATTCACATCAAACATGGGCTGATCAACCTTCTCTTTTCCTTTTCGTGATACCTGCATACCACTATCTGCATTACTTTGAGAAGATTCTCCTTATCTCAATCTGCCTGTCCACGGCGAAGAATGTGAACCACTGCTAGAGGACGCTCCAGGTCCACTAATATTTTGTGACTGCTGCTATGAATTCTGTGCAGCATTACCATTTTGTGCATCTACATCATCAATCACATTTACTGGTTTATACTAGCTACTCATCTCATCAAAAACAACATCTCTGCTTACTGTAAACTTACGAGTAGAAGGGTTATAGCATCTATACCCTTTTTGCTGCAGAGAGTAACCAATAAAGATGCACTTCTCAGCTTTTGGATCCAACTTGGATCTCAACTCATCTGGCACATGTACATAGGCAATGCAACAAAAAATTTTCAAATGAGAAATATCTGGTTTCCTACCAGTATACCTCTCCTCTGGAATCATCCCATGTATTGCTGCAGTGGGAGTCCTGTTCATTATGTAGACTGCTGTAGCAACTGCTTCAGCCCAGTAAAAATCTGGCAAGTCTTTTTCATTGAGCATGGCACGAGATACCTCTCCAATATGCCTATTTTTTCTTTCTGCAATTCCATTTTGCTGTGGGGTATGACTACATGAATATTGCTGCTTTATGCCATGCTCCTGCAGGAACCTTGCAAACTCATTTGAGAGATACTCTCCCCCTCCATCTGACCTTAGGCATTTTATCTGCATGCCTGTTTCTTTTTCAACCATAGCTTTAAGAGTTTTGAAATGCCCAAAAACTTCACTTTTCTTTTTCATAAAATACACCCAAACTTTTCTGCTATAGTCATCAATAAAACTGACAAAATAATGACAGCCTCCAAGAGATGCAGCTTTAGTTGTCCACACATCAGAGTGGATTAATTCCAATGGCTTCTTACTCTCTTGAACATGTCTAGGAAAAGGTTTCCTTGCCTGTTTTCCAAACTGACAGGCTTCACATACCTTATGCATTTCTGCAACCTTGAATTTCGGCAAACCTGCAACAATATTTTGGGCCTGCATTGATTTAAGTCGCCGTACATTAACATGACCAATGTGTTTATGCCAGATATCAATATCTGCAACTACACCGGTCCCATGTGCAAACATTGCTGCACTCAATTCAGACATGTCTGCATCCAATGTAAACATTCTGCCCTTCTTCTTTCCTTTTGCTATCAAGTGACCTTTATTTTTCATATCCTCAACAAAGCATCCATGAGGATTAAATCTGACCTGCAAGCCCTGTTCAACCATTTGACCAACAGAAACCAGATTCTTGGTGATATTCGGGACATGAAATACATTGGATAGGTATTTCTTTTTCCCATCCTGCATAGACAAGGGAATTTTTCCAATCTGCACAATAGGATGTGCAGTATCATCACCAGTCTCCACAAATCCTGGTTTTTCCATTTTCCTTGCATCCTCCATCCATTCTGCATGACCTGTCATGTGGTTTGATGCACCTGAGTCAACATACCATACATCATTGCTTTCTTCTGCACTTGTCACATAATTGTTCATGTGCTGCACCATGAACAAATGCTCATTTCTGTCATCACCCTGTCTACTAGAAGATGCATAATTCCCTTGTTGCAGTTCTCCATTCATGATATCATTCTGCTTTTTATAGCAGTCTTTAGCCATATGACCCATTTTACCACAGTAGTAGCATTCAACATTACTGTTTGCATTTTGACCTCCTTGCCATCCACCACGACCTCTTTGGCTCCCCCTGCCTCTAGAGTTACCACGTCCTCCTCCATAGGACTGGTTTTCTTGAGTTTGCTGCATATTCTGATTTCTGCCACGGCCTCCAAATCGGCCTCCTCTACCTCTGCCTCTACCTCTTCCAGCATTTGAGTAGAAGACAGCTTCTTTTGAAGTTCCTCTTGAAGAAGATGCACCACCATTTCTCTGCTCTTCAGAAATTAGAAGAGCAATCAACTCCTCAAAATCAGGAAATCTTTCACGGACGGAAATGGATGTTCGGAACTGTGCATAATCCTTTCCTAGACCATTCAAGGTCACGGAAACTAAATCATCATCTTCCACTGGCGACCCAATGGAAGCAAGTGCATTTGCAATCTTCTTCACCTTCATGTGGTAGTCGTTGATGCTCATACTTTCTCTTTGCACATTATGCAACTCTTGCTTGAGCTGCATTTTCCTGGCTTGCGTATTTGTGCTATACATTTTTGACAAAGTATCCCATGCCTCCTTTGGCGTACTTGCATCCTGAATATGCACAATCATAGAGTCTGAAATGCTGATAGACAGCCAATACATAACTTTCCTGGCTCTCTCATGCCATACTTTAAATGCCTGTATTTGCTGTTGATTGGGAACATCAGGAAGAACTGGTTCTTCTTCATTTCCTGCAACAAATTCCCAATATCCTTTTCCCATAAGGAAATTCGTCATTCTAAACTTCCATGCTTGGAAGTTGTTCTTGTCAAGCTTTTTAGTGACAATCTGTGAAAGAGAATCAGATGCCATTACAGAAGACTGCAAAAATCTCTGTCACTGCAAAAACCACAGCTTCACCCTCACAAGGGAAAATCTGCAAAACTCGCAAAAGTGGTATTTGACCACACAGTCACTTCCTAGTGACGATTTTGCATCAACAGGCAACAGGGATGATTCTGTAACTCCCAATGTCTCTGTGTACAAGCATACAAAGCAATTTTTACAGTAACTATTCACCGACCTGTAGAACAGTGGCTGCACAACATAAAACTGGGCATTTTCCTGAGTGCGTGCAGAAAACTTCCGCCTCCAAAACAGGCCCTGAAATGGCCTCAAATAAAAAAAAACAAGGTCGCCAAGGGCTAAAGCCCTCCCCCGCAGCATATACTGCCCTCTTGCTTCACTGCGAAGGGCGTCTCAACCTGAGACAATGCACTCCTGCACTTTCCGGCTGTGCTACCTGTAGAGATCTGCTCCCGAAACAGAAAATGAAAGCAACACTGCTCCTCTTACCAGAACACCGTGAGCTTGGCTTGCTTTCTTGAGCTCCTTACCACGAACAAGGCTCTGATACCATGTCAAGATTGTGGGAGAGAAGGAAGGAGTCTCGCTTGAAGCTTTCTTGCTTGCACAATGGGGGAAGACACACAAGGGTGGAGGCTGAAAACAATTTTCCTCTTCTTAGTTGTGTAAGCCAAAAGAACTCAAGTACAAAGAAATAGAAGAACCCTATATATGGGTCTCAAACCAAACTCAACTAACTAAGGTGGCATACTAACTGAGCCATGAACTAGAGTAGATAAGGATAGCTATCATGTAGCTATTATTCATGGGTGGTGTACCAACCGCGTCTGCAACTGACAAGTCGATGACATAAATACACAACGGTCACCCTGGCATATCACGAGTGGAGCTCGATATCTCAACACTGAAGAAAACCAGTCCTATGGAGGAGGACATGGTAACTCTAGAGGCAGGGGGAGCCAAAGAGGTCGTGGTGGATGGCAAAGAGGCCAAAATGCAAACAGCAATGTTGAATGCTACTACTGTGGTAAAATGGATCATATGGCCAAAGACTGCTATAAAAAGCAAAATGACATCATGAATGGAAAATTGCAACAAGGAAATTATGCATCTTCTAATAGAGAGGGTGATGACAGAAATGAGCATTTGTTTATGGTGCAGCACATGACCAATTCTATGACAAGTGTAGAAGAAAGCAATGATGTGTGGTATGTTGACTCAGGTGCATTAAACCACATGACAGGTCATGCAGAATGGATGCAGGATGTAAGGAAAATGAAAAAACCAACATTTGTGGAGATTGGTGATGATATTGCACATCCTATTGTGCAGATTGGAAAAATTCCTTTGTCTATGCAAGATGGGAAAAAGAAATACCTGTCGGGTGTACTTCATGTCCCGAATATCACCAAGAACCTGGTTTCTGTTAGTCAAAGGGTTGAGCAGGGCTTGCAAGTCAGATTTAATTCTCATCGATGCTTTGTTGAGGATATGAAAAATAAAGGTCGCTTAATAGCAAAAGGAAAGAAGAAGGGCAGAATGTTTACGTTGGATGCAGACATGCCTGAATTGAGTGCAGCAATGTTTATACATGGGACTGGTGTAGTTGTAGATATTGATATCTCGTATAAACGCATTGGTCATGTTAATGTACAATGACTTAAATCAATGCAAGCCCAAAATATTGTTGTAGGATTGCCTAAATTCAAGGTTGCAGAAATGCATAAGGTATGTGAAGCCTGTCAATTTCGAAAACAGGCAAGGAAACCATTTCCTAGACATGTTCAAGAGAGTAAGAAGCCATTAGAATTAATCCACTCTGATGTGTGGACTACTAAAGCTGCATCTATTGGAGGCTGTCATTATTTTGTCACTTTTATTGATGACTATAGCAGAAAAGTTTGGGTGTATTTTATGAAAAAGAAAAGTGAAGTGTTTGGGCATTTCAAAACTCTTAAATCTATGGTTGAACAAGAAACAGGCCTGCAAATAAAATGCCTAAGGTCAGATGGAGGGGGAGAGTACCTCTCAAATGAGTTTGCAAGGTTCCTACAGGAGCATGGCATAAAGCAGCAATATTCATATAGTCATACCTGTCACAATTGTGGAAGAGAAGGAAGGAGTCTCACTTGTAGCTTTCTTGCTTGCACAATGGGGGAATACACAAAAGGGTGGAGGCTGAAAATAGTTTTCCTCTTCTTAGTTGTGTTAGCCAAAAAGAACTCTAGTACATAGAAATAGAAGAACCCTATATATTGGTCTCAAACCAAACTCAACTAACTAAGGTGGGATACTAACTGAGCCACGAACTAGAGTAGATAAGGATAGCTGTCATCTAGCTATTATTCATGGGCGATGTACCAACCGCATCTGCAACTGACAAGTCGGTGACATAAATGCACAACGGTCACCCTGGCATATCACGAGTGGAGCTCGATATCTCAACACTCCCCCTCGAGCTCAATCCCAATTCCTGCACACCAAGTGGGTCACTGAACTTGCGCAGCTTCTCTGCGCCCAATGCCTTCGTGAATATGTCAGCTATCTGATCCTCTGTGCTGACATAAACTAGATCAATAAGACCTAGTAAAACCCTCTCGCGCATATACTGATAATGCATCTCAATGTGCTTTATTCTAGCATGATAGACTGGGTTACTTTCCAAGTGTATACTACTCACGTTGTCACAATAAATGACAATTGGCCCATCTGTAGGCTGATGCATATCATAAAGTAGCTTTTGCAACCAAGCTACCTCACATGCAGCCATTGTTGCGCCCCTGTACTCATCCTCTGTGCTCGACAAGGCAACTATAGGCTGTTTCTTATTGCTCCAAGTGACTGCAGCACTCCCAAAAGAGAATACATATCCACTGGTAGATTGTCTATCAAAAATACTACCAGCCCAATCAGCATTAGTGTATCCATGCAATTGTATCTGAATCCCAGTTTCATAAAATAGTCCATACTGCAATGTGGACTTCACATACCTGAGTATGCATCTAGCCACATCCAAATGAGGTTTCCTTGGAGCCTGCATAAACTGACTTACCAATCCAACAGCATAGCTCAAATCTGGCCTGGTAATAGTCATATAATTCAAACTTCCTACTATGCGTCTGTACATAGTAGGGTCTTCGAGAAGCTCACCTGCATCTGCGCTCAGCTTCACATTCTGCTCCAAAGGGATTGAAATAGGCTTACAACCTATCATCCCATATTTGGACAGCATGTCCAATCCATACTGCCCCTGCAAGAGTCATATCCCACTTGGTGATCTAATCACCTCAATGCCCAAGAAATAACGTAGCTCTCCCAAATCCTTCATCTCAAACTTTTGATTCAATAGCATTTTCACATGAAGGATATCTTCATCACTATCACCTGTGATAATCAAATCATCAACATAAATGACAAGCAGTATAATACCTTTCTCCGTTTTTCTCACATAAAGTGAGAAATCTGCCTTGGAAATCTGAAAGCCAACAGTGACAAGATACTGTCCTATCTTGTCAGACCATGCTCTAGGTGCTTGCCTAGCCATACAAGGCTTTCTTCAACCTGCAAGCAAACTCAGGATGAACAGCATGCACATAACCTGGTGGCTGCTCCATATAGACCTCTTCTTGCAAATCACCATGCAAGAAGGCATTCTTTACATCCATCTGATGTAAAGACCATCCCTTTGATGCAGCCATAGCAATGACTGCTCTTACGGTTGCCATCCTTGCAACCGGATTGAATGTTTCTTCATAGTCAATGCCATATGTTTGTGCATACCCCTTGACTACTAATCTTACCTTGTATCTGTTCACAGAACCATCTGCGTTGTGCTTCACCTTATAAACCCACCCACTTACAGCCAATTGCATTCTTATCTTTAGGCAAAGGTACCAACTCCCATGTAGCCTTTGCTTCCAAGGCATCCACTTCTTCATCCATGGCTTTTTCCCATTTTTCTTTTCCCATGGCTTTCTCAAAAGAAGTGGGTTCTGGTTCCTGTATCACTTTGACTATATATGCATAGTGAATGGCTATAAATCCATCATATTTCATCCTATCCACAGGATACCTAGCTTTGGTAGACCTACGCAAAGTAGGCTCACTTCCAGATGCTCTCAAAACATCCCTGGTCTTCCTTACTCTAGGTGTAACAATAGAAGGAATACCCAACTTATCATCAATGCTCTGTTCTGAGCCACTGGATTCACCATCCACATAAGAGTGACCTGCATTCACATCAAACATGGGCTGATCTACCTTCTCTTTTCCTTTTCGTGATACCTGCATACCACTATCTGCATTGCTTTGAGAAGATTCTCCTGATCTCAATCTACCTATCCATGGCGAAGAATGTGAACCACTACTAGAGGACGCTCCAGGTCCACTAATATCTTGTGATTGCTGCTGTGAATTCTGTGCAGCATTACCATTTTGTGCATCTATATTATCAATCACATTTACTGGTTTATACCAGCTACTCATCTCATCAAAAACAACATCTCTGCTCACTGTAAACTTACAAGTAGAAGGGTTATAGCATCTATACCCTTTCTGCTGCAAAGAGTAACCAATAAAGATGCACTTCTCAGCTTTTGGATCCAACTTGGATCTCAACTCATCTGGCACATGTACATAGGCAATGCAACCAAAAATTTTCAAATGAAAAATATTTGGTTTCCTACCAATATACCTCTCCTCTGGAGTCATCCCATGTATTGCTGCAGTGGGAGTTCTATTCATTATGTAAATTGCTGTAGCAATTGCCTCAGCCCAATAAAAATCTAGCAGGTCTTTTTTATTGAGCATGGCAGGAGATACCTCTCCAATATGCCTGTTTTTCCTTTCTGCAATTCCATTTTGTTGTGGGGTATGACTGCATGAATATTGCTGCTTTATGCCATGCTCCTGCAGGAACCTTGCAGACTCATTTGAGAGGTACTCTCCCCCTCCATCTGACCTTAGGCATTTTATTTGCAGGCCTGTTTCTTTTTCAACCATAGCTTTAAGAGTTTTGAAATGCCCAAAAAATTCACTTTTCTTTTTCATAAAATACGCCCAAACTTTTCTACTATAGTCATCAATAAAAGTGACAAAATAATGACAGCCTCCAAGAGATGCAGCTTTAGTAGTCCACACATCAAAGTGGATTAATTCCAATGGATTCTTACTCTCTTGAACATGTCTAGGAAATGGTTTCCTTGCCCGTTTTTCAAACTGACAGGCTTCACATACCTTATGCATTTCTGCAACCTTGAATTTAGGCAATCCTGCAATAATATTTTGGGCCTACATTGATTTAAGTCACTGTACATTAACATGACAAATGTGTTTATGCCAGATATCAATATCTTTAACTATACCGGTCCCATGTGCAAACATTGCTGTACTCAATTCAGGCATGTCTACATCCAATGTAAACATTCTGCCCTTCTTCTTTCCTTTTGCTATCAGACAACCTTTATTTTTCATATCCTCAACAAAGCATCCATGAGGATTAAATCTGACCTGCAAGCCCTGCTCAACCATTTGACCAACAGAAACCAGATTCTTGGTGATATTCGGGACATGAAATACATCTGACAGGTATTTCTTTTTCCCATCCTGCATAGACAAAAGAATTTTTCCAATCTGCACAATAGGATGTGCAGTATCATCACCAGTCTCCACAAATCTTGGTTTTTCCATTTTTCTTGCATCCTGCATCCATTCTGCATGACCTGTCATGTGGTTTGATGCACCTGAGTCAACATACCACACTTCGTTGTTTTCTTCTGCACTTGTCACAAAATTGTTCATGTGATGCACCATAAACAAATGCTCATTTCTGTCATCACCCTGTCTATTAGAAGAGACCACAACTTCCAGATCGGCCTCCTCTACCTCTGCCTCTACCTCTTCCAGCATTTGAGTAGAAGACAATTCTTTGAAGTTCCTCCTGAAGAAGATGCACCACCATTTCTCTGCTCCTCAGAAATTAGAAGAGCAATCAACTCCTCAAAATCAAGAAATCTTTCACGAACAGAAATGGATGTCCGAAACTGTGTGTAATCCTTTCCTAGACCATTCAAGGTCACGGAAACTAAATCATCATCTGCCACTGGTGACCCAATGGAAGCAAGTGCATCTGCAATCTTCTTCACCTTCATGTGGTAGTCATTGATGCTCATACTTTGTCTTTGCACATTATGCAACTCTTGCTTGAGCTGTATTTTCCTAGCTTGTGTATTTGTGCTATATATTCTTGACAAAGTATCCCATGCCTCCTTTGGCGTACTTGCATCCTGAATATGCACAATCATAGAGTCCGAAATACTGATAGACAGCCAGTACATAACTTTCCTGGCTCTCTCATGCCATGCTTTAAATGCCTACATTTGTTGTTGATTGGGAACATCAGGAAGAACTGGTTCTTCTTCATTTCCTCCAACAAATTCCCAATATCCTTTTCCCATAAGGAAATTCGTCATTCTAAACTTCCATGATTGGAAGTTGTTCTTGTCAAGCTTTTCAGTTACAATCTGTGAAAGAGAATCAGATGCCATTACAGAACAGTGCAAAAAGTTCTATCACTACAAAAAACACAGCTTCACCCTCACAAGGGCAAATCTACAAAACTGGCGAAAGTGGTATTTGACCACACAGTTACTTCCGAGTGACGATTTTACATAAACAAGAAACAAGGATGATTCTGTAACTCCCAATGTCTCTGCACACAAGCATACGATGCAATTTCTGCGGTAACTTTTCACCGACCTGTAGAACAATGGTCACACAGCATAAAATAGGGCCTTTTGTTGAGTGCGTGTAGAAAACTTCCGCCTCTAAAACAGGCCCCAAAATGGCCTCAAATAAAAAAAAACAGAGCAACTGAGGGCTAAAGCCCTCACGCGCAGCATATACTATCCTCTTGCTACACCGCGAAGGGCGTCTCAATCTGAGACAATGCACTCTTGCACTTTATGGCTGTGCTACCTGTAGAGACTTGCTCTCAAAACAGAAAAATGAAAGCAACACTGGTCCTCTTACCAGAACACCGCGAACTTGGCTAACTTTCTCGAGCTCCTTACCATGAACAAGGCTCTGATACCATGCCACGATTGTGGGAGAGAAGGAAGGAGTCTCACTTGTAGCTTTCTTGCTTGCACAATGGGGGAATACACACAAGGGTGGAGGCTGAAAACAATTTTCCTCTTCTTAGTTGTGTAAGCCAAAAGGAACTCTAGTACATAGAAATAGAAGAACCCTATATATGGGTCTCAAACCAAACTCAACTAACTAAGGTGGCATACTAACTGAGCCAAGAACTAGAGTAGATAAGGATAGCTGTCATCTAGCTATTATTCATGGGCGGTGTACCAACCACATCTGCAACTGACAAGTCGGTGACATAAATGCACAACGGTCACCCTGGCATATCACGAGTGGAGCTCGATATCTCAACAATATCCTACAACAAAATGGAATTGAAGAAAGGAAAAACAAGCATATTGGAGAGGTATCTCGTGCCATGCTCAACGAAAAAGACTTGCTTGATTTTTACTGGGCTGAAGCAGTTGCTACAGGAGTCTACATAATGAACAGGACTCCCACTGCAGCAATACATGGGATGACTCCAGAGGAGAGGTATACTGGTAGGAAACCAAATATTTCTCATTTGAAATTTTTTTGTTGCATTGCCTATGTTCATGTGCCAGATGAGTTGAGATCCAAGTTGGATCCAAAAGCTGAGAAGTGCATCTTTATTGGTTACTCTTTGCAGAGCAGAAAGGGTATAGATGCTATAACCCTTCTACTCGTAAGTTTATAGTGAGCAGAGATGTTGTTTTTGATGAGATGAGTACCTGGTATAAACCAATAAATGTGATTGATAGTGTAGATGCACAAAATGGTAATGCTGCACAAAATTCATAGCAGCAGTCACAAGATATTAGTGGACCTGGAGTGTCCTCCTCTAGCAGTGGTTCACATTCTTTTCCATGGACAGGCAGATTGAGATCAGGAGAATCTTCTTAAAGCAATGCAGATAGTGGTATGCAGGTTTCACGAAAAGGAAAAGAGAAGGTAGATCAGCCCATGTTTGATGTGAATGCAGGTCACTCTTATGTGGATGGTGAATCCAGTGGCTCAGAACAGAGCATTGATGATGAGTTGGATATTCCTTCTATTGTTACACTTGGAGTAAGAAAGACCAGGAATGTTTTGAGAGCATCTAGGAGTGAACCTACTTTGCGTAGGTCTACCAGAGCTAGGTATCCTGTGGATATGCTGAAATATGATGGATTTACAGCCATTCACTATGCCTATATGGTCAAAGTGATACAGGAACTGGAACCCACTTCTTTTGAGAAAGCCATGGAAAAAGAAAAATGGGAGAAAGCCATGGATGAAGAAATGGATGCCTTAGAAGCAAATACTACATGGGAATTGGTACCTTTGCCTAAAGATAAGAATGCGATTGGTTGTAAGTGGGTTTATAAGGTGAAGCACAATGCAGATGGTTCTGTGAATAGATACAAGGCAAGATTAGTAGTCAAGGGGTATACACAACCATATGGCATTGATTATGAAGAAACATTTAGTCCGTTTGCAAGGATGGCAACCGTAAGAGCAGTCATTGCTATGGCTGCATCAAAGGGATGGTCTTTACATCAGATGGATGTAAAGAATGCCTTCTTGCATGGTGATTTGCAAGAAGAGGTCTATATGGAGCAGCCACCAGGTTATGTGCATGGTGTTCATCCTGAGTTTGTTTCACGTTGAAGAAAGCCTTGTATGGCTTGAAGCAAGCACCTAGAGCATGGTCTGACAAGATAGGACAGTATCTTGTCACTATTGGCTTTCAGATTTCCAAGGCAGATTTCTCACTTTATGTGAGAAAAACAGAGAAAGGTATTATGCTACTTGTCATTTATGTTGATGATTTGATTATGACAGGTGATAGTGATGAAGATATCCTTCATGTGAAAATGCTATTGAAGCAGAAGTTTGAGATGAAGGATTTGGGAGAGTTGCGTTATTTCTTGGGCATTGAGGTGATTAGATCACCAAGTGGGATACGGCTCTTGCAGAGGCAGTATGGATTGGACATGCTGTCCAAATATGGGATGACAGGCTGTAAGCCTATTTTCGTTCCTTTGGAGCAGAATGTGAAGCTGAGCGTAGATGCAAGTGAGCTTCTGGAAGACCCTACTATGTACAGATGCATAGTAGGAAGTTTGATTTATATGACTATTACCAGGTCAGATTTGAGTTATGCTGTTGGATTGGTAAGTCAGTTTATGCAGGCTCCAAGGAAACCGCATTTGGATGTGGCTAGACGCATACTTAGGTATGTGAAGTCCACATTGTAGTATGGACTATTTTATGAGACTGGGGTTTAGATACAGTTGCATGGATACACTGATGCTGATCGGGATGGTAGTATTTCTGATAGACGATCTACCAGTGGATATGTGTTCTCTTTTGGGAGTGCTGCAATCACTTGGAGCAGCAAGAAACAACCTACAGTTGCCTTGTCAAGCACAGAGGTTGAGTACAGGGGTGTAGCAATGACTGCGTGTGAGGTAGCTTGGTTGCATAAGCTACTTTATGATATGCATCAGCCTACAGATGGGCCAGTTGTCATTTATTGTGACAACACGAGTAGTATACACTTGGCAAATAACCCAGTCTATCATGCTAAAACAAATCACATTGAGGTGAATTATCACTATGTGCGGGAGAGGGTTTTACTAGGTCTTATTGATCTAGTTTATGTCAGCACACAGGATCAGGTAGCTGACATATTTAAGAAGGCATTGGGCGTAGAGAAGCTGCGCAAGTTCAGAGACCTGCTTGGTGTACAGGAATTGGGATTGAGCTCGAGGGGGAGTGTTGAGATATCGAGCTCCACTCGTGATATGCCAGGGTGACCGTTTGTGCATTTATGTCACCAACTTGTTAGCTTCAAATGCGGTTGGCATACTACCCATGAATAATAGCTAGATGACAGCTATCCTTATCTACTCTAGTTCGTGGCTCAGTTAGTATGCCACCTTAGTTAGTTGAGTTTGTTTTGAGACCCATATATAGATTTCTTTTGGCTTACACAACTAAGAAGAGGAAAACTGTTTTGAACCTCCACCTTTGTGTGTATTCCCCCATTGTGTAAGCGAGAAAGATACAAGTGAGAATCCTTTCTTCTCTCCCACAATCTTGACATACGCATCTAAGGCTAACCTAGATTCAAGTCTAGGTCCTCAAAATAATTTGGCATTGATTAGTGGAAGTCAATGTGTGACTAGTATACCTATGATCAATTTGAATAGAAGAGGAAGCATAATGCAGAATGTGCCCATGTTGCCCACTCCTCCTAATGTTTCTATGTCGATGGCTAGCCAAATGGCTCCACTAAATAATGGAAGCCAAATGATGAACCCTAATTTCATGTCAACTAATCAATGGTTGATCCCTAATCAAGTGGTTTGGCCAACTGAACGGCAAGTGGATGACTATGGTTATGAGTCTAGTGTGTTAAATTTTCTATATGAAGTCAAGGACGTGATGAAGCATTATACTGATATGATAACAGAATAGTATAGATAAATACCTGTAGCAACAAAACTTGATAAGAAGTCGACGAGGGTGGTTCACCAAGATTTAGCTGTAAGTGGTGTAGTGGTCAGCACTTTTTGAGAAACTGCCCTAATGTCAAATGTGACATATGTGGGAAGTCCAGCCATCTAGCTAGTACTTGTTGGAGTAAGATCAGCTCTCTTTAGCAAGTGAGTAGGGAGTTAGGTCTAAATAATCATTGAGTACAAGGAAATAACCTTTAGCAGGATGAGGGACTAAAGCAAATATTATGAGGAAAAGCTATCGTAGAAGAGTTGCTGCCTAGTGATAATGGTGTCAGCCTTATCGAAGCTTTGCATGTCAACACCACTAAGGCTTCCAATTTACTAACCATTATAAGAGTACAAAAGGTTAAATAGGGCTAGAGATAATGTGAAACGTATTGACGAAAACCCTAAATAGGATAATAAGGGGATGCAATTCCTTAACCTGGATATGGAAGCCAATCCTCTAAATTATGCTTATGGAAAAGATCACTCCAATAAGGAGATACCAAATAAGAAGGTAGATGCTAAGAAAGAGGCACCTAAGCTTGTTCAGTGTAACCAAGAGAAAGAATGGCGGGAGAAGACCATTGCTAATTATCATGAATTTGACTTAGCCAATTCTCTTGGCGAGGTAAAGCCTGATGTGAACCTCCTACACAGCTGATCAAGTTTTCTCTATGAGCGTGTAAAGAGTTTAAGAAGATTCTTTGCACTGGGTATATTGTCAAACCATTGGGAATAGCCCGTGTGGGAGATGACTAGCTTGAACATGCTGAAAAGAATTGTCCAAGGGTGGCACTATATATGTTGATGGCATATTAGTGGATCTGCATGCCATTGTGGATATGGGATCCTTTGACAATATTATGAGTTCAAAATTGATAGAAAGATTGGGATTGGAAATCCAAAAGGATACCTTTACAATTCTCCAGGTGATGGGTAATGATAGTTTAAGACAACTAGAAGGTTGCATTACAAGTATGGAATGCATTTTGGACTTTAGGGTTATTAGGTTTGGAAGGTAGCCAAGCTATCAAGTATTATTAGGAAGGCCATAGATCTTGCAATCCGAGTGTCAAGTTGATATACCCGTTGGTCATTTGATTTTGGGTAGAGGTACCAGATGCATAATAGTGGATGCATATCCTGAATCTCTTCAAAGCAAGAGAGTACCCTTATCTTCAACACAATTAGATGCATTAAACACCATATTGGGGATTATGGGAATTTCCCATAAGTTTGGGACACGTGGTCAAATCTTTGGATTTGTCATAACTTGAACACTATAACTCCAAATTGAGCGCTCTATAGCTCAATAGATTCCATTTTTCAAGTGCTTTCCAATGATAGGTAAGATCATATGGTTTTGAGAAATTTATGGGCATGTTATCCGGGTGCCACCTTTTTATTATTCAAAAAATGGGAATTGGGAGATTCCCAAACTCCCTAATATTGTGTTATTAGAGGATCCTTTTGGTAGTGAGACTTCTTCAGCGATGAATCAAGAGAGGGATCCACTACAGAAGATATCTACCAAATGACTTTGAATGAGCTGATAGAAGCTCAAGACAGAATCAGAGATGTGGATGTGATTGAGTTAGATCTCGATACCTTGGGATGATCCATGTCTGATTAAATTACGATCTATGCTTATTCTGGAAGAGAGAAAGGACTACATGTCCTTGATCCAAGAATTTCGTGATTTTTTCTTGGAGCTATGATGAGGTGAGGGGCATTTCTCCTAGTCTGGCTATGCATATTGTTCCGGCCTTGAAGGAAGATAGCCATTCTATTTAACAAAAAGTGAGGCGTATGCCTTTTGAGCTAAGGGACAATCGATTTGAGGAGCTACAAAAATTGTGTAAGACTGGCTTGATATTTCTTGCACAACACATGGAGTGGTGTTCATCACCACAATAGTTATCAAGAAAAAGAAAAATTATCAATTCTGGCTTTGCATAGATTTTAGTGAGCTTAATAAATAGACGGCCAAAGATTAGGGTTGATAAAACTTTTGGTGATATTTCCCTAAAGGAGCTAAAAGTCTTCACTGAGATGACCTAGGAGCAGCTACAACACATAAGGGAGAGACAAACAATTGATCATTTTGAGAAAATATTTCGATCATTGTAGATATGGAAATGCACTTTTAGAGTGACCTATGGATTGCTATATTTCCATATAGTTAGCTTGGTTGTGGTATTGCTACCAATCTTGAAAAGATAAAGGTTATCATCGCCATGAGTCCACCACAAACTCCTAAAGAAGTACATAGCTTTCTGTCATCACAACACAATCGGATATTATCGATGATTTATTAATGCACTAGTTGAGATAACATTGCCATTGATGAATTTACTATCCTTTAACAATTTGTTTGTTTGGAGTGATCCGTGCCAAGTATCCTTCAAGGATGTGAAGCAAGAATTGGCAAAAGTGCCAGTCCTAAAAGCACCTAACTAAAAGGAGTGAGATATTTTATATATTTTTAGTAGCTACAATGTATAGTATTGTTTAGCTTAGATTTGGAAGAAGAAGTGGTAGCATCTGATTGCATTTTCCTGTCACAAATGGGGGGTATCCAAGATTAATTATACCTACATGGAGAAATTGTGCCTTGGGATGGTCTTTGTAAACAACAAAGAAATTCAGGCACTACATCTTGTATGAAAAGGTAGTATTTTATACGAAGCTAAAAGGAATGAGGCTATTATTGAATAAGTTTCAATCGCCTAACTGCCTATAGCAAAGTGATTGATCATCACTATTTTATGTAGGAGTTTAATTATGAAATTAGGAGTAATCAGCCAATTTATAGGGCATCGTTGAATGTCTTGTGGGTTTCGAAGAGTCGAAGGAAGTCTTGGCTGAAAAGGTAGTGACCTCGAGGGTCTATTAAAAATCGATATGGTCTCCATTCCATCCTAGTATGCTACCATAACACACTATTTTTCCATAGAAGAGGTTGGACCCCTTTGTTGAAGGCTAAAAAGAGGAAAATTAGGCAGCAGCAAGCCTTGAAATTTGTCTTGATCATAGGAACACTATATCGGCAAGGGGTCGATGATATATCACACTGATGTATCATGCCTGATGAGGTTTCCTTTATCTTGAAAGAGTGTTATGAATGCACTTGTGGAGGGAACTTTGCTGGATGGTTGACTGCACTGAAAGCTTTGAGAGCCAGATATTGGTAGCCATCCATTTTTTAGGATGCATTTGCGTAATTAAGAGATGTGATACATGTCAGAGACATGACAATAGGGAGAATAGAAAGCATCCACTAACTCCTATCGTGGCTATATTACCATTTGAGATGTGGGGCAATGATTTTTTTAGACCTATACATTCTTTGTCAACTACGTGGAAGCATTATATAATTGTGGTGACAGACTATTTTACAAAGTGGTCTAAATCTCATGCTACTATGAAGGATAATGCCAAGGAAATGGCTACTTTTATTTTGGAATAGATTGTTTGTCATTTTGGTCCACCTAAGGAGCTTGTGTCTGATTATGGGACACAATTTTTGAATAAATTGATTGAGGCTTTGACGGAAGCTCTAAAGATTAAACATAATAAGACAATGCCTTACAATCCCCAAGGTAATGGGCAAGTAGAGAGTACTAATAAGTAGCTTGTGGGGATTTTATCCGAGGAGGATGATATCCAAAGGTAAGCATGATTGGGATAAGAAGTTGTATGTGGATGTTTGGGCTTATAATATGACATTTAAAAGAGCTACATGCCACATCCCTTTTAAATTATTATATGGGAAAGAGTGCATTTTACCTTTGGAGATTGAGTTGTCTATGATAAGGTTTGCTCTAAATTATTCTTTGGGTGAAGAGCAAGCATTGCAAGAAAGGTTCATTTTCCTTGCACATCTTGACGATATTAGGTTACAAGCCTTATTACATCATGAAGTAGGGAAGAAGTAGATGAAAATTCTTCATGACCTTCGGGCTAAGAAGTATAAATTTGTTAAGGGTCAATTGGTATTATATTATGATGCGAGTCATGAGCTCTTCCCAGGCAAGTTGGAACCCAAATGGATAGTCCTTATAAGATTATTCCTATAAGATAGAATAGCTCTACATTCCTTTTAGTGGATTTGCAAGGGGTAGAGTTCAAAACTAAAATAAATTTCAATAAAATAAAGCCCTATTATGTATAGGGGCTTGCGTCAAACTTGGTGCCTTTGCATGTCCTTCAAGATCCAGCTTCTTAAACTTGCAAAGGGTACCAAGACTATTGGATGGGGAAAGTTATTCCTTATCTTGAGCATCCATATTTAGAGCAGTGTCACCACCAAGGCAAAGTAATATGATGGAGTAAGGGTTATCACATTACTGAGTGGCAAGATGGCTCTTTCATGTGGGATATTCGAGTCTATTGCCATCACTGTGATAGGGTTCTTACTAACGTCTCTATTGAATTCAGTGAGGAAGGAGGGATTGTACCTGTCTTACACCCTTCTCTTAATTAGATTTTGACTATCATAAGAGTAGGTTGGTTGCTATGATGGGTTGTATAAATGAAGCTGTGGGGTGTGTATACATTATATTTTGATGGAGCCTCACGCGGACTTGCTAAGCATGCGAGTGTTGGGGTTGTCATAAAAGATCCCCATCGTCTAGTGGTTTTAAAAATGGGAGTGTATTTAGGCACTGCTTTTAGAAATAACATGGCAGAATACAAGGCCTTGCTTATGGGACTGAATCTAGCTAGTGGTGGTGGTATTCACTTATTAGTAAAAGGTGACTCGTAGTTAGTGATCAACCAATTGAATGGGATCTATGGTGTGTGTGATCGCATTCCAAGAATGCATCATTGAACAACCTTGGACGCCCTTGAAATCTTTGAGGTAGTGATGTACAGTTGATTCCTTGACACAATGGAATCGCTTTGCAGACTCCCTCGCTAATTATGCCTTTGTTAAAGATGTTTTTCTTAACTGTGGTCCTAAGGGGCTTTTACAATTTCCTCCTATTGTTAGTCCAAGGCTATTGTGGGGAGTGCTTTGATGACATGTCTTATTTTGTCTGCCAATGGTTAGTATGGGTTATGAGCGAGATAGCGAACTGACCATCTTCCTATTCTATCATGGATGTATCAGATCATTCAATGGCATATGCATAGGACACCCCTTTCTATTTATGCAAGAATATTAGCTAATAATATGATGCATTTAGTGTAGGGTCTAAATAGCTATCCCCTTGCTCTAGTTTTGTGGTTTAGTATGGTTTCTATGGGGACCAAGGGTTTGTTTTCAACAATAGGTTACTGAATGGTTTGTTTTATGGTTACATTTAGTTAGGCCAAGAGGGCCATTTATTATTGTAGAGAATTGTTTGATCTCATTAGACCAAGAGGGCCATTTATTTTTTTGTTAAATGGTTTGATTTCATTAGGCCAAGAGGACCATTCTTTTATTTTTACAGGTGTGGTTAATGGTTTTTGTTTTAGTGTTGCACAAAGCAGATTTGATAGAGCACCTAGAGAGAGCCTCTTACTGCCCAAAAGCTTCTTGTGGCCAAGTCCATGTGATGTCCTTCTTTACCAGTTTTGTCTCTTTATGCTTTATGTGTATATGTATGTGGGGTATTTTTCTTTTATTTGCAACTAGCATTCAAGGCACGAAGTCCCACGGTTAGGTTAGGTCTGTCTAGGGAGGTTTAAGTAGTTGTCCACCTCTTGTAAAGACATTGTCAAGCACTCTATGAGAGTTATTTTTGTGAGTAGTCATTTAGGAATTCTAATTAGTTATGAGGTAGTTAAAGAAGCCTTCCAAATAAAAGAGAAAAAACAATAAATATATATGAGATATATAAAGTGCAAAGGTGTGTAAAAAGGGTTTCTAATCCCAAACAAGAAAATAAAGAAAGAAATTTTCCAAGAGCAAATGATCATCACCTTGCGAAGGCCTGGTAGGTTCCTAGGAACGAATCTTGGCTTAGGGCCGATATCTTGTCTTCCTAGGAATGGCATTTGGCTGAAAAAAATTAAATCAGGATGATTGGAGAAAAAAAAAAGTGAGCAAAAGAAAAAGGATTTAGTGTCACCTTCTTGCGCGAGCTTGGTAGGTTCGTGGGTACTGAAACAGCACCTGAGGCCAATGGCCTGTTCTCCTTGGATCACAATGTGCTCAGCTTCCTCCTTTTTACACACCCAAGTATAAAGTACTAATGAAAAATGTGGTAAAAGAAAAAATATGTGACTTTTAATAGACCAAGCTACAAGAGTCCTCACCACCTAGTAGGAGTTCTTGGTCAAGTTGTCCTAGGTCAGGTAAGCAGGTCAGACCACCACTTACGATGAATGCTCTGATAGTTCTTTTTAGCCAATTGGTTAGCCTATCCCTCGTGGATTTCATGCTTTGATCTCAGTAATAGGGGGTAGGGTGAGGGTTGTGTTTGTACTCTCTTGTGTATTTTTATTTGTAGCAGCATGATTATCTTTATGGTTTTTGTTTGTGTAGATCAATTCGTGGGTTCGACGGGCTGAGTCACCCTATCGCGTAGGTTGCCAATATGAGAGTTGATTTTAAAGACAACTTTAAAGTGCAAAAGTAGTCTGAGCTTGTTAAAAAAGTTTTTTTAGTGAAAAATAAAATGATCACGGATTAAGGAGGTGGAGTTTTTCTAAATGCATTTCGACGGCGGAAATCCAATGCAAGTGTACGTTTGTCAATCATAGTCCATTTGGCCCCCCATTTAATGACTGCAAGGTTTAGCAATATGAAGCAGCTACTCAATCTAGAAGCTAGAAAGCATGTGATAGAGGCTAGGGTGATAGATTTTGATGCTAGAAAGTCGCCCGTCCAATTGTATCATGATTTTGAGGCCGTTTTTCCCTCCATTGTTAGAGCATTTGGGATCGAAAGTCTATCATGGGGGTAAGAGACAATAGGGTGAAGGGAGATTCAAGGAGAGGAGTAGACAGAAGAGAAGGGGTTTAAAGAAATAGAAGATGCAGAAGAATACTCATGGAGGTGAAGCCTGTCAAATTATTTTTGCATCCTGAGAAGATAAATCTCTTCTAGACAAAACAAGATGTACATAAAATAATAGCTTCCTCTCTGCTGCTCAAACCACCAATCTGATGCTTCTGTTGGCTCCAAAAGAGGGGTAAAATACCAGGACACTTGTTGAAAATTCTCCCAGATCACTTGTTCTCCTAGTTTGGAGTATTGCTCACTGCCTGAAAACTGCGATCGCATGTCGTGTGATTTTGCCAATCCTTCTTTTTACATAAAATCCCCTAAAAATGGCTGAAATCCACTTGCTTTTTTTTTCACATGTCATCCTATTCTAGAAGTTGTCTACAATTTTTTGATATTTACAAAAGATAATATCTAAAATATCAAAAATTGGCTAAAGTTGTCCAAAAATCTAGTATTTTTGAACTATCCACACTATGGTCACTAACATCAATGACTAATATAGCATTGGCTCTCTAGATTAATAAGAAAGCTGAATGACAATGTTGCACGCTAGAGTTTTTCACACTGTGATCGCATAGCGACACAACATCCAACCCCTCCTAATCTGCACCATCCTCCGGCATATGCGAAAGTCTTACGGATCTGTAGTGTCAAAAGAAGTATCCTCTGCCATGTCAATGTCTTCATCTTCTACCTCTTCTCCTTCCATATTCTCATGTTCATGCTCAGTATCCAACTCCTTCAACTCATATGCTGAAGACTCCCTACGTTTAAAGAGCTTGATATGTTTTCCAGCCATTGGAATCCTTAGAGCTGTCCTATCCATCTCATTTAGTGCATAGGTAGCATTATCAAAAATAAACTTCCAATTCTCCTCTATTTGCAACCACTTTACACAACACAACCATAGCTACAAAATACTTCTTCCAATAAGAACCTGCAAACTGCTTGAGTAATCTTTGTACTAAGAGCTCAACCTTCCACTTGATTTTTCAATTCTTCTCTTGCAAGCACAAGATATCTCATATTCCATAAACCTATAGGCATGGTAACCCAATCAACTACCAATTTGTAATGCATAGACAATGGATAGGTTGGTTGCAACCCATCTCTATGCTTTACCATGGAATATATCTGACAGACACTACATGATCCCACATAACGCTCCACATCTTTATACATGTTTTGACACCAATACTTCTCTTTGATCTTGGGAAATGTGCCCCAATCTCCTCTATGTCCAACCCATAAGCTTTCATGAAACTCCTACATTACCTCTTGTTGAGAAGCCCTATCTCCCAATACATGTACTAGAGCTCCTCTCTTTTCTTTGCATTCTTCCATAAATATCCGTCTTTCAAGAAAAACCCATAAGCTTTTCTTTTAATCCTTTTGAATTCAACTTCAAACCACTCAAGCTTCTTTGTCATGAGGCTTAGATATTGGCCTATTTTTAGCCAATCATTCTCATACAACTCTTCCAAAAATTGTGTTCTCACAGAAGAATAACACTGATGATGCTTTTTCTCTACTGCTGCCCATCTCTTCTCCACAGCTGCTGTAAGTTCTTTTTTTACTACTGAAATCCTTGTTACAACAGTTGTACCTATAGTAACATCAGTTGTATACTCATTCCCTGCTGTCATAAAGTTGTTTTCAGCACCTATCACATCGTTCTTTTCATCTTCAAACCTTTCTCGTGAAAGCATGTCAGCCACAGGGTTTTCTCTACTTGCAATATTCTAAAAATCATGGTTAAGTGACTTTATATATGTAATCCACCTTAACATGGCAATATCAGGAGTTGAGCAATTTACTATCATGCCCAATAGAGGTAGACAATTAGTCTCTACCACTACATGAGCTCCCATAAAATACTTCCTATGATACTTAAGGGCTATCACTACACCCCAAAGCTCTCTTTTAACTTGAGAATACCGTCGTTGCCGTTCATTGAGGACCTTTGCTCCAAACCGAATGGCATACCTATTCCCATCAGCATCATCCGAACCCACTACCCAACCAATGCCAATTGGTCTTGTATCCACAGTGAGAATAATAGGCTTCCCATTATCATAATTTGTTGTCTTTATTGTTGGGGCTAAAATCAATAAGCTCTTTAACTTCTAAATCGCCTTCCTATGTTGTTTACCCCACCAAACCTTTTGCCCTTTTCTCAAGAGTTGATATAAACTTTCAGCCACATGAGCAAAATGCAGAATCCATATCAAGTAAAAGACACATGTACCCAAAAATCTTCTCACCTTGGATACATTCAAATATGTCTCCCACATCTTGCTTATGGCATCAATCTTTACTGGTGAGGGCTTTCTCCCATATGTTCCACACATGTGCCCGACAACTAATACTTCCTCCACTCCAAGAACGGACATTTATCTTGACAGAGTCAAAATTTGCACTTCTTCAAGACGGCTCAAAATCATGTCACAATCACTAATATGATTAGCCACAAATCTTCTATATCCATGCTCATTCAACTCTTCATTCTTCTCATAGATATCACATCCTTTGATTAGCACATCACCAACAAAGGGTAAGGTCAATGGAGGAATATACTCCCTCAAAACTTTATGCATAGAATTCATCACATGCGCCAAATTGGTTGCTCTCCCTGTGGAAGCGTACACATCCTAACCAATCCAAATGGTGTCTTCATGGTAGTGATATCCCAGCTTTCTAATGCAAGCTCAAACTGATCATATCCTAAATATAAATCTCCCATGGAGTCAATTTCCTTGCCTGCAAATGCTTATGCAAATTCATCCACTATCGGGCTTGATCCAACATTCCTTACAGTGAACTTATTAACTAGTTGTAAATCTTGAATAAACCTCAAAGAACAATTCTTCTTTGGGACATTTAACCACCGATTTGAATATGGAGCTGAAGAGGGCTCCAAAATCCGTATCCTAATTTTCTTGTTCAAAAGCTCTAGCAACTTAGGCAAATATGCCCGAGGTATTGGAATAGGCTTTAAGTTCCATGGCACATGAGGTACTGTAAAGATCACCATAGGTGTGGATCAACACATCCAATTTCATCTGGCTGAAACGAAATGGCTTTCCCATGCCTTGTCAACATCTACAAGACATATTTCTTTTCAGTCATGCACATGGCTGAAATATTCTTAAAACTGTTAAGACTACATGATGTCCATTCCTGCAATCTAGACACAAACACAGTTTCCCCCTTTCTTGGAGGCATAATTATCTTCCTAGAGGCATTGTCATAGCCTCCACTTACAACAGTGCTTTCTAAATGCCCTTAAACTCTAGTGCATTAGGAGGCATGGGATTATCCTGCAGCCTATCCCGATTGTGGGGATGATTCACACAAATAGTGAGAAACTGTACTGCCTTTGTATTGTCTTTACTCCGAGCTTGAGCATATGAAGAACCTTCATCCAAGGCTTTTTGGTTCCAGCCTTGATTCCGAAATATAGGGTTGCCCCAGAATCACCAGATAACTACATGAATCTTGCACAAAAAAATGATATTCATCCCTAACATCTCCAATAGTCACAGGTACATTCGGACAAGCCATATAAAGATCCCCTGATGAATTGTTTGCTACCCGCATGCACCATCCCTAATCTACTTCAATCGGCCAACCTCCATTCTCATACAAGTTGCATGCCATAACATTGATTTCAGAACCATGATCCAAGAGAGCTATGCAAGGTGTCTCTCTTTCTCCCACTTTAACAATTGTCTATGTTGTAGCACGAGCCCAATGCATTCATGAATAATGACTGCTTGGAATAAAATGAGCATATTCTTATTCATGTGCTTGTTGATGGACATTTCCATTATACATAGCCTTCTCTCTATGCTTTTACTACTGCCTATAAGATCAATTTTAGCCACAAGCTTGATGTCTACACTCTCATTTAACCCATTTTCAACATCATCCTACTCCAAATCAGCATTACATGCATCATCATATTCCCTCTGAAGTTGTATCTCTATGTCTTTTTCAATCTACATCAATGCTTGCAAAACTTCACCATCAAACTATCTTTTTCGTTTCAACATATCAATGATTGCATAATGAAATTCACGCTTTGTGATTCCAAGAACTTTGCCAAGTGTGAATTCCACTCTACTGCCAAGTATGCGATCTTTCAATACCTTTTTAAGGTTTGTGGTAGTCTCATGAACCGATTGTAACCTGTAATCGAGCTGTTTGCCCCTTTTCTTTCCTTTTTGTTTCTTCTCCTAAGGTGCATCCTCCATAACATGCTTAGGTATGGCTTTTTCAGCCTCTTTCTACTACTCCATTTTACTTTGTATTATGCATTTAGATGGGCCTGAAGAGGAAGGACTAGCAGTGTCCTCATCTCTTCTTCTCTTTTCTTCCACAAGAGCTTCTTGATTATGAACCTCGGCCAAATAAGCATAGGCTGAAAATGAATCCACTGGTGTACTCCATCCTATTCTCCCTTGTATACTCTGACTTGCATCAGCCAATTCATACTTTGCTCTTTTTTCCTTTTCCATGCAATCTAATGCGTGCATCCAAACACGAGATTTTTCTTCAGCCATGCCTCCTTTACGAGCTTCATCAGTCCTTTCAATTCTCAACCCATATGTGGGTGGATCTATGCCAACAAATGTTGTCCTTGCAACCATCTCTTCCAACCTCTTTTTCATGCCACCACTTTCAAAATTTGGCTCTATTGGAAGACTAGTTTCTGCTGCATGTATATTGCTATCTTCACAAAAGACTAACATTTTTGCTTCTGCTTTATGTTAGGTTGTATAGTCTCACTTTTCATGTTGTAAACTGTCACACCAAATGCATCTCCTCTTGTATCCTTCTCTATGCGGCCTTTGGGCTATTGCCTGCCCCTTCTCTTCTACCTTGACATCCAATTTTTTGACCTTGGCATAGATTTCTCTCAAATTCAGCCTCAAATCACGCATGCCTTGATTAATTTTGTTGAGATATTTGCAATCACACCTACTTCAGTCCCTTTGTAAGGAGCAGTGAGGGCTGAGGACTAGAATCTCATATGCACACTAGGAGAAGTGCTACCATTCAGTTTCCTATTAAGCATTGTACTTGCACTCTTTTTCAATGTAATAAGAGTACTCTTTTCTTTCTAGTAAAGTATCTATGTCATTGTCCACACACAAGATTGTGTTTATGAGTCCAAGTCTCAATCTTGGAACCTTATTCACTTGTGTGACAATTTGTCTTGTTAGGGTCAATGTCTTCATGAGTTTCTACTTTCCATTTCAACCTCCATAACTTCCGCATCTGCCATGCTCTAGATCCTGTATATTTAACATGGTATCAGAGCCTGGTCAGGCATGGCCTAGTTTCCTCTCTACTCTTCCATCTTCTCTTTGTCTTTTCCCAGCTTAGCTTGAGTTCATGAACTCATCCCCCACTCCTTCTTCTCCATTTGACCTTGTGGCAGCCATAGCCACCCTGCACCTATCCTGCTTCATGCTCTTAGATCTCCTAAATGAGATAAGATCTTGACAAGATTTCTTCTAGAAAAGTGTAGCCTTGCTCTTGGATCTCCTCTCTGTGACCTCAAAGCTCAAGATTAGGCCATTTCAAGCTCAACATTGTGATTCTTCACAGTTGCTGCCCTATGTGTCTGCCATAGCCAGTAGAACCTAGTCACATTAGAGCCTTTGGATCTCTTCAATTAGGCCTTCTTAGCTAAATCCTCATTCTTGGCATATCTTCCTAGCCTCCACATGCTCTATCCTAGAACTTCAAAGCTTGACATTGGGTCCTCTATGTCCCAGCATTGAAAAAAATATCGAAAACTGTCAAAAAATGCACCTACTTCCATCGTATGCTCGGCACTCTTACACTTACCAGCAATCACATCCATCATCATGGGGATTTGATAGAGCATAAAGATAGCTTCATTTCCATTAAAAAAAATTTAAAATTATCTACTGTAGCTCCCATAATCAGCAAAAAACCAAGGCTGTGGGTCAAAACCCTAATCCAGGAAGCCATAGCCAGACTTCACCAAAGCTCAAAAATCTCATCATTTCCTCTCTCCTGCCACCTGGAACAACCCATTGCCACTCCAATCTACTGTCTTAGCATCAAATCAAGGATGGGAAGAACCTGGATTAATTGACGGAAGATCAACAACCCCGAACTAAGAAGATTTGAGTTCAACATAAACTTGGACATAGTCGTTACATAGTGTGTTTTCACACTGTCATTACTTGTGTATCTTGACACACTATAATCTGCTCTTCCACTAATAAAATCTGAGAATTCTGAAGTTGTTTGCTACTGCTCCAACCATCTAACATGGGCAAAGACTCTCCAACTGCTTGCTTCAAAGGAGTCGGGTTTCACACATGGCAAACCGGCATTAAACTCATCTTGATGAAGGAGGGCCTCTAGGCCATTACCACTGGAAAAGAAAAGAAGCCTCGTGGTGCGGACCTTGCAATCACTTGGCAAAATAACGATGGCAAAATAACTATGATACTTCACAGGATACATGGAAGAGACTTGACACTTTGTTTGGTACACAGCCTAAGTCATCAAAGTATGGTCTCTTGATTGAGTTTTTCAGGCTCAAAATGAAGTCCAGCTCATCACTTGCATTGTATGTTGGCAACAAGTACAAAGGCAAGAAGGACTAGCTTTTCTATGACTTCTGCAAAAGGACCGGACACACCGAGAAGTTCTGCCATGCCATAAAGAGGTCCCAAAAGGCCTATCTACTTGCAGTCAAAGAAGAAGAAGAAAATGGAGCAAAAGAAGAAGAAGAAGAAGAAGACCACCAGGAGAAGGACAAACCTCATCAGTCCTTCTATAACACCATATTGGGGAATATGGGAATTTTCAATAAGTTTGGGACACATGGTCAAATCTTTGGATTTGGCATAACTTGAACACTATAACTCCAAATCGAGCGCTCTATAGCTCAATAGATTCTATTTTTCAAGTGCTTTCCAATGATAGGTCACATCATATGGTTTTGAGAAACTTCTGGGCATGTTATCTGGGTGCCACCTTTTTAGTATTCAAAACATGGGAATTGGGAGATTCCCAAATTCACTAATATTGTGTTCTATTACGATAGACCTTTTTAGCCTTGTATTGCCTAGCCCTAATGCTTTGGACACTAACTTATAAACTCCTCATGTAGCCTTGTACTACAGCCTATGTACACTTTGTGAGGCCCCTGCTACAACCTCTGGATGTCCATCATGTTTGTGGTACCCACATTTAGCTTTTCTGCAACAACCTCTAGAGTTTTTGCCATGTTTATGGTGTGCCCACACTTTGCAGAAGTTGCTCTCACTAAAGCCTCTACACACTTTATACTTCTAGTTGTGATTGAGGAGGGGTGTTAAGATATTTGCAATCATACCTACTTTAGTCCCTTTGTAAGGAGCAGTGAGGGCTGAGGACCAGAATCCCATATGCATAGTAGGAGAAGTACTAACATTCAATTTCCTATAAAGCATTGTGCTTGCACTCTTTTTCAATGCAATGAGAGTACTCTTTTCTTTCCAGTAAAGTGTCTATGTCACTATCCACACACAAGATTGTGTTTATGAGTCCAAGTCTCAATCTTGGAACCTAATTCACTTGTGTGACAATTTGTCTTGTCATGATCAATGTCTTTATTAGTTTCTACTTTCCATTTCAACCTCCATAGCTTCCGTATCTGCCATGCTCTAGATCACATATATTTAACAAATTTATCCACAGCATCACATTTAAGAGCAGGACCATAAGGTATAGCCAGTTGTTCTGCCATGGCTATAGGCACCTTGGCTGCAATTTCAGCCCCCTTTTGAGCAGTGGCAGGTGTGGTGCCTGTACCCCATCTTAATTTCATATGCTCTCTCTTTACCAACATATGCACTGCCTCAGTTACATTAGCCCAATCAGATTTTAGCCCCATTTTAGAAGATGCATCTTCTAAACGATCATTTAGCTTCTCCTGCAAGATAGGATCTGTAGCCTTAAAAAACAAATCAATTTTCTAACTTTCCAATGATTGCTGCTCATCAGCATCCAACTGCACATACTGACTTTCAAATTCATGGAGCAAAGCTCTAGTAGCCAACCCTTTATTGGGATTTTCAATCCAATCTGTAAATGTCTTTTTAGTTACCAATCCTGCATCTTCTAAGAAAAACTCTTATCTCAAAGCTTTCTTAAAAGCTTCCCAATCAACATCTCTTCTATGTAACTCATCAATCTGATCATGCAATGCATGCATGTGCAAACGGGAGAAACGACTACATGCATACTGTAGTACCCCATGAAGCAACATCTTTTCTTCATACAACCAGAAACATTTTGACCCTTAAATTGCTTCAATTCCTATCCCACTACCTGCAATGCATTCACAGCTAAGGAATCAATTCTTTCTGCTTCCTTCCAAGTTTGCATTTGTTGTTATAATAACAATTGCTACTATTGTTGTTGCTGCAACAAAGCAATCATCCATTGTAAAGCATCATCACTTGAACCTGCACAATCCTCCATCTTTACACACCTGTTGTTGACTTTCACGTCGGGTTCACCACCACTGTCGGAGCGTTTAGGATCGAAAGTCTACCACGGGGGTAAGAGACAATAGGGTGAAGGGAGATTCAAGGAGAGGAGTAGACGGAAGAGAAGGGGTTTAAAGAAATAGAAGATGTAGAAGAATACTCATAGAGATGAAGCCTGTCAATTTATTTCTACATCTTGAGAAGATAAATCTCTTGTAGACAAAAAAAATGTACATAAAACAATAGCTTCCTCTCTGTTGCTCAGATCACAAATCTGATGCTTCCGTTGGCTCTGAAAGGGGGGTAAAATACCAAGACACTTGCCTAGAGTTCTCCTAGATCACTCCTTCTTCTTCTCCCAGTTCAGAGTGCTGTTTACTGCCTGAAAACTACAATTGCACATCATGGGATTTTGCCAATCCTTTTGACATTAATGACTAATATGGCATTGGCTCTCTAGATCAATAAGAAAGTTGAATGATGATGAAATCTAGAGTTTTTCACACTGTGACCGCGTAGTGGTACAACACTGTCCAAGTCGAAACCACTTGCAGTCAAGTTTAAAGTAGATGGTTTGGTAGTTAAGTGTTAATCATGGTTAAGAAGAGCAAAAGCTCAAAAATTCACATGAATAGCAGGCACGGTTTTTTGGGTGCCCCTTCTTTCCCATTTAAATATCATTTTTCATGCATGTGCAATCATCTTCCATCTTTGGGAAATGGAATGTTAAATTTCTTTGCCATTTGACGCTCTTGACCGTAAAAATTTTCTGAAGGGAATGAAAAGATCCAATTTCAATATTTCTCTCTCCTCTTTGTTCCTTGTTCATATGGCTGCGTATGAGAGAGAGAAAGGGAGGACTAATTTGATGAAAGGGGGATGGATGATGGTTCAAAAGTATAATGGCATGTAGATTGGGTGATTTGGATGCATCAGCGGCACTGGAAAATAGCATTAAACAATGGCTCCACTTTTTTGAAATACCAGGCGTGCATATACTAATTTTAGAGTAAGTGACTCTTATTTAATTTTTATGATGAATATTTCATGCATATAATGAAAAGATGATTGGAAATGGTTGAAATATATTTATTGATTTTTGCAATTTTAAAAATTCAGTTATTTTTCTTCATGCATACTAAAAATAATAAAATTACAAAATTTGAAACACGGGATGAATAAAAATAGTATTATTTTTGGGTTTTAGAGAACAAATAATGTTCACATGGTATAAAAATGAGTATGTTGATGGATCACACTTTACATAAGTCATATAAATTAGAAAACTTAAAAGAACCAACAATTTATGTTGAAATATATGAAAATTTTTATGAAAAATAGTCAAATAAAGAGGATAAATTAAGAAAAAAATCGAGCATTAAAATTACAAAAATTAGAGGAATATTTATGATTATATAATGAAGATAAAGCATGAGGGTTTGCCTTAGTTTATCTCCATTTATATATTAAAGTGCGTGTTTAAAGCTTGTTCCATGGAAAATTATCAGGAAATCTCCCTACATTTGTGTAAGCAAGTAAAATGTTAAACAGTAGTAAGTGTGGGGCTAAAATGGAAAGATATTTGATTAAGTCCCTACTTTCTTTGCATATCTTCACACATAGGCCATAGTTTATGTAATTTTTAAAGGGTTCAAATGCAGGGGTTAGCCCGGTGATGTTCATCAGCAACGCATCACGATGCTAGTAGAAAGAAATCATGAAAAGATTGTTTATATATTTCACATTGGCTAGTTTTTAGCTAAGTTATTTGAGAACAGAGTGTCATACACTTTGCATATATAATCTAAATATGGTATTAGAAGATAAGTTTCTAGATGCTGTTCAATTGTATGTCTAGATGACCACCAACGTTGAGAGTGTAAGATCCCCCTTTATTGTAGGATAGTGTGACATCTTGGGAATGGATTAAATTTTAAACAAATATTACAATCTCTTGGATCGTTACATTTATATTATGAGAGAACTCTGTTACACTTGTGTTTTATGTTGGAGACGGCACATCCTGGGGCCAATCCTTAGGATGTAGGAGAGCCGTAGAAGCCACAACACTCTGCTAGGAAGGGGTTCTTTGTGTATGTGACACGAGATGCTAATCACCTAACTGTTTGGATACTCCCTCTACTCGAGTTGGGATGGGAAAAATCGTTGGACTAAAAATTGATACAAATACGTGATTTATTTAGAGTAGTGCCTAGCCTCCAGATGCTCATGACCGCAAGGCTATAAGGGTGGTTTGGTGAGCATAGGAGGCTTGGCTAGAGCCCTAGAGCCGGTTTCAGCCCCGTTTTAGGTCCCGAAAAGTGTTGCATTTATAGGAAGCCACTGATAATAAGTGGAAATTTTTGAATCTTGGTTAATTAGGGACTACTTATTTAGTATATGCCCAAGAGCATTGAAATAGATCCCTTATTTCTTGATAGACACCGTTGTTATGTGAGCAGTGATTGAGAGCAGGTTTCACTCACAACTTGATAACGAGATATTAAGGAGTGTTGGTTGGAAAAACTGACTTTGTCAGATGCATAACACAACACAAAAAAAAAATTAAATATTTTGGCAAGCACCTCAGGAACCACACATGAAACCAAACAACACACAATGCCTCTTATAGCTCAAAACAACTTAAAATCCAAAAGCGGATAGAGCATCACTCCAACAAAAATTTCAAAAACACCAATAATTCGAAAACAAAACCAAGTGAATAGTATTCTCATACCTTGACAACCTTTGGCCGACACTCGCCACTTCAACTTCCAAGTTCTTCATCTTCCAAAGTAGCATGTCAAGAGTATCCTCTCACATGCGACCCTCCTCTCATCTCTCTCACAAGGTACAATTAGAATACATGGGGAAGGGCCCTTGCTCTTCTCTTCCTCATCCTTATATAGTTTTAACAAGTTCTTTCACAAACATTAGGCTTTTTGTTTAGCTTTTGGCTTTTGCTTTTTAATTGCTTTTCACTATTTTCGTTTTTTCTACCCCATGCATGTTTGCAACTTGTTTGGATCATAACTTCGTCATATGAACTCCGATTATAGTCGTTTGGGTACTCAAAATGATCGCAACGCATCTGTTCGACAAGCTAGCGTGGGCAGAACTGCAAAAGTCCATCAAAAATGGGTAAAAATATTGATTTTCGTAAATCACATCATTTTTCTCCATCTCTTATCTTGGACGACTTATTCCCTTCCTTAGCCTATTATTCTTGTAAGTGCACACACTTTCAGCACACATATCCTCTTTTTCTTCAAGAAATACTCAGTGACGATGCAAAACTTATGACATTTTCCTTTGATCCTCAAGTCTTCAAAATAAACATTCTCTACATATGAACCTATTTTTTATGGACTGTGCCGTAGCAGGAATATGGTTATTTGAAATCAATTCCGCGCCCAATCATTTATGATTTTGAAAATATATGCAATGTAAGATCCATGATATGGGACCAAATCAATCAATGTACACACAAAAATTATGTATGCACTGAAGAATTGTGCCTTGCCTGTCTACATGTGCTCGTGCGTCATGCATAATGCAAACAAAAATCCTTGTTAAGAATTAATCCTTAATATCACCTCTCAATGCTCATCAAGGAAATATCAATCTCCACTCTATCCACCCAAATTCTCACAAACACTCAAGAAAATGATTGTCCTCAAGATGTTGACCAGATAAGAATAACCCATCTCACAATTGGTGGCATCCTTCACTACCCTCAAACTCACCCAACCACCTTACACCCTCAACCAGAGATTCCTAACTTTGAGATGAACATCCCACATATCGTGCGTTGTCGTGCCGCTACGTGCATACCATGTAAAAAAATCTAGAGTGTGGCTTCCTTTTAGATTTAGAGAGCCAATGCCACTTTAGGCATTAGTGTTAGTGTTCATGGTTCAAAATATTAGATTTTTTGTGGATAAGTTTTTAGCCAATTTTTGATATTCTAGATATTATCTTTTGTAAAAATCCATAAAACTATAGACAACTTCTAGATTAGGATGACATGTAAAAGAAAGCATGTAGCTTTCACCCAATTTGAGAGGATTTTATGTAAAAAGAGATATTGATAAAATCCTGCGACAAGCGATCGCTATTTTCAAGCAGTGAATATCAGTCCAAACTGAGAGATGAAGAAGGAGTGATCTCGCAGAATTTTGGCCAAGTTTTCTGGTATTTAATCCCCCTTTTGGAGCCAATGGAAGCATCAAATTGGCGATCTGAGCAGCATAGAGGAATGTATTATTTTGTATACGTTTTTGTGTATTAGAGTTATATTTTCTCATAATGCTGAAAGAAACTGAAAGGCTTCATCTCTATTAGTATTCTTTTATATTTTCTAATTATTTTTGGAAGTATTCTTCTGCATCTTCAATCTCTTTGAGCCCCTTCTCTTTCGTCTACTCCTCTCCCTAAATCTACCTTCACCATGATGTCACTTATCTTCAAGAACTTGTCTTGAAACCTTCAACCCTTCTCTTATCTCTACCATCTCTGGAGTCTAAGCTCTTGAACCCCCATACATTCTTCTCTTTCCAAACCCCTATGGTGACCTTCAACCCTATGTATTGCGACATTGGTGAACCCGATGTGAAGGTCGGTATAAGAGAACTCCAAGATGAAGGATTCTTCAGGAGATACTTTGCAACAATTGGTGCACATACTGTAGTAGACTTAGCACCAACAAATCCAAATGTTACAGCAACAACAACAAAGGCAAGACGAAGATTGATTCCACAACTATCAAGGCCCTAGAAGAAGTTGGGCATGAATTAAAAAAATTTAATTGTCAAAATTTCTCTGTTTTTATTCGTTTGTATGTTGAGAAAATGCTCTTCTTTGGTGTACTGCAACATGCATGGAGCTATTATTTTGCTAGACTAGCCAAGCATGGTCTTCAAGGAAGAATCCATGGTCTTTTCCAACAAGATGCAGATTGGGCTACATTCAAAAAAGCCCTACGCGAAGAATTCTTCTTAGACTTTGGCCTTATGACGAAGAAAAGTTTCACTGAATGGGTTGAAAAACCCAACAAAGGTTTAGCTGCAACAGCTCTATACCATGAGTTTAAAAGTAAATTTGGACAACTTGATGCTGAAGACCAACAAAGTATGGAAGGTAAGAAGATTGAATTATTCCTTAAAGCTACAAATCCCATTCTGCAAGAGAAGCTTGCTGGATCGCCTAAAAGATGCTACCTCTGAATCCGGAGTCAAGACTCCATGGACACATGTTACTGATGCAATTAACATGATTGCTCGAAGAGAGCAGATGCAACTAAGATTGGGCTCTACTCCAAATTCAACAACTCCATTGATGGAGCTTGTTCCACCTTCAAAATCCCATATTCCTTTGTCAAATCAACCAACTCTTTCTTCTTTTGTTCCTTCTAAAAATGATGTAATGGATGAACTCATTAAAAACATACGTGACCTTCCTCTGAATCTTACATAAATTAGTTCCAAGGTGGAGAAGCTAGATGTCAAAGTTGAAGAATGAGGATGTTCATAAACTCAAAGACCCATGAGAGAAGGCTTTAAGAGGCACCGTATTTGGTGCGACCTCCAACAACATGACAAGAGGGAGGGTTCTGCCTTCCGTGAGGCTGAAGCACATATTTTGGAAAGACGAAAAAAATCATGCAGCTGAAATTGGTCTTCCACTGGAGCCAAATTTTGGCACTGATGGAATGAAGAAAAGATTAGAAAATTTAGCTGTAAAGAATGCCTATGTAGCAATTGATGTAGCTACCTATGGGTTGCAAATTGAGCCAACTAAATCAAGTTTGAAAGCATGTAAAGCTAATGTGAAATCTAAAGTATGGATGCAGGCACTAGATCAAATGGAACGTGGTAAAGCAGCCAAAGAAGATTTGGCTAATGCCAGTCAGTGCATTCGAGGAATAACTGGTTGGAAAGAACCGATATATTCTTTTTCCACCTTTGCACATTTGGCTAACATCAATCATAAAGAAGTCTTCATTAAAGAAAAGAGAAGAAGAGAAGATGAACCAGGGCCTTCCTCTTCTGGCCCTCTAAAACGGGTAACTAGAAGAATGCCGGAAAAGCTTGCTGAAAATATAACCCCAGATCAAGAGATGGAAGATGCGCCACAAACAAAGAAGACCAAAGGAAAGAAGAAATGCAAGCAGCCAGGCTACAAATTACAGTTTGACATAGAATTTGCAACCAATCTCAAACGAGTCCTAGAAGAACGAATTCTAGGAAGAAAAATTGAAATCACATTAGGTGAAATTCTTGGAATTGCCAAACGTGAATTCCATGATGTAATTATTAATGTAATCAAAAGAAAAAGACAATATGTTGGTGATGAAGCTGAAGAAACAATGCATGCTTTTTTGCAAGTTCTTCGAGTTTTTGTGAAGGATGAAGAGAAGCTAACTTCACAAGGAATTCATCTTGAAGCAGTTAAAGAATTAATTACAGCAATTGAAGCTGAAGATAAAGAAAACATGAATGCAAAAGTTAAAGAAGTGAAAGCTGAAAATGTAATGGTTGGCTAGTCCAAACCAGTTGCACAGACCACCTCTCAAAAAGAAGGCCGTCTACAGCATATGCATGAGGAGGAAGAGGCTTAGTTCATTCAATACTCCCGTACGCATTGGACAAGAGCAACAACGGAGACAGTCGTCAAAATTGCAGGAAAAGAAACACCATGTATTGCACTCTTAGACCATGGCTTGGAGATAAACGTCATGGCAAGGAGTCTCTATGAAAGTGATAGATGGCCCATAGATGTTGATCCAGGTTGGCGAATAAGAGCTGCAAATAACTCTTCTGAAGAGTTATATGCTGCATGTCCTAATGTGCAGGTAACTATTGGAGACATAAAATACAATTTTCACTTTTTTGTTCAAGACTCTTCTAGTTACCTTATCATTCTTGGGCGACCTTACATTTCTGAAGCTTGCTTGGAAAAAAAAGCTCTTGATGATGGTTCTTCCTATGCTTGAATCTGAAGCAAGGATAATGAACAAGCTGTCCAATTTCTTACTCTATGTGTTAACCATAATCGAAACAGAGATCGATTGTGTGATTATCCTCTGCCTCCTAATGCTCGCGAATTCAAGGGTTTTCGAGCTGCACGCTATAAAAGGAGGCTATGGCACTGCGTCATGTGAAAAAATTGAACCTCCTTATGCTACATAAACTATCTCTAGAAAATTTGTATGTATGTACAGCCAATAGTATGGGCTGTTATAAGTCTCTTTCGGCCATGACTAAAGTTGAAAGAAAATACTTATGTCATGTAAAAAGGATGCTGAAAACTTATGACATGATGGCTGAAAATGAAGATATTTTGGGCATTTTTTTCGGGCTAATTGACACATTGGTTGAAATATATGCAACTGATCATGCAAAAAACCAGGCTGAAAATTAGTCAATAGAAGTATGTACATTGGATATTTTTTATCAAAGAATTCAAGAATTTGTTGAGCAGGAAGATATTAGTTTACTCAACAAGGCTGAATCGTAAATGGAAAAAAAATACAAGATGGTGGATAAGAAAGTCAAACTTGTGGCAGTACCACTGTCTCCTAAAAGTGAAGGGCTAGCTGATAGGGCAGCAAATTAGCCAAGTCTTCATGATCCTTCCAACATTGGTCACAAGTTCACATTTGAAAGTATAAAAGAGCTCAAAATAGGTAAAAATTCTTTCCTTTTGCCAGCTGAAAAACACTCTTTTATGCAAATGCTAATGAAACATGGAAAATATTTTACATTTCAACCAAGTGAAATAGGCTATGTGGATCCAAATATTGTGGCTCCTATGGTCATTTTTACAGTCCCACATGTGCCTTGGAACCTCAAGCCTATTTCTGTTCCAAGGGCACATTTGCCCAAATTACTGGAACTTCTAAATGAAAAGATCAAAATGAAGATTTTAGAACCTTCTTCAACAATCTACACAAACCCATGGTTTACCATGCCCAAGAAAAATGGATCTTTATGATTCATTCAAGATCTACTGCGTGTTAATCGTGTCATAATACGAAATGTTGGTTTGGGTCCAATTGTTGACAAGTTTGCTTAAGCTTTTGCAGGTAGATCAATTGATTCTATGGGTGACCTATATTCAGGATATGACCAATTTCAATTTTCATTAGAAATCCAAGACATTACCGCAATGAAGACACCTCTTGGATTGGTCCGCATGTGCACTCTACCACAAGGTGCAACAAACTTCGTAGCCCATATGATGAATGCGATGCACAAAGTCTTAAGGGACTTTATTCCACAACTTACTCTTCCATTTCTTGATGATGTACATATCAAGGGATGTGAAGTCAATGAAAAAAATGAGGAGCTTGACGAAGATGGTTGCAGGACATTTGTAGTTAACCATATTCATGATTGTGACAAGATTTTAACAAGGCTAGAAGAGGTACATCTTACCCTTTCTGGAGCTAATTCGATTTTTGGAGTAGAAGAAGTCCTAGTGGTCGGTCATCTATTGTAATATTTCCATTGAAAATATTTCTAACCTGCGTGATACTCATGCAAGGGAATGTCGGCATTGAATAAACGGATGGTGCAATTGTACAATATCTATTGGCATAAATGAGACAAAAGAAAAAAAAAAACCACTTATTCACATGTGGACTTCCTCTTGGTAGGAGGCCAAAAGGATAATTGATGGATATATGGCAAATTTTTTTAATTTAGCCTTCCTCTCCCCAGCTGAAGGCCATGCTAGAGGGGAGGGAGTGAGGCACAGATGACTAAGCTTGTTGTTGGAGCTCGTGGGAGGATTATAGCCATGCACTAGGTCGCGTGGGGGAGGGAGGTCCCCCTCCCTTCACCCTATAAAAACCCCCTGTTGGGGGGGGGGGGGGGGGAGTAAAAAAAAAGAAGGTCGGGATGCTGCCAGGCCAAGGAAGAGAGAGGCTGAGAAAGGTCGTTGTATGCCGCGCCGTGAAGGAGGAACTGCCGCCGAAGATGTGTGCCGCGCTGTGAGGGAGGAGCTGCTGCCAAAGTCCCGCCACGTCGATTAGTTTGCTTGGCCGTTGTCAAGCCGCCATAAAGAAAATCGTCTATTCTTGCCCCCCCACGTGGATAACTGAGTCAACAGAAGCTTCCAAAAAGCTTCTTGGAAGCTTCTAAGGGGGGGCTCTCTAAGCCCCCTTTCCTATTGAAATTTCCCTTCAAAGCTCATCTTAACCCCGGGTTTTAAGCATCTTTTTCCCCCTTAGACACAATAGCCGGGTTTTTCAAAACCCTTCCTTTAGCATTTTCACAAACCCATTTCCCTGGTCCGTTTAAAACCCCCTTCCGTGGTTTTTCATAAGCCTTTCCCAAGAAATCTTTAAGCCCCTTTTTCCCCCTTTCTGCATTTCACAAAGCCCATTTAAAACTCCCTTCCTTGGGCTTTCATAGGCCTTATCAAGCAGGTTTTATTACCCCCAGGTTTTTAAGCACCTTTTTCATAACATATACATAAGGTTTTAACCCTGGGTTTCCTTTTAAAAAACCCTTCCCACACAACCCTTTAAAAACCATTTTTGAGGAGGAAGCCTATAAGGTCTTCTAAAGCCCGATTCCGAAAGATGGTGCAATCAATCAAGGAAGTCGAATCTCAAAGGGAGTTTCACATGCGAGGGAGACGGGCCAAGATCATAAGTCTGTGGCCAAGGCAAGAAGGTTGAATACACGATGGCTCCTAAAAAGGCACAAGGGGCAACCACAGGAGAATCATCTCCTAACATCCATCTGGATATTTCACCACAAGTCCAGGTTTTCTTCCTAATTTTGATTTACGTCGTAATATTACAATTGTGCATGGATCATTTATGGAATTAGGATGCACATTTTTGATTGAAATACTTTGGCTAATTTAAAGGTATTAGCTAATGATTGAAGAATTCCGTCATTGGTATTCTTCAATGAAACGAACAAAGAAAGAGCATGAGATCTCTATGCATTCTTAGTAAGTTGTTTTATGTATTGCAAAGAAACAAAATTAGATCAACTAATGATCATCTTTATAAAGTCAAAATTATTGTTGTACACTTCGATTATGCATGGAAAGATAAAATCGCATGTTGCATCATTAGACATCTCTTTCTTCGCAAGGATTCATTAAAGAAGATTGCTAACAATGGTTAAATCGATGCAACATATCCCAAAGTGCTAACTAGGGTTTAGCACGTTGAGGACGTGACCTAGTCGCACTTATTGCCAAGTTGAAACTCTTGTATCCCTAAAGACCTTCCCACATTCACGGAATGTAGGGACAATAGGACATATTTGCAAGAAACGATCTAGGGTTTCTACCCTAAGGATCGCTCGCTAAAGAGATGAAGCTTGGATTGAGTTGAAATCCCAGGACGGCCAATGTCGGCCTAGTGCAATCAGGAATGGATTGTTATGAAGACACCCTAACCCTATTTCCTATCTAATCATGATTTCGTGATTAGAAGACGCCATTCAATGGGTAAAATAGTCCCATAGTTTTTTATGCAACATTTGTACAACAAGTTGGAGAGTCGCATGATCTTGTGATTTGATCACAAGGGAATGGCCAATTCCTCGGAATGAGATTGGCAGATTCTTACGCAAGTTTATCTTGCAAGAGGATGAGTAGTCATCCTAACATAGCACCTTTCTTGGGAAAAGTGACCAAGATAAGGGGATTAGATAATTGCTCAGAAGCAAAAGACCAATCAGTAAATTGGAATAACATATTTACTGCTGATAGAAATCAAGGTATTGGTTAAGTTGGGGTACGGCCCTAACCCAAGGACATAAGGGTTAACAAAAAAACCCTTGGAATCTTGCCAAGGCACAATTGATTCCGGATCGAGTGCCTGATGCATTCGGAGAGAAGGATTCACTCCTTAGCAGTTGGCCAAAATAACGACCACTGGAAATTATTGTGCTTGTAACAGTTTAGAGAGCATTGTTTGCTTTGTTTCTTTAAGGAATTAAAGAATGAAAAGATATCTAATGCTTTAGATTGAAGGCCTGAAGGAAGAGGCAGCCTTAATTACCCCCGACTGCCTGCCTGACCCTAACGAAGGGGGTTGTTAACCGCGGCGGGAAGGTGGACCGAACTTGCTATAAGAGGTCTCTCCGTTGAGCACTACTTGGAGCATGAGGACGCTTGGGTGCCAGGGGGCTCTGGCCGTAAATCCCTCGCCTTCCGGACCCTGCACAAGAGGCCAACGTCACTCGGGATTGGATCTCGAGGCCCGCATACTAGTCTACAGGCGGAATCTTGGATTAGTTATCCGTGTGGATTGCTGGATAGCCTTTGGGCGGATTATGAATAAGCCTACGGGCTGGATTTTATAAATGTATTCCAAAGATAAATATGATAAGCTGTTGAAAAGGAACTTGTTTGACATTACTTTTCTATGTCAACTGCTATGATTACGTGAAGGAACCAGTGCCTAACGAACTAATTAAGGAAGTTGTTTGATGCATGTCCAACTAAATATGGTAGGTAATTAGATAACTAAAACAACTTGAGGAAAGTGCGGTGGATGTGGCCATAGGTCCATCCTACTGATGGGTGGTCCGGGTTGGCCGGAAAATTTTCTCAAATCATGAAGGACAGCAAGAAGATCGTTTCAAAGGACACGAACAGCAAGGGCGCTGACTTAGAGTCTAAGCTACAATAATCCCAGTTTACACTGTTTTAGGGGAACGGAATGGGACTATGCCTTATGGCAAAGAGGTTGAACCTTGCATCCCTCTCATTTCCCATTCTCCTTGAACCAAGTGTAGCAAGAATCTGCTTCGGCCCTGGCGTTTCTGTGTAAAGTAGTTCACTGATGCTAGTTGCCGTTTAGGAAATGACCATTAGGAAAAACCCTGATTCAGGTCGGTCCTAAGTGGGAACGGCTAGAATACTTCCACTACGTGGCAAACGCGGAAAGTCCTAGATCGCAAACCCGGTGACAGTTCATGGGAGTGCCGGGCGGAGCTTTCTAGACATCCTTTCCAATGGACTGCTAAGACGTGTCGTGAAGATAATAGGTGGACACAGTACAGTTGGTATCAGAGCGAACCAACGAAGGATTTTTTTAAAAGAAATCTTAATAAGATGAAGTAAAGAAAATGTTGTTGTTCCGAATATTTCCTTACTTTTGATGCTGTCTTGCAGAATTATGAAGCATGGAACGGGTTCTTAGTGTTCCGAGTCATGTTTATGACCATGATGCATTCCCAAGTTTATCGACAAAGGGTTGAGATGATGAACATCCTAGATCATATCTATAATCCATTGCCTTTGTACATGGAACGAAGATGGATGGGTGCCTCAGGAATCTTCTATATATCTGCCCACCAGTTTGCATATCTTCAAACCAACCTAAAGAGGATCAAGTGGTTGAAAGCCCTGAAGATCGTGAAGCTGTTTATTTTTGTGGAGGCTCACTTAAACTCAACTTCAAATATTGGAGGTCGGAGGGCTGAGTTGAACTCATATGTATATGAGGAAGTGACCCGTGTAATCCCCACCGACAGGATCAAAGTGTTGGGGCGCTATGAGAAGAATGGATTTCAAAGGAAAGGATACCCTAATCTTTTGATGACTTATCGATTCCTGAAGATTCATGACCCGAAATCATACTATTATCCAGTTCCCGTAGATAAATGTAATACAACATTATTCTCCCCAAACTAAATGTAAACAGTTGCTCTATCATCTCTGGAAATGTTGTACTCCAAAAGGGCTATGCTCATATGAACACAATTAGACTTCTTTTTATCAATGTCTGTTTTGTCGATGAGAATTGATAAAAAGTTAAGTGGCTAGGATTCTTGGTTGATAGCTGAAATAGAGATGAAATATAAATCATAACGATTAACGAGTAATAACGTTAAGAAACCTTTATCCAGGCACAACCCCAGGTACAGAGTCCCATTTTTCCCCCTACATCAAGTACTGCCGTAATCCAGGAGAAGAAGTTTCTTCTCAAGCAGATTAAGCCGCCGGAAATTGATGGGAAATGCAAGTCTATCCAAGCAGATTCTGGGATTTGGATTGAATCCATGGAGGATTACTTTGAAGCAGTCGGTACTGCACCCGCTAACCATGCTATGCTCGCCAAGCTGAAGCTCACCAGCAAAGCCAGGCTTTGGTGGAAGCAATGGTGCAGAGATCAAGGGATCGCAGAAGGATCAGTTACATGGGAAAAACTAAAGAAAGACATGCAAGGAAGATACTTACCATGTGCATATCGCATGCAGAAAATGAATGAGTTCTACGAGCTGAAACAGCTGGGGCTCACTCTTGACGCATACTACTCTAAATTCATCTCACTTCTTAAGTATGCACCACAGATGGACATGACACAGCAGGTGCCAAAATTTTGTGCTGGATTAAATCCACTAGTGAATACACATCTCGAATCATGCGCCCATCAGATCCACAGGACGCACTCATTCGAGCCGCGCCTATAATTCAGGAGGTGTAGGCTAGACCAAGAGGTAACAAAACTTGGTCTTATAATGACCCGAACAGAGGAGCATATAGACCTCAAATAAAGAGAGTTCAAGGTCAAAATCGGGGACAAAGAAAGAAAGCAAGGACTAATAATGTCAACAACTCGACAATGTCGGCCTAATGCAATTAGGAATGGATTGTTATGAAGATACCCTATCCCTGTTTCCTATCTAATCATAATTTCGTGATTAGAAGATGCCATTCGATGGGTAAAATAGTCCCATAGTTTTTTATGCAACATTTGTACAACAAGTTGCAGAGTCACATGATCTTTTGATTTGATCACAAGGGAATGGCCAATTCCTCGGAATGAGATTGGAAGATTCTTGTGCAAGTTTATCTTGCAAGAGGATGAGTAGTCATCCTAACATAGCACCTTTCTTGGGAAAATTGACCAAGATAAGGGGATTACGGAAGCAAAAGACCAATCAGTAAATTGGAATAACATATTTACTGCTAATAGAACTCAAGGTATTGGTTAAGTTGGGGTACGGCCCCAACCAAAGGACATAATGGTTAACAAACAAACCCTTGGAATCTTGCCAAGTCGCAATTGATTCCGGATCGAGTGCTGGATGCATTCGGAGAGAAGGATTCACTCCTTAGTAGTTTGCCAAAATAAGGACCACTGAAAATGATTGTGCTTGTAACAGTTTAGACAACATTGTTTGCTTTGTTTGTTCAAGGAATTAAAGAATGAAAAGATAGCTAACTCTTCAGGTTGAAGGTCTAAAGGAAGAGGCAGCCTCAGTTACCCCCAACTGCCTGCTTGACCCTAACCAAGGGGGTTGTTAACCGCGTCAGGAAGGTGGACCAAACCCACTGCGAGAGGTCTCTCTGTTGAGCGCTACTTGGAGCAGGAGGACGCTTGGGTTCCAGGGGGGATCTGGCCGTAAATCCCTCGCCTTTCGGGCCCTGCACAAGAGGCCAATGTGACTCGGGATTGGATCTTGAGGCCCGCATACTAGTCTACGGGTGGAATCTTGGATTAGTAATCCTTGTGGATTGCTGGATAGCCTTTAGGCGAATTATGGATAAGCTTATGGGTTGGATTTTATAAATGTATTCCAAATATAAATATGATACGCTGTTGAAAAGGAACTTGTTTGACATATTTGTTCTATGTCAACTGCTATGATTACGTGAAGGAACCAGTGCCTCTAACGGATTAATTAAGGAAGATGCTTGATGCATGTCCAACTAAATGTGATAGGTAATTAGATAACTATAACAACTTGAGGAAAGTGCAGTGGATGTGGCCATGGGTCTATCCTATGGATGGGCGGTCCCGGTTGGCCGAGAACTTTTCTCAAATCATGAATTACAGCAAGAAGATCGTTTCAAAGGACACGAACAACAAGGGCACTGACTTAGAGTCTAAGCTACAATAATCTCGGTTTACACTATTTTAGGGGAACGAAATGGGACTATGTCTTATGGCATAGAGGTCGAGCCTTGCATCCCTCTCGTTTCCCATTCTCCTTGAACCAAGTGCAGCGAGAATCCACTTCGGCCCTGGCGTTTCTGTGTAAAGTAATTCGCTTGGGGTTCGACGCTAGTTGCCGTTTAGGAAATGACCATTAGGGAAAATCCTGATTCAGGTTGGTCATAAGTGGGAACGGCCAGAATACTTCCGCTACGTGGTAGACGCGGAAAGTCCTAGATCACAAACCCCGTGGCATTCCATGGGAGTGCTGGGCGGAGCTTTCTAGACATCCTTTCCAATGGACTACTAAGACGTGTCCTGAAGATAACAGGTGGACACATTACATCTATGTGGCCCCTATGGATGCAACCCTTGGCCAATCAAGATAGATGGCATCAGAAGAATGCAAAAAAAATGCACAAATGTTTCAGAAGTAAGAAAATTTCTTGGTGCATGCATATTCTATCTCATATGGATACTACATTTTGCTCATGTAGCCGAAAATCTTTATCAATTATTAAGAAAAGGCCAAAGATTCTGTTGGGGAGAAAATCATACTCTCACTGTACGCAAACTAAAGAAGTTGTTAATCTCAGCCCCCACTCTCAAAAGGGTTGAGTATTCAAATAGTCAATCCATCATCCTTACTGTGGATACAAGTCCCATTGGGATAGGATGGGCTGTTGGCCAAGAGGATCTTGAAGATAATAGGTATGCAATTTGTTTTGGAGCAAAAGTTCTCAATGAATGTCAAAGAAGGTATGCACAAGTAAAAAGGGAATTGTGGGGAGTTGTAACAACATTAAAGTGTGATCGTGAATACTTTACAGGTGCTTTCGTAGTGGTAGAAACTGATTGTCTTCCACTCTTGGGCATGATTACCAACTGTTCTACACCCGACATTGCTATGCTAAGATGGATTGCATATATTGAATCTCTCAACCCTGAATTAAAGCATATTGTAGGAAAGGAGAATCGAGTTGCTAACATACTGTCACGTACAAGATATGACAATGAAAAAGAGCTGATCGAAGAAGATGAAGCTAAAGAATCTATACTTGAAGACTTTCATTCCATGGCTGCTGAAAATACCTTTTCAGTTACTACATATACTGGTCCAAAGCTAAAAACAACAGGGTGGTCAACTAGAAGCCAGCATGCTCATTCCATTGCTCAAGTTCTAATTCATTTTCTTGAAGAAGATTATGAAGAAGATTGACTGAAGATTGGCTAATATTTGAGCACAATGAAGAAGGACAAGTCTTGGACTAATGAAGAGTTCAAGCATATCAAGAGGAAAGCTTATGGCTTTTTTCTTAAATAAGAACATCTATGGAAGCACGCAAAAAAGAAGAAAGGAGATTGCAACAACAGGTAATGAAGGAATTTCATGAAAGCCTATGGCTAGCCATAGAGGCATATGGGGAACCTTTAGTAAAGTCATAGAAAAATATTGGTGGCAAAACATGTATTGGGACATATTTGTTGAAACTTGTTATGTGTGTCAAATGTATTCTATGGTCAAGCATCGACATGAGTTACAATAAACTTATCCTTTGTCTATACATTATAGATGGGTTATTGACCTTATAACTATGCTTATAGAAATATGGAATATGCGATATTTAATGCTTGTAAGAGAGGATCTAACCAATCAAGTTGAAGGAAAAGCCTTAACAACCAAATCCAATCAAGATATTTGTCGTTTTTTGCTTGAATAAGTGTTTTGTAGATATGGTTGTGTGGATAAAGTAACTGCAGATAGAGGAGAGTTGGATGCTGATGAGGCACGCAACTTCTTTGCTCAATTGGGTATTAAGTTGGCATTAACATATGGGAAAAGTGAGAGAGGGCACCAGTCTATTCTCAAAGCTCTAGCAAAGTCTTCTAGAGGAAATATCAAAGAAAGGCCTATAATGCTACCTTTTGCATTATGGGCTGACTGGACTACTCACAGTTCAATGACTGGCTATATGCCAGCTAAACTTATGCATGGACAACAACCAATTATGCCAATTGAAGAATCTATTCTCACATGGAGTCTTCTACCTTGGGAGGAAGACATCAGAAGAGAAGAGTTGCTTACTTTGCACATATAACAGCTAGAAAGAAGGTCTAAAGATGTTCAAGCAGCTATTGAGAAGCTAAAGGCAACAAGACTAAAGGACAAAAGAAGATTTGATAAGCGACATCGACTTCGGCCAGGAGCAATTCAAGAAAATGACTGGGTGCTTGTCTATGACAGCAGGCTAGACAATCAATAAAGTGCTTCTAGGAAGATGGTAAAGCATTGGTTTGGTCCATATGTGGTAAAGATTGTTCATGACAATGCCACATATTCATTGGCTAAATTGGATGGAACAAGCATGAAGATATCCATAGCTGGAAAAAGAATCAAGCTCTTCAAATGAAGAGAAAGTTCAACATATGAACTAGAAGACTTGAATATAATTCAAGAGTATGAAGACATAGAGGAAGAAGAAGAGGTAGAAGATGAAGACATTGACATGGCAGAAGATACTTCTTCTGACTCTGCAAATCCTTAAGACTTTGGCACATGCCAGAGGATGTGCAAGTTAGGAGGGGGTGGATGTTGTGCCACTACGTGCATATCGTGTAAAAAAATCTAGAGTGTGACTTGCTTTTAGATTTAGAGAGCCAATGCCACTTTAGGTATTAGAGTTAGTGTCCATGATTCAAAATATTAGATTTTTTTGGACAAGTTTTTAGCCAATTTTTGATATTCTAGATATTATCTTTTGTATAAATCCATAAAACTATAGACAACTTCTAGATTAGGATGACATGTAAAAGAAAGCATGTAGATTTCAGCCAATTTGAGAGGATTTTATATAAAAAGAGAGATTGATGAAATTGGGCGACGTGCGATTGCTTTTTGTAGGCACTAAATAGCACTCCAAAGTGGAAGATGAAAGAGTGATCTGGCAGAATTTTGGCCAAGTGTCCTAGTATTTAACCCCCTTTTCGGAGCCAATGGAAGCATCAGATTGGCGATTTGAGGAGCATAGAGGAAGATATTATTTTGTACACGTTTTTGTCTATTAGAGTTATATTTTCTCATAGTGCTGAAAGAAACTGACAGGCTTCATCTCTGTTAGTATTCTTCTATATTTTCTAATTCTTTTTGGAAGTATTCTTCTACATGTTCAATCTCTTCGAACCCCTTCTCTTCTGTGTACTTCTCTCCCTAAATCTACCTTCACCGTGCTGTTACTTATCTTAAAAAACTTGGCTTGAAACATTCAACCCTTCTCTTGTCTCTACCATCTCTAGAGTCTAAGCTCTTGAACCCTCATACATTCTTCTCTTGCCAAACCCCTATGGTGACCTTCAACCCTACAAGTGCTACGACAGCGTGCAAGAAATATGCGTACTCATCGACAGGTGCTCTCTCAAATGTGTGTGCAACTAAAATTTACTGCATATAGCTGCAGCGGGCCTCATGCCATGTTAATGCTCAATGATGGTGCAAAATGTGCATAATCCCAACCCACGGCATGGAAATATTTGAGAAAATCAGGAGACGACCCTTGAGTGCAGTGCATCAAACAAGTGCAACGTGAAGTGTTCATGAACCTATAAACCCTATGATGTGTAAGAATCTCAACCAGAAATCAAATTTTGTTCCACAATGCTCGATATCTACTAGTAAACTCCAACTTCAACATGTCCAAAAAAAAGAAACCAAGCTTGACCAAGGCTTATCAAGTTTCACACTCAACAAAATAAACAAAATGATAGAAACAAATCCTAAGCTAAATAAGCACAAGAAATCCAATTATGTAACATGTCCACTTGTATCTTCAGGACACGTCTTAGCAGTCCATTGGAAAGGATGTCTAAAAAGCTCCGCCTGGCACTCCCATGGAATGTTACGGGGTTTGCGGTCTAGGGCTTTCCGCGTCTGCCACGTAGCGGAAGTATTCCAACCGTTCCCATTTAGGATCGACCTCAATTTGGGTTTTCCTTATCGGTCATTTCCTAATGGCAACTAGCGTCAGACCCAAGCGAACTACTTTATGCAGAAATGCTAGGTCGGAAGCGGATTCACGCTGCACTTGGTTCAAGGAGAATGGGAAACGAGAGGGAAGCAAAACTCAACCTCTCTGCCATAAGGCATAGTCCCATTCCGTTCTCCTAAAACAGCGTAAAATCAGGTTCACTCATAACTCTAGGTCAACGCTTTTGTTGTTCGTGTTCTTTGACGATCTTCCTATTGTTCCTCGTGATTTGAGAAAAGTTCCCGGCCAACTGGGACCACCCATCCGTAGGATGGACCTATGGCCCATCCTCTGCACTTTTCTCGGGTTGTTTTCGTTATTTAATTACCTAACACATTAGTTGGACATGTAACAATTAGCTTCTTTAATTAACCTGTTAGGCACTGGTTCTTTCACGTAATCTTATCACTTGACATAGAAAAAAATATTAGACAAGTTCCTTATTAAGAGGTTATCATATTTAATTTTGAAATACAAAAAGTCCAGTGCGTAGGCTTATCCACAATCCGCCCGAAGGCTATCCAGCAATCCGCAGGAATCACTAATCCAAGTTTTCACCTGTAGACTAGTATGTGGGCCTCGAGATCCAATCCCGAGTCATGTTAGCCTCTTGTGCAGGGCCCGAAAGGAGAGGGATTTATGGCTAGAGCCCCCTCTGGCACCCAAGCGTCCTCCTGCTCCAAGTAGTGCTCAACGGAGAGACCTCTCGCGGCGGGTTTGGTCCACTTTCTCGGCGCGGTCAACAACCCCCTTGGTTAGGGTTGGGTAGGCAGTCGGGGGTAATTGAAGCTACCTCTCCCTTCAGGCCTTCAATCTGAAGTATAGATATCCATTTATCTTTTAATTCATTGATCAAACAAAGCCAAACAGTGCTCTAAAATCTGTAGCAAGCATAAACATTTCCATTGATCTTTTTTATTGGCAAATTGCTAAGGAACGAATCTTTCCTTTCGAATGCATCTAGCACTCGATCCGGGATGACTTGCAACTTGGCAAGATCCCCTATATCCTGGGTTAGGGTGTACCCTATTAATCCAACTTGGTCAAACCTTAAGCTCATCGATTATTTTAGTTTATCGGCTGGTCTTTAGTTTCCAATCAATCTTCTTTACTTACGAAAGATACTAAATTAGGATGATTATTCATCCTCTTGCAAGATGACTTGCGTAAGGACTTGCCATCCTCGTTGCGAGAATTTGGCCATTCCCTTGTGATCCAATCACAAGGTCATATGACTCCACACTTGTTGCACAAGTGTCGCATTGAATGGAGTCACGAAACAATCTGTTCCTGATTACATTAGGCTGACGTCGTTAGACCTAGGGTTCCAAGTTCCATCTTGTAAGATTCTTAAGGACAAACCCTAGTTCACCTTTCAAATATGTTGCACTATCCCTACATTTCGGCGAAAGTGGGCAAGTATTTAAGGTATAGGAGTTTCACTTTTAGCAATACGTACGATTAGGTCACGTATTAATTTCCTAGTAAATTTCTTGGAATTTAACTCATTCTAAACGAGTACTCCACGGTTTAGGTGTTTTAGGTTTATGCCCATTTGTTTAACTCTAGAAGATAATTTCGAGATCATTTCCACATGACTCGTTGTCTATGCATAAATTGATTTTTCAACCCTAACTTATCAATTTGAGGTAGGTATAGGTTAGGTTAATTCTAACTAATCTTCCTATACTTTGTGAACAAAATTCATGCTAAACAAGCAACCTTTTACTTGATAATTTATGCAGTTGACAAATGATAATTTCCTAGAGTTATGCATCGTAAGAATCATTTCATGCCTTGCACTTTCCACGATGATTCATTGCAAAGAGGATATGGGTTAATAGTGCGATATGTAGTTTATACTTCCAGGCTTAAACGAAGTATACTATTTTAATGGACAATAATCTAATTCTTAATTTATTTCAATGCATAAAGCTATTTGTTGGAAATGCATTTATGCTTTCTTTATTTTGCATGTTTTATTGAAATTATTAATGACTAAGTTCCTCCGTCGTGAGCATCTAGGACGAAAATTTATCATATATCCAACAATTAACCTTGCATGATTGAATTACAAAATTACCAAATAAAAATTAGGAAGGAAAACCTAGGCTTGGGGTGAGATGTCCACGTGGATGCTGGGAGATGACCCTCCCATGGCTGTGCCTTGGACTTTCTTAGGAGGCATCGCAATTGTAGATTTTCCCTCGTCGATGCTGCTTTGCGAATTTCCTTCTTAAGTTTCACCATCCCTTACGAGTTTCTTTTGCTTCCCTTCGTGGAGACTCTTTGAAGGGATGGGTGTGTGGAGGAGGGAAGAACCACGAAAAGGGGTCGAAAATCCGGGAAGGGGATATTGTGAAAATCCTCTGCGAGTAGGGCTCGTTTTTTTACACGGGTAGAAGGGCTAAGGGGAGGCCCTTAAGAGGAATTCCAGGGGGTGGACTTAAGGCTATAAGAAAAGGGCCTAAGGAGGGGAAATTTAAAGCACAGGAGGGAAAATTAAGACCTTTAAGGTCAACTTTTATTGGGGGATAAAAGGGATCTTGTGAATCCTAAGGGGAAATTTTAGGGGGGGGAGGGGGGGGGGGTTCCAAAGCCCAAGGGAAGGGGCTTAAGGGTTTAAACATGGAGGGGGGGTGGTTTCAAAGCCGAAGGGAAGGAGTTTAAGGGTTTAAACACGGAGGGGGGTGGTTCCAAAGCCCAAGGAAAGGGGCTTAAGGGGGTTTAAACACGGGGGGGGTGGTTCCAAAGCCCAAGGGAAAGAAGGGGCTTAAGAGGGTTTAAACACGGGGGGGGAGGGGGGGAGAATGGTTCCAAAGCCCAAGGGAAAGGGGGCTTAAGAGGCCCCTTAAAAGCTTCCCCCTCAGGAAGCTTCTAAAGCTTCAGCACCACATGGGACAGGGGGGTTTCAGTTACGAAACGGCGGCAGAATGTGGCGATGGCAGCGCTTAGTGGCGGCATGTAGCGACTGAGTGTTACGGCGTCTCCTCCTCCAGCAGGTCCATGGCGGTCCTCCCTTCTCAAAAGGCCTTCTCTCTCTCACTCAGACTCCTCAACACGGCATTGTGGCGGCCCTCCCTCCTTCCTCTCTCTTGTAGATGGCAGCGGCCCATGGTTTAAATAGAGGAGGGGAGGGGGATCCTCCCTCTCCTACATGTCGACAGGCATGGCTCCAAGTGTGAGCAAGCTCTAGCAAGGAGCTTGCTCAACATTCTATTCCTCTCTCCCCCTCCAGCACGACCGTCGGCTAGGGGGGAGATAAGGAAAAAAAATTCCATTATCCTTAGTAAATTATCAAAATGCTACATCATTATCCCCACTACTAAAAAAAGGGGTTCATGCGTGATTTGCAGTGTTTGGTATATTACATTCTCTCCCCCTTAGAGGAATCGAGATGTCCTCATCTCGAGATAAACTGGGGATATTGATGGTTGAGAGTGCCTTCATCTATCCAAGTGGCATCCTCTTCGAGATAGTCTTTCCACTGGATGAGGCATTCTCTCAAGGTTCTGGATTTCAATTGTCTCTCCCTAACATCCAAGATCCTGTCCAAGGACTCCTTGACTAGGCATTACAATTTGTTGGTTGTCAAGTACATGGTTAGGATTAGGTACATATTTCTTCAATAGGCTGATATGGAATATATTGTGAACCTTTAGGTTCTCAGGGAGTTGCAATCTATAAGCATTAGGTCCTAGGAATTTGAGGATCTTGTACGGTCCACAATACCTTGGACTTATCTTCTTGCAATCTCCTAAGGATAGGGAACTCTTCCTTGGGCGTACGCGAATGAAGACCATGTCTCCTTCTTCGAAGATTCTATCTTGACACTTTAAATATGCGTATGCCTTCTGTTTATCTTTGGCCGCTTGGATGTCTTGTCTTATTGACTTTATTTGGTCATCCATCTCTTCTAACATCTGCTTTGAAGCTTCAACCCTTAAGGTTGGATCTGAGAAGTTTAGGAGACTTCTGCAGTCATGACCATACAATGCTTGAAAAGAGGTCATCTGAATGCTTTGTTGGTAAGAAGCATTGTAGGCAAATTAAACTAAAGGCAAGTATTGAATCCACCTCTTCGGCTCTCGACAGCAGTATGCCCTAAGCATATCCTTGATGACTTGATTTACTCACTCAGTTTGGCCATCTGTTTGGGGATGGTAAGCGGTGCTAAAGCAGAGTTGAGTCCCAATAGCTTCAAAGATAGCTCTTCAGAAGTGTGACGTGAAGAGAGAATCACAATCACTAATGATTCTTCTGGGTAAACCATGTAGCTTGAATATCTCCTTGATAAACAATCTTGCAATGTCTAAGGCTTTATAGTTTGTCTTTATTGGAAGATTTTCTTGTTTTGTTTATTCGAGGCCATTTTGGGACCTGTTTTGGAGGCCAAAGTTTTTCGCACGCACTCAGGAAAAGGCCCTGTTTTTTGCTATGCGACCACTTTTCTACAGGTCGGTGAAAAGTTACCGTAGAAATTGCATCGTATGCTTGTGTGCAGAGACATTGAGGGTTACATAATCATCCTTGTTGCCTGTTGATGCAAAATCGTCACTAGGAAGTGACTGTGTGGTCAAATATCACTTTCGTCAGTTTTGCAGATTTGCCCATGTGAGACTGAAGCTGTGTTTTTTGCAGTGACAGAATTTTTTTGCAGTGTTACGTAATGGTGTCTGATTCTCTTTCACAAATTGTCACTGAAAAGCTTGACAAGAACAACTTCCAAGCATGGATGTTTAGAATGATGAATTTCCTTATGGGAAAAGGATATTGGGAATTTGTTGCAGGAAATGAAGAATAACCAGTTCTTCCTGATGTTCCCAATCAACAGCAAATGCATGCATTTAAAGGATGGCATGAGAGAGCCAGAAAAGTTATGTACTGGTTGTCTATCAGTATTTCAGACTCTATGATTGTGCATATTCAGGATGCAAGTACGCCAAAGGAGGCATGGGATACTTTGTCAAAAATGTATAGCACAAATACCCAAGCTAGGAAAATGCAGCTCAAGCAAGAGTTGCACAATGTGCAAAAAGAAAGTATAAGCATCAATGATTACCACATGAAGGTGAAGAAGATTGCAGATGCACTTGCTTCCATTGGGTCGCCAGTGGAAGATGATGATTTAGTTTGTGTGACCTTGAATGGTCTAGGAAAGGATTATACACAGTTCCGAACATCCATTTCCATCCGTGAAAGATTTCCTGATTTTGAGGAGTTGATTGCTCTTCTAATTTAGAGGTAGAGGTAGAGGTAGAGGAGGCCGATCTGGAGGCCGTGGTAGAAATTAGAATATGCAGCAAACTCAAGAAAACCAGACCTATGGAGGACGACGTGGTAACTCTAGAGGCAGGGGGAGCCAAAGAGGTCGTGGTGGATGGCAAAGAGGCCAAAATGCAAACAGCAATGTTGAATGCTACTACTGTGGTAAAATGGGTCATATGGCTAAAGACTGCTATAAAAAGCAAAATGACATCATGAATGGAAAATTGCAACAAGGAAATTATGCATCTTCTAGTAGACAGGGTGATGATAGAAATGAGCATTTGTTTATGGTGCAGCACATGAACAATTCTGTGACAAGTGCAGAAGAAAGTAATGAAGTGTGGTATGTTGACTCAGGTGTGTCAAACCACATGACAGGTCATGCAGAATGGATGTAGGATGCAAGGAAAATGGAAAAACTAGGATTTGTGGAGACTGGTGATGATATTGTACATCCTATTGTGTAGATTGGAAAATTTCCTTTGTCTATGCAGAATGGGAAAAAGAAATACCTGTCAGATGTATTTCATGTCCTGAATATCACCAAGAATCTGGTTTTTGTTGGTCAAATGGTTGAGCAGGGCTTGCAGGTCAGATTTAATCCTCATGGATGCTTTGTTGAGGATATGAAAAATAAAGGTCACTTGATAGCAAAAGGAAAGAAGAAGGGCAGAATGTTTATGTTGGATGCAGACATGCCTGAATTGAGTGCAGCAATGTTTGCATAAGGGATCCGTGTAGTTGCAGATATTGATATCTGGCATAAACGCATTGGTCATGTTAATGTACAGTAACCTAAATCAATGCAAGCCCAAAATATTGTTCCAGGATTGCGTAAATTCAAGGTTGCAGAAATGCATAAGGTATGTGAAGCCTGTCAATTTGGAAAACAGGTAAGGAAACCGTTTCCTAGACATGTTCAAGAAAGTAAGAAGCCATTGGAATTAATCCACTCTGATATGTGGACTATTAAAGCTTCATCTATTGGAGACTGTCATTATTTTGTCACTTTTATTGATGACTATAGCAGAAAAGTTTGGGTGTATTTTTTGAAAAAGAAAAGTGAAGTTTTTGGGCATTTCAAAACTCTTAAAGCTATGGTTGAAAAAAAAACATGCCTGCAAATAAAATGCCTAAGGTCAGATGGAGGGTGAGAGTACCTCTCAAATGAGTTTGCAAGGTTCTTGCAGGAGCATGGCATAAAGCAGCAATATTCATGTAGTCATACCCCACAGCAAAATGGAATTGGAGAAAGAAAAAACAGGCATATTGGAGAGGTATCTCGTGCCATGCTCAATGAAAAAGACCTGCCAGATTTTTATTGGGCTGAGGCAGTTACTACAATAGTCTACATAATGAACAGTACTCCCACTCCAGCAATACACGGCATGACTCCAGAGGAGAGGTATACTGGTAGGAAACCAGATATTTTTCATTTGAAAATTTTTGGTTGCATTGCCTATGTTCATGTGCCAGATGAGTTGAGATCCAAGTTGGATCCAAAAGCTGAGAAGTGCATCTTTATTGGTTACTCTCTGCAGCAGAAAGGGTATAGATGCTATAACCCTTCTACTCGTAAGTTTACAGTCCAGCAGAGATGTTGTTTTTTATGAGATAAGTAGCTGGTATAAACCAGTAAATGTGATTGATAATGTAGATGCACAAAATGGTAATGCTACATAGAATTCATAGCAGCAGTCACAAGATATTAGTGGACATGGAGTGTCCTCTAGCAGTGGTTCACATTCTTCACCATGGACAGGCAGATTGAGATCAAGAGAATCTCCTCAAAGCAATGTAGATAGTGGTATGCAGGTATCAGGAAAAGGAAAAGAGAAGTTAGATCAGCCCATGTTTGATGTGAATGCACGTCACTCTTATGTGGATGGTGAATCCAGTGGCTCAGAACAGAGCATTGATGATGAGTTGGGTATTACTTCTGTTGTTACACCTGGAGTAAGAAAGACCAGGGATGTTTTGAGAGCACCTGGAAGTGAGCCAACTTTGCGCAGGTCTACCAAATCTAGGTATCCTGTGGATAGGGTGAAATATGATGGATTTACAGCCATTCACTATGCCTATATAGTCAAAGTGATACAGGGGCTAGAACCCACTTCTTTTGAGCAAGCCATGCGAAAAGAAAAATGGGAGAAAGCCATGGATGAAGAAATGGATGCCTTGGAAGCAAATGCTACATGGAAATTGGTACCTTTGCCTAAAGATAAGAATGCAATTGGTTGTAAGTGGGTTTATAAGGTGAAGCACAATGCAGATGGTTCTGTGAATAGATACAAGGTAAGATTAGTAGTCAAGGGGTATGCACAAACATATGGAATTGATTATGAAGAAACATTCAGTCCGATTGCAAGGATGGAAACCGTAAGAGCAGTCATTGCTATGGTTGCATCAAAGGGATGGTCTTTACATCAAATGATTTAAAGAATGCCTTCGTACATGATGATTTGCAAGAAGAGGTCTATATGGAGTAGCCACCAGGTTATGTGCTTGCTATTCATCCTGAGTTTGTTTGCAGGTTGAAGAAAGCCTTGTATGGCTTGAAGCAAGCACCTAGAGCATGGTCTGACAATATAGGACAGTATCTTGTCACTATTGGCTTTCAGATTTCCAAGGCAGATTTCTCACTTTATGTGAGAAAAACAGAGAAAGGTATTATGCTACTTGTTATTTATGTTGATGATTTGATTATCAAAGGTGATAGTGATGAAGATATCCTTCATGTGAAAATGCTATTGAAGCAAAATTTTGAGATGAAGGATTTGGGAGAGCTGCGTCATTTCTTGGGCATTGAGGTGATTAGATCACCAAGTGGGATACGGCTCTTGCAAAGGCAGTATGGATTGGACATGCTGTCCAAATATGGGATGATAGGCTGTAAGCCTATTTCAGTTTATTTGGAGCAGAATGTGAAGCTGAGCGTAGATGCATGTTAGCTTCTGGAAGACCCTACTATGTACAGACGCATAGTAGGAAGTTTAATTTATGTGACTATTACTAGGCCAGATTTGAGTTATGTTGTTGGATTGGTAAGATAGTTTATGCATGCTCCAAAGAAACTGCATTTGGATGCGGCTAGACACATACTCAGGTATGTAAAATCCACATTGCAGTATGGACTATTTTATAAGACTGGGGTTTAGATACAGTTGCATGGATACACTGATGCTGATTAGGCTGGTAGTATTTCTGATAGACGATCAGGTGCATTATCACTATGTGCGGGAGAGGGTTTTACTTGGTCTTATTGATCTAGTTTATGTCAGCACAGAGGATCAAGGAGCTGACATATTTATGAAGGCATTGGGCATAGAGAAGCAGTGCAAGTTCAGAGACCTGCTTGGTATATAGGAATTGGGATTGAGCTCGAGGGGGAGTGTTGAGATATCGAGCTCCACTCGTGATATGCCAAGGTGACAGTTGTGCATTTATGTCACCGACTTGTTAGCTGCAGATGCGGTTGGTACATTGCCCATGAATAATAGCAAGATGACAGCTATCCTTATCTATTCTAGTTCATGGCTCAGTTAGTATGCCAGCTTAGTTAGTTGAGTTTGGTTTGAGACCCATATATAGGGTTCTTCTATTTCTCTGTACTAGAGCTCTTTTTGGCTTACACAGCTAAGAAGAGGAAAACTATTTTCAGCCTCCACCTTTGTGTGTAGTCCCCCATTGTGTAAGTGAGAAAGCTACAAGTGAGACTCCTTCCTTCTCTCCCACAATCCTGATAGTTGTATCCTCCCTGAACTTGGGGTAGGCCAACAACAAAGTCCATACTGATGAATTCCCATTTCATTTTAGGGATGTCAAGCGGTTGTAGCTTCCCTGGTATCTTGACATGTTCGACTTTGATACGTTGACAAGACAAACACTCGGTGACATATTTGAGAACGTCACCTTTAAGCCTCTCCCAATGGTAGCTCTTCCTAACTGCATTGAGAGTCTTGGCATAGCCAGGATGTCCTGAGAAAGGGGAATCATGAGCTTCCCACAAAATCTTCTGCTTAAGTAACTGGCTTGCTAGTATACACAGCCTTGTTCTATAATATACAATTCCACTATTGATTGAAAATTTATGATACTTAGCCTGCAGCTTTTGGTTCTGATTTTTGATAGAGATCTCCCTTAGCATGGTTTGGTAGGCCGGATTGTGGCATGCATCCTCTCTAGCTAACTCAAGTATTGGGTTGTTTGGCATAGATACTTTTCTAGCTAGAGATCTGGCCGTTGATGGATTCTACAAGATTAGGGAATTAAGAAATGCCTTGCAACTAAGTGCATCGGCAACTATATTTTCTTTCCCTGGTTGGTACTTGATTTCAAAGTCATACTCCTCCAACACTTCAATCCACCAATGTTGCCTCATGTTTAGCTCATTCTGGGTAAAGATCCACTTGAGACTCTTATGGTCAGTTACTAGAGTAAACTTGTTACTCAACAGGTAGTGTCTCCAAAGCTTTAGAGCATGGATGACAGCTAGCAATTCCAGATCATGCGTAGCATAATTCTTTTCATGACTCTTCAATTTCCTTGAGGAGAATGCTACTCGATGACCTTCCTACATGAGCACACATCCCAAGGCAAGTATGCTAGCATCAATTACTACCTCAAACTCTTTATTGAGGTTTGGAAGTTTTAGAATAGGTGTTGATACCAAACTTTGCTTCAATCTATCGAAGCTATTTTGTTCGGAAGTTGACCATGCAATGGAAGTTTACTTCTTTAGTAAGTCCGTCGGGTGCTGCAATCAAAGCATAGTTTTTTATGAAGACCCTATACCATCCTGTCAATCCCAGAAAGCTGCGTATTTCTTTGACAGATGTCGATATTGGCCATTCAAGCACATCTCTCACCTTGGCTGGGTCCACTGAGATTCCTTCCGCTGATACTATGAATCCCAAATATTCAATCTGACATTTGAAGAATGCATACTTCTTCATCTTAGCATACAGCTTATGTGACGTCATTCTCTCAAGGACAATCTGAAGTTGGGGTTCATGATCTTCTTCCTGTTTAGAATAGACTAAAGTGTCATTGAAGAGACGAGTACGAAGTCATCAAGATATGGCCTAAAGATATCCTGCATTAACCTGTTGAAAGTGGCAGGTGCATTCGTAAGTCCGAATGACATAACTAGGAACTCAAAGTGCCCATATCTTGTATTGAAGCCCGTCTTGGAGATATCTTCTTCCTTGATCCTTATCTGATAGTAACGTGACCTGAGGTCAATCTTGGAGATGATCTTTGCAGGGAATACATCCGCATATTCCTTTAGCCAAGAAGGTCCTTCATAAGACCCTTGCTTGTGATCTAACTTGTTGAGTTTGATCAAGTAGATAGGTAATCCTTTTTTGACTCCTTTTATAATCTGAGATACTTTGGCCAATTGGATTCTTGGCACTCTAGCCTCACCTTGAGTCCTGACTAATTCCCTTTTAGAGTTTGAAAGGAAACTTGACCCTTTCCATAATGAATATGGGCACTCATGGATTCCGAGTAGACACTCATTCTGAGTAGACACTCATGGATACCTAAATTCATGACTTTGAATTTAACCGAAGTCTTCTTTTCTCTCAGAAAGAATTCCACCTTAGCAGTTTTCCTGGTACAAGTAACCTCACGACCATTTGCCAATTCCACAAGCAAGGTAGGTGCTTCTATTGTGGCTATTCCTAATCTTTTTACACAAGCTGGTGAGATAAAGGTATGTGTACTACCACAATCAATCAAGGTTTTAAAACTTTTACCTTGATAGTCCAACGGTATTTGAATCACCGAGAATTGGCGATTCGGCCCTTTCTTGTGTAGAGCGGCATGGACTATCTCCCTTTCAAACTCTTCTTCCATGGACGGATCTTCTTCTTCTTCTTCTTTCCACATTTGCCTATTTGCAACACAGGCGGTTCTTCCTCTGCCCCGGGTAGCGACTCCTTGACCACGGCCCGTTCCTTAGAAAGGTGCTTGGCGATGTCCTCCACCAAGCTTGGGACATTGCCTCTTGAAGTGACCGGGCTCGTTGTAGTGGAAACAACGGAGGTTTCAGCCATTGCTTTGAGTAGGAACAAAGTTGTTGACATTGTTACTCCTTGCTTTTTTTCTTTGTCCTTGATTATGACCTTGAACTCTCTTTATTTAAGGTCTGAATGCTCCTCAGTTTGGGTCATTATAAGACCAAGCTTTGTTACCCCTTGGTCTAGACTCCACCTCCTGAATTATAGGCGCCGCTTGAATGAGTGCATCCTGAAGATCTAATGGACCCATAGATTCGAGACGGGTATTTACTGGTGGATTTAAACTAGCACAAAATTTGGACACCTGTTGTGTCATGTCCATCTGTGGCGCATACTTTAAAAGTGAGACGAATCTAGAGTAGTATGCGTCAAGAGTGAGCCCAAGCTGTTTTAGCTCGTAGAACTCATTCATTTTCTACATTTGATATGCAGGTGGAAGGTATCTTCCTTGCATGGCTTTCTTCAGCTTCTCCTAGGTAACGGATCCCTCTGCGATCCCTTGATCCCTGCACCATTGCTTCCACCAAAGCCTGGCTTCACCGGTGAGCTTTAGCTTGGCGAGCATAGCCTGATTGGCGGGTGGTGTATCGGCTGCTTCGAAGTAATCCTCTATGGATTCAATCCAAATTTCAGCATCAGCTTGGACGGACCTGCCTCTCCCGTCAAACTCGGGCGGCTTAATCTACTTGAGAAGAAACTTCTTCTCCTGGATTACAGTAGTACTTGATGTAGGAGGCGAACTAGGAATTTGTACCTGGGGTTGTGCCTGGATAAAGGTTTCTTAATGTCATTATATGATAAACATTATTAATTTATATTACAACTTCAATTCCACTATCCTTTCCTTTGGAACCCATTCTTTCCTTTGGAACCCATTCTTTTCATGGTGCCCTAACACTTTAATCCTGTCGGCGGGGATTACACGGGTTACTTCCTCATATACATATGAGTTCATCTCAACCCTCCAACCTCGAATATGTAAAGTTGAGTTTACGTGAGCTTCCACAAAAATGAGCAACTTCACGACTTTCAGGTCTTCCAACCACTTGATCCTCTTTAGGTTTGTTTGTAGATAAGCAAACCGGTGGGAGGCTATATAGTAGATTCCTGAAGCACCCGTCCATCTTCGTTCCATGTACAAAGGTAATGGATTATAGATTTTCTCTAGGATGTTCATAATCTCAACCCTTTGTCAATAATGCAGAGAATGCACTGCAGTCATAAACATGATTCGAAATACTAAGAACTTGTTTCACGCTTCGTAATTCTGCAAGATAGCATTGAAAGTAAGAAAATGTTTGGACAACAACATTTGCTTTACTTCATCTGATTAAGATTTCATAACAACAATTCTGTTGTTGGTCAGCTCTGATACCAACTATAACGTGTCCACTTGTATCCTTAGGACACGTCTTAGTAGTCCATCGGAAAGGATGTCTAGAAAGCTCCGCTGGGCACTCCCATGGAATGTTATGGGGTTTGCGGTCTAGGGCTTTCAGTGTCTGCCATGTAGCGGAAGTATTCCGGCCATTCCCACTTAGGATTGACCTGAATTTGGGTTTTCCTTATTGGTCATTTCCTAACGACAACTAGCGTTGGACCCAAGCGCACTACTTTACGCAAAAATGCCAGGTCCAAAGTGGATTCACGCTCCACTTGGTTCAAGGAGAATGGGAAATGAGAGGGATGCAAAACTCAACCTCTCTGCCATAAGGCATAGTCCCATTCTGTTCCCCTAAAACATCGTAAATCAGGTTCATTCATAACTCTAGGTCAACGCTTTTGTTGTTCGTGTTCTTTGATAATCTTCCTGCTATTCCTCGTGATTTGAGAAAAGTTCCTGGCCAATCGGGACCACCCATCTGTAGGACCTATAGCCCATCCTCTGCACTTTTCTCAGGTTGTTTTAGTTATTTAATTACCTAACACATTAGTTGGACATGTAACAATTAACTTCTTTAATTAACCCGTTAGGCATTGGTTCTTTCACGTAATCTTATTACTTGACATAGAAAAACAATATCAGACAAGTTTCTTATTAACACGTTATCATATTTATCTTTGAAATACAAAAAAATCTAGCCCGTAGGCTTATCCACAATCCACCTGAAGGCTATCCAGCAATCCACAGGGATCACTAATCCATGTTTCTGCCCATAGACTAGTATGTGGGCCTCGAGATCCAATCCCGAGTCACGTTAGCCTCTTATACAGGGACCGAAAGGCAAGGGATTTATGGCCAGAGCCTCCTCTAGCACCCAAGTGTCCTCGTGCTCCAAGTAGCACTCAATGGAGAGACCTCTCACGGTGGGTTCGGTCCATTTTCTCGGCGCAGTCAAAAACCCCCTTGGTTAGGGTTAGGCAGGCAGTCGGGGGTAACTGAAGTTGCCTCTCCCTTCAGGCCTTCAACTTAAAGTATAGATATCCATTTATCTTTTAATTCATTGATCAAACAATACCAAACAATGCTCTAAAATCTGTAGCAAGCACAAACATTTCCATTGATCGTTTTTGTTGGCAAACTACTAAGGAACGAATCATTCCTTTCGAATGCGTCCAGCACTCGATCCCGAGATGACTTGCAACTTGGCAAGATCCCCTATATCCTAGGTTAGGGCATACCTTATTAACCCAACTTGGTCAAACCTTAATCTCATCGGTTATTTCAGTTTATCGGATGGTCTTTAGTTTCCAATCAATCTTCTTTACTTACGAAATATACTAAATTAGGATGATTATTCATCCTCTTGCAAGATGATTTGCATAAGGACTTGCCATCCTCGTTGTGAGAATTTGGCCATTCCCTTGTGATCCAATCACAAGATCATATGACTCCACACTTGTTGCACAAGTGTTGCATTGAATGGAGTCATGAAATAATCTGTTCCTGATTACATTAGGCTGATGTCGTTAGACCTAGGGTTCCAAGTTCCATCTTGTAAGATTCTTAGGGACAAACCCTAGTTCACCTTTCAAATATGTTGCACTATCCCTACATTTCAGTGAAAGTGGGCAAGTATTTAAGGTATAGGAGTTTCACTTTTAGCAATACGTACAATTAGGTCACGTATTAATTTCCTAGTGAATTTCTTGGAATTTAACACGTTCTAAACGAGTACTCCACGGTTTAGGTGTTTTAGCTTTATGCCCATTTGTTTAACTCTAGAAGATAATTTCGAGATCATTTCCACATGACTCGTTGTCTATGCGTAAATTGATTTTTCAACCCTAACTTATCGATTTGAGGTCAGGCATAGGTTAGGTTAATTCTAACTAATCTTCCTATACTTTGCAAAAAAAATTCCTACCAAATAAGCAACCTTTTACTTGATAATTTATGCAGTTGACAAATGATAATTTCCTAGAGTTATGCATCGTAAGAATCATTTCATGCCTTGCACTTTCCACGATGATTCGTTGCAAAGAGGATATGGGTTAATAAGTGTTCCAGGGAAGGACAAAGGAAAGAAGAAAGTGTTGGATGGTAATTATGCATCTACCAGTCATTTGGGATTGGATGGAGATTCTACTAGTTTGGAGAGCTTGGATGATGAGCTTGGTATTCCTTCAGTCAGGACACTAGGTGTGCAGAGAGCTCATAGTAATGTAAAGGCTCCATTGAGTGATCTGGTGGTACACAAATCTAGCAGGGACAGATATCCTGTTAAAAAGTTTTGTTTTGAAGGTTATGCAGCTCACCAGTATGCTTATATGGTGAAACTAGTTGAGGATGTTGAGTCCACTTGTTTTGAGGATGTTGTTGGTCATGCTCATTGGGATGCAGCAATGAACGCAGAGATGGCTGCATTAGAAGCCATGATTTGGTACCTTTACCTAAGGGTAAGAAATCTATTGGCTATAAGTGGGTTTACAAAGTCAAGCATAATGAAGATGGTTAAATTAGTAGATAAAGCTAGGATGGTTGCAAAAGGCTATGCTCAAACATATGGCATAGATTATAAAGAGACATTCAGTCCAGTTGCTAGGATGGCTACTGCTAGATGTGTGATTGCCTTAGCAGCAGCCAAAGGTTGGAGTTTGCAGCAAATGGATGTTAAGAATTCCTTCTTGCATGGTGAATTGCAAGAAGAAGTGTATATAGAGGAGCCAACAGGTTATGAGGATTTAGAACATCCCACATATGTGTACAGGTAAAAGACGGTGCTCTATGGCCTGAAGCAAGCACCTAGAGCATAGTCTGAAAAGATTGGAGAGTATCTTGACAATATTGGATTTTGTATTTTTGATGCTGATCACTCACTTTATGTGAGAAAGGGAGATGCACGGTTCGCCATCATAGTAATCTATGTGGATGACTTGATTATTACAGGTGATAGTGACAATGGGATTGCTGAAGTTAAGAACTTCTTGAAGAAGAAGTTTGAGATGAAAGATTTGGGTGAGCTAAGATACTTTCTTGGTATTGAGGTGATAAGATGTGATGATGATATATGGCTATCCCAAAGGTAGTATAGCTTGGATATGTTATCCAAGTATGATATGACAGCATGTAAGCCTCTTTCAGTACCATTGGAGCAAAATGTGAAGTTGAGTGCCGATGTTGGGGATGAGATAGAAGACCCTACTATGTTCAGGAGGATAATAGGGAGTTTGATTTACATGACTATCACAAGGCCAGACTTGAGCTATGTTGTTGGCCTTGTCAGTCAGTTTATGCAGATGCCTAGAAAGCCTCATTTGGATGCAATTAGACATATATTGAGGTATGTGAAGTCCACTTTACATTATGGAATTTTTTATGAGATAGGTAAGGATGTACAGGTCTTTGGATACACAGATGCAGATTGGGCTGATAGCATATCAGATAGAAGATCTACAAGTGGATTCATTTTTTCCCTTGGTAGTGTAGCAGTTACATGGTGTAGAAAAAAGCAACCTACAGTTGCTTTATCGAGTACAGAGGTTGAGTATAGAGGTGTTGCTATGGCAGCATGTGAGGTGGTATGGTTGCAAAAGTTACTAGATGATTTGGATGTGCATGGAGATGGTCCAGTAGTCATTCATTGTGACAACATGAGCATCATACAGTTAGCTAGGAATCCAGTGTTCCATGCTAGGACAAAACACATTGAGGTGCACTACCACTTTGTGAGAGAGAAGGTAGTCTTGCAAGAGAGATTGACTTGGTATATGTTCGCACACAGGATCACATAGTTGACATTTTCACAAAGGCATTGGGTGTAAAGAATCTTTGAAAGTTTCAAAGCTTACTTGGAGTTGCAAAGATAAAGTTGAGCTTGAGGGGGAGTGTTGAGATGGCAACCTCAACATGTGCGGACATTGATGATGGACCGCCTAGCTAGATGGGTCCTCACATCTACACTTAGCACATTGGTGGTCATTATGATATCACATGGCCACTAACTTATCACTTATTATATTTAGTTTGTTACACTTACCTAGAGTTGGCAAAGACATTGCGCCAGTCGATTAGTATAGTCGGTTATGCACATTCTACCTCTATCAATAGTTTTCAAACTAGCAATAGTCTAACAATCAACATGGTGGATTGCTTGGATGATAATGAGTGAGGAAGTTGATTTCCTAGTAGCAAATGCACATTTGGAACCCTTTTTTCTTTTGGATGTAATGCAAATTAGTCAACAATTCTTTAGTCTACATTCCCCACTTTATCCCGCTCAGAAGCGAGTACCAACATAGAATCAAATTTCCCAAGATGTGAAAATCTTGATTTTGGACTTCAAGGCAAAAGTAGCTCAAGCTGTGGCTATAGCCAATTCAGTTGTAGCAAAAGTACTTAAACAGGAACAAGAGTTTGAAGCACAAATGTAAAAGGTAACGAGGTTCACAAAGGCTGCAATTTCTACTACATATCTTGGTTTTGAAGAAACTAAGCTAGAAAATATCAATGCTCACTTGTAGCCAAAATTCTGAGAGCATCTCATTTCTTTGCTAATAGAATTTAAGGATGTATTTGTAAGGGTTATGCAAAAATGAAAGGATTGGATCCTAGGTTCTATAAACATCTATTACATCACCTTCAAAAGTTCAAGATGGAAAAGCCCCGAAAAATAAAATATGGAAGACAAGCCCAAAGCGAGAAAAATGGAAGAGAAAGTCAAGCTCACAAAAAATGTAAGAAAAGCCTTAAATGTAAAGGGAAGCACATGATAATAAGTGCACAAAATATTCTAGCAAGGAAAGTGTTGGGTGTATCGTAATTCATTTTGTTAAAGAGCGCTAGGCTCCCTCCTATGCAATTTGTAAATGTAGAGGGGCATGGGTAAAGGAACTATGTAAATAGGAAGGAATAAGGAAAGAGGACCTAGGCTAAAATGGCCAATCATGTAAAAAAGGGATGGGCACCCAAGGAAGAGTAGGGCATGTATAAAAAGGAAAAAAGTTAATGAAGAAGATCATTCTTATGTGTGACCAAAACTAGCTCTCATCTTCTTTGTCTTCTTCTTTCTCTTGCTTATGCTTGTGCTTGTGCTTGAGAGAGGGAGTGTAAGCGAGGGAGTGAGTGTGTGAGGGTAAGGGATTGGGGTGGATAAGCTCTCCATCTTGTCCTCTCTTCTTCTTCTTCTTCTTCTTCTTCTTCTCTTCTCTTCTCTCACGCAAAGCAATGAAGCTTGGAGCTTGGAGCTTGAGGATCAAGCTTTCTTGAGATTGCACCTTGGATCGTGGAGCTACAGAGAGCTTGTGGGAGGAGGAAACTCAATCAAGCATGAAGGTAAGCCCACTACATTTGCAAGTGTGAGAGTACACATGGCTATGTGAGAGCTAGCCATTGCACTTGGCTTGAAATGCTTGAAATAATTAGTCATCTGTGGGTGTTGGCAATTGAGTGAGAGGTTTCCACATTTTGGTTCCATTGTTGGGACCAACATATTCAAGCTTTGAGTGCTTGCATGCTCTAAATCAGGTGACAAAGTAAGAGTTACTCTGAAACAATACTTGGTTTTAGGTAGAAAGAAAGGGAGTGAAAGGCTATTCAATTTCTTTTCTGAATTAGTTTAGGTTTAGGAAGCTTTTTGTGCATTGGTTGGAGTAGAAGTTGTGCATTTTGATGAGACCTGAAACATCAAGGTTTGGGAAATAAGGGAAAAGGAAGGAAAGATAAACCTCTCGATAACCATGAAATAGGGAATATAGGAAGAAAGGAAATAGATTTTTCATGTCTAGGAAGGAAAACAAAGTGTAAAGGGAGAAAGAGAGAAAACAAAAGGTAAAAAAAGGAGGGAGAGAAAGCTCATTTGCATTTAGTGAGATTAAGAGAGAGCTAGTGAGAGAGAGATAGGGAGTGAAAGGTCTAGAGGCTGCTGCAGCAACGATTCTTGCCTTAGACACTTCCAAGTCTTCTCGGTATGCTTTGAGTCCCTATTGCTAACTATTGCATTGTTCTGGAATCCTAGGTACATTGAATGGTATGCATTAAGTTATAAAGAAGTATATTTGTGCCATTCAATGGGTTTTTAGGCATCACTCAGATAGTGATCACAGGCCTTGAATGGCCCAGTCCTGACCTTGGCTTGGGCGTTCAAGTCACTTAAGTGACCCACTCAGACGTCTGACTTGGATGGACTTGACCACTCCGCCTCTTGAACAGCCAAACTTGAGGCCTTAGATGACCACTCAAATGCTCAAATAGGTACCCCTTGTCCGAGTCTAAGAGTCTGACCACTTAGACGACCGAATCTGCAACTCGGATAATCGAGTCTGGGACCCAAACCAATTTTACATAACCATGTTTTGATAGATTTTTAACCTTCAAGGGCTTGTAGGCCTACTCCCAACAATAACTGGCCAATAGCCAAAATAGGAACCCATAAATGAAACCATAGGATAGTTTATACACAAAAAAAGAGGAACCTTAACCTAATAGTCCATGGGGGACTGAAAGATACCCAATTTCAACCATTAGAAGTAGTCAAAATCCCAGATTGACACAGTTGACTCCATCAAAGGTCACACTACTCGGCAATGTAGACATTTAAGCACGTGTGACAACTAGAAAGCTTGAATTTCCATAGCACACATGGAGATGCACTACTGGTGTATAAGTGCTACAAATTTGTAAACTATTGGGTTAATATGGAACACACTAAAGGGGATTAAGCTAAAAAATTACCCACTAGTAGGACCACAACCCCAAGAATTAGACAATGACCCAAAAATCCAAGGACAAAGACATATAGGGGACCAAACCATCACATTGTCAAGAGAAGAAAAGGCTCATCAAGATTAGAGATACGTCTTTAGATGGCTTAGTTAACCTCATAGATGCACTAGTGGGTCAAGAGGCAACTACTATGGTAGGCATCAGCTCAAATGAGAACAGTCTGGACCTCAACCTTGCCTTAATATGGCTAAGCACCTAGACAACATTTGGCGACTTGTCACACAATACGACGAGTAGACGAGGATAGCACACCATGGGAGAACAGTGGTGGTCAATTTCATATAGATGATCTTGATGAAGAAAGGAGACTAGAAAGGATAGCATTGCAACACATTTTGTGAGTTATAGTCAGGAGCAAAGGGCTTAGAGGTTGCATTAAGAGAGAGAGCTCAATGAGGTTTACAGGATCCTAGCCATCTCACATAGGAATAGAACAAGAGATAATTCCGATAGGGAGAGATCCCTAGAATCCGACGTTACAGTAAGTAAGCTATCACAGAAATATTGCTTGACAATGCTATCACTGAGCACAGTGGGATAGCCTTGGCGACATCATTGCTAGCCAAGTTGGGAGTCACCCCAAATGCCAAGAGCCAAGTTAAAATACCCTATAAAGCAACTTGATGAATACCAGGTTGGCAATGACCCCTACATCTTTGTCAAGTAGTTTGAGCAAGTGTGCGAGGCTAATAACCTCATGGACCAATCAACGAGTACAAGCATTTGATCTTTGGTTGGGAGACAAGGGATGTGCTTGGTTCACTAGTCTAGACAATGTGGAATGTAATGACTATTTTAGCTACATTATTTGCAAGCATATATATATGAATAAGTTATTAAATTTCATTAGTGAGACTCAATAAAAATTTGCAATAATGTGGTAAGTAAATAATTTCATTAACCATATTAGATAATAATTTTATTAACCATATTAGAGTAGTGTTAATTAAAAATTATTTAATATTTGGAAATCACATTAAATATGAATACATTACTTTTACATAGCAGTTAATTTACATGAATAATATATATTTGTTCAAATATAAGTTAAATTTCTATCGTGCATTACAATGTAAGAGGAAATAATTTGAGGATATCATACAGTAATCTCTTGCAAGTTCATACTTAGTGGACTTCTAATAATAGCTTATTGTAAACCATGGTAGACTGGATTTCAAATTACATCGTTTGATGCATATTGACTATATATTACAAGTCATATAATTATGACACATATTTTATTTTCAAACAATTCATTGGTTGGAAATCGAGAGAACTTTTCTTGTGATTAGATCTAATTTCATAGAAAATTACTTAAACGTATAATACATTAGTTCTTACATATCTCATTGTAACATCAATATCATATTAGTTAAGCATATCCATGAATTTATGAATGTAATATTCTATATATTTTTAGCATTTGGATTATATTTTTGATAGCTATATATCTTATGGAACTACAATGACCTTTATTTGAACTAATCACATTTTTTACATCATATATCATTTATTCATACAACTAATAGCTATATTCTCAACTATATTACGTAAATGTGTTTGTTTTTTCTTTAGTAGGACTATATCCATCACATGATATACTTGTTATATAGAAAATCTATAATGTAACTAGGCCTTATAAAATTAGCTAGCTTTTATCAAGTTATAACTAGCTAATTTTTATCATAAGATTGTTCTCTAATTACTAACACCATTTTCTACACATACTATCTACAAAAACCAAGCCCTATCTAGTAGATTTACACTACAATATTATAGTAGCGAGTAAATATGAGATCTATTTAATGAATCTAGGTTGCATGATCTAGGGTATTAGATAACTAGTAAGAATAATATAGGTCAAGTAAATATGCAATATTTCTAGTGAATCTGAGCTATGCAACTGCATGTGATTAGAATGTTGTGTTAGACCAATCAAGCCCACATGTGAGGCCTTGTTATGGTCACAAACAAGTGTTATTGATCTTCCATTACAATTTGCATTTTTATATGATGGACACCTATATACCAAATGAAACCTTATCCCAGTTCAAGCTAGTAAATGACAAATTTGTTGGCTATAATTACCAATATATAAACAACAATATTTTTCTAAAGCCAAATGATATTCAAGTTGTATTTAACAAGTGAACTACTTACATTAAATGTGGCTAAAATTAAGAGGAATTGGAATGTTCAAGAGTGCATAGTCACATTATAAAGGAGGATGGACAAAGCCTCATGTCATATTGACCACTCAAACAACATTGCTTGCTTTACCTAGATTAAGCAATATATATACTACAAAGCACCTTCATGACCCCATCAATAATTGCATAGTAACAACTTGCTAGTGTTAGTAAGCTTGAAAGATTGAAAGGGATAAGTACATGTCCTAGCTGCTTTTCGAAGTAAAAATGTGGGAGTTGAGGTGTCACTTAAGGATCAATAGTGTCTAGGTCCACTAAAGAAAGTTAATACTCATTATAAAGATGGAGATTGCAAATCCAATGTTCTTGCTCATATGGTTATACGTATTGTGGAGTCAGATAAGTTATCATAGCCTTATATTGATCTCTTGCATATTCTGATGTGTTTCTCCAATTCTCTCTTGAAAATTATTTCTCGTGTTTAATTCTCTCATGAATTGTAACGTGTCCCCTGGTATCATCCAGGACACGTCTTAGCAGTCCATCGGAAAGGATGCCTAGAAAACTCCGCCCGGCACTCCCGAGGAATGTTACGGGTTTTGTGATCTAGGTCTTTCCGCGTCTGCCACATAGCGGAAGTATCCTGGCCGTTTCCCACTTAGGATCAACCGGAATTAGGGTTTTCTTGTTTGGTCATTAGCTAACAGCAACTAGCGTCAGACCCGAGCGAACTACTTTACGCAGAAACGCCAGGTCCGAAGCGGATTCACGCTGCACTTGGTTCAAGGAGAATGGGAAATGAGAGGGATGCAAAGCTCAACCTCTCTGCCATAAGGCATAGTCCCCTTCCGTTCCCCTAAAACAGTGTAAATCGGGTAAGACGTAACTCTAGGTCATCGTTCTCGTTATTCTTTTTGATGATGATGATCATTCTGCTGTTCTTCGAGATTTTTGAGAAAAGTTCCCCGCTAACCGGGACCACCCAACCGTAGGACGGACCCATGGCCCATCCTCCGCACTTTCCTCGGTTTGTTTTAGTTATGTAATTATCTAACACATTAATTTGACATATAACAATCAGCTTCTTTAATTAACCTTGTTAAGCACTGGTTCCTTCACATAATCTTATCACGTGACATAGAAGAACAACATCAAGCAAGTTCTTTTAACATTTCATCATTTTATCTTTGAAAATACAAGGAGTTCCGCCCGTAGGCTTGTCCATAGTCTGCGCGAAGGCTAACCAGTAATCTCCAGGGATCACTATTCCAAGCTTCCGCCCGTCAACTAGTATGCGGGCCTCGAGATCCAATCCGGAGTCACATTAGCCTCTTGTGCAGGACCTGGAAGGCGAGGGATTTACGGCCAAAGCCCCCCCTGGCACCCAAGCGTCCTCCTACTCCAAGTAGAGCTTAACGGAAAGACCTCTCGCGGCAGGTTCGGTCCACGTTCCCGGCGCGGTCAACAACCCCCTTGGTTAGGGTCAGGCAGGCAGTCGGGGGTAACTGAAGCTGCCTCTCCCTTCAGGCCTTTAACCTGAAGTATAGGTACTTATTTAATTTGTAATTCATAATTCAAACAGAGCCCTAAAATCTCTAGCAAGCACAAGCATTTCCATTAATCAACCCAGCTGTATGGCAAACTGCTAAGGAAGTGTTCTTTCCTTTTTGAGTGTATCAGCACTCGTTCCCATGGTGTCTTCTAACTTGACAAGATCTCTTACACTCCGGTGTAGGGCATACCCAATTTGGTTAATCCCTAAAGTGCCTTAGATGTGCCAGTTTCTGGCTTACAACTCGCTTTATTTAGAAGGATATCCAAAAATACATCTTTTTGCAAGATAAGTTGCGTAAGGATCTGCCGTCCTTGATGAGGGTTTTTCCCTTTTCTCCTTGTGAATCAATCACAAAATGATTTCATACATGTTGCGCAAGTCCTGCGATGGAATAATCTGTTTAGATTCTTTAAGCTGACGTATGTTAGGCCTAGGGTTTCTTCAATTAAGAACCTTAGGGACAAACCCTAGTTTCTTATCTTTATGAATTTATTGTCCCTACGGTAAGGAAAGTAGTCAAGTGTTTAGGGTATGAATGTTTCTATGTTTAGATTGGTTCAGTTATCTTTTAGAAGGTAATATTAATCGTCTTGTCACGGTTTTACTATCCTTGTGACAATTTACTTTCCCAATCAATACAGTTTAATTTGGCATATAGCATAATGCCAAGGTGATACAAAGAGCGACAATACTTCTTGGAACAAAAAAAACCTAGCTGTGAAATTGGTGTATATACACTTTATTAGTCCCAAGTCCCCAAATAGCAAGGGAAAAGTGTAAGTAGAGTGTCATCCAGCAATCCCCCATTACATTTTCTTTCCAAATGAGTTCGTATATCTAATTTTTATACTTGTTAATTCCTAACATTGAACTTCCGTTTTCTTTAAAGATGAACTCATGCTAAATAACAACAATTTCCTGGTTAAGATGTGCAACTAGCAAAGATAACTCCCTAGTAATTTGAGCATCGAAAGAAACCTTTCTTGAATTTAGCTATTTACCATGAATCGTTGCGAAAGGGAATAAGACTAATGGTGCAAGATATAATTTCTACACTTTAGGAATATATTACTATAGTAAATGGTTAATCTTGCTTGTAATTTTATAATGCTTGATGCAATTTGAAGAAAGCTAAGTTGTATACATTGTCATTCATAAGCTAACTCCTTCGTTTAAAAATAACTCGAACAAATATATCCTATCCTTAACAATTTTTCTTTGCATGATTGACTTAAAACCGAATTAACACCAAGAAGAAAAAACCTGCCTTTGAGGTGAGATATCCACATGGATACCGTGAGATGACCCTCCCGCAGCTACACCTTGGACTTTCTTCGGCGGCATCGTAGTTCGAATGTGAGATAGCCTTTTCCTTTTTCTTCTTGGAATTCCACCGTCTTCTCCTTCCTTTTCTTTTACCTTTTTCCCACTCTTCCTCCTTCACTCCTCTACTTCCCTCCCTATCTTTTATCTTACGGCTATTTCTTCCTTACGGGATACCATACGAGGCCATGATGACGAATTGGATTTTTTTAGGACATGGGAGTGTATGGACACCGGCTTGTTTGATAAAACTAAGAACACACAGCTCAACTAAGAGAGCACTTGCACAAAAAGATCTAAAAAGTGAGTGAAGAAATTAATGCAAGAGAATGGAAGTCCACAAGGTAGCCTAAGGACAAAGTAGGCCTATGGGTGCGACTTGAATAGTCTAAAGAGCTAAGAGAGGGGAAAAAGATCAAGGTCTTAGGGGGGAATTAAAACCCGGGAGGGGGGGGGGGGAAACAAGGGCTTAGGGGGGAATTAAAACCCGGGAGGGGGGGAACAAAGGGGGTTTAAAGAAAAACATAGGGGGGGGGGGGGGGGGTGAAAGGGGGATAAGAAGGTTCTTTTAGAAGCTTCCCCCCAGGAAGCTTCTAAAGCTTCCACGTGGGGGGGGAGCTTATTCAGCAGAACAGCGGCGTGTTGACGGACTGGACAGACTGCGACAGTAGGTGGCGATGTGGTGGAGGCAGATGTCGGCGTGATGATTGGCAGTGGCGACTGGTCTTCCTCCCTCGGCGCGGAGTTATGGCGGCACTCTCCTTGTCTCGCTCGGCCTCTTCTCTCACGGCCCAGCCTCTCCCCTATACAGCGGCCCCCCCCCTCATTTAAATAGTGGAAGGGAGGGGGATCTTTCCTCATGGCATGTCAACACGCATGGTCCCCCTCCCTCCTAAGGCTCCACCAAGGAGCTTATAGCTCCTTCTATTCCCCTCCCCCTCCATCTCGTCAGTCGGCTGGAGGGATAGGGGGGAATTAAAAAAAATTTCCATAAGTCCCATTTATTTTCATAACGCGGAATATTAAATTCTCTCCCCCTTGGAGGAATCGAGATGTCCTCATCTCGAGATAAACTGGGGATATTGATGGTTGAGAGTGCCTTCATCTACCCAGGTGGCATCCTCTTCGGAATAATCTTTCCACTGGACGAGGCATTCTCTTAAGGTTCTAGATCTTAACTATCTTTCCCTAACATCGAAGATCCTTTCTGGTCTTAGTTCAAGGACTCCTTGACTAGGCATTACAATTTGTTGGTCATCAAGTACATGATTAGGATTGGGTACATATTTTTTCAATAGGCTGATATGGAATACATTCTGAACCTTTAGGTTCTCAGGGAGTTGCAATCTATAAGCATTGGGTCCTAGGCATTTGAGGATTTTATACGGCCCACAATACCTTGGACTTAGCTTCTTGCATTCTCCTAGGGATAGCGAACTCTTTTTAGGGTGTACCCGAATGAAGACCATGTTTCCTTCTTTGAAGACTCTATCTTGACGTTTCAAATCTGCGTATGCCTTTTGCCTATCCTTGGCCGCTTGTATGTCTTGTCTTATTGACCTTATTTGATCATCCATGTCCTCCAACATTTGTCTTGAAGCTTCAACTCTTAGGGTTGGATCAGAAAAGTTTAGGGGACTTTGACAATCATGACCATACAATGCCTGGAAAGGGGTAATTTGAATGCTCTGCTGGTAAGAAGCATTGTAGGCAAATTCAACTAATGGCAAGTATTGAATCCACCTCTTCGGCTCTCGACAACAGTATGCCCTAAGCATATCCTCAAGGATTTGATTTACTCGCTCTGTTTGGCCATCCGTTTGGGGATGGTAGGCGGTGCTAAAGCAGAGTTGAGTCCCAATAGCTTCAAAGATAGCTCTCCAGAAGTGTAATGTGAAGAGAGAATCTCGATCGCTAATGATTCTTCTAGGTAACCCATGTAGCTTGAATATCTCCTTGATAAACAATCTTGCAATGTCGGAGGCTTTATAGTTCGTTTTTACTGGGATCAGGTGTGCAACCTTGGTAAGCATGTCAACCACAACCATAATGGAATTGTATCCTCCTTGGACTTGGGGTAAGCCCACAACAAAATCCATACTGATGAATTCCCATTTCATTTGGGGAATGTCAAGCGGTTGCAGTTTCCCTGGCATCATTACATGTTCGGCCTTGATACGTTGGCAAGACAAACATTCAGTGACATACTTGAGAATGTTACCTTTAAGCCTCTCCCAATGGTAGCTCTTCCTAAATGCATTAAGAGTTTTTGCATAGCCAAGATGTCCCGCGAAAGGAGAATCATGAGTTTCCCATAATATCTTCTGCTTAAGTGACTGGCTTGTTGGTATACACAGCCTTGTTCTGTAGTAGACAAGTCCATTATCAATGGAAAATTCCTGATACTTAGCTTGCAACTTCTGATTCTGCTCCTTGCTAGATATTTACTTTATCATTGTTTGGTAGGTCAAATCATGGCATGCTTCCTCTCTAGCTAGTTCAAGTATAGGGTTGTTTGGCATAGATACCTTTGTAGCCAGAGATCTGGCCGTTGATGGATTCTGCAAGATTAGGAAATTTAGGAATGCCTTGCGACTGAGTGCATCGGCAACTACATTCTCCTTCCCTGGTCGGTACTTGATTTCAAAATCATATTCCTCCAAAACTTCAATCCACCGACGTTGCCTCATGTTGAGCTCGTTCTGGGTAAAAATCCTTTTGAGACTCTTATGATCGGTTACTAGAGTAAACTTGTTACCCAACAGGTAGTGTCTCCAAAGCTTTAGAGCATGGATGACAGCTAGTAAATCCAGATCATGCGTGGCATAATTCTTTTCATGACTCTTCAATTTCCTTGAAGAGTATGCTACTGGATGACCTTCCTGCATAAGTACACACCCCAAGGCAAGAATGCTAGCATCAGTTACTACCGCGAACTCCTTATTGAGGTCAGGAAGTTTTAGAATAGGTGCTGATACCAAACTTTGCTTCAATTTGTCGAAGCTATTTTGTTCGGAAGTTGACCATGTAATAGAAGTCTACTTCTTTAGTAAGTCTGTAAGAGGTGCTGCAATCAAAGCATAGTTTTTGATCAAGACCCTATACCATCCTGTCAATCCAAGAAAGCTACATATTTCTTTGACGGATACTGGTATTGGCCATTCAAGCACATCTCTGACTTTGGCTGGGTCTACTGATATTCCTTCTGATGATACTATGAATCCCAGATATTCAATCTGACGCTTAAAGAATGCACACTTCTTCATTTTTGCATACAGTTTATGGGACCTCATTGTCTCAAGGACAATCCGAAGTTGAGGTTCATGATCTTCTTCCTGTTTAGAATAGACTAAAGTGTCATCGAAGAAGACAAGCACGAAATCATCAAGATATGGTCTAAAAATATCATGCATTAATCTATTGAAGGTGGCAGGTGCATTTGTAAGCCCAAATGACATAACCAAGAACTCAAAGTGCCCATATCTTGTATTGAAGGCCGTTTTTGGAATATCTTCTTCCTTGATCCTTATCTGATAGTAACCTAACCTGAGATCAATCTTGGAGAAGAGCTTTGCACCCTGAAGACGATCAAGAAGCTCATCTATTCTAGGAATAGGATACTTGTTCTTGACTGTTGATTGATTCAACCCTCGGTAATCAATACATAGTCGAAGTGTCCCATCTTTCTTTTTCTGGAATAGTACTGGAGCTCCCCACGGTGAGTTGCTAGGGCGGATGTAACCCTGATCCAACAGTTGCTTGAGTTGTTTCTTCAACTCAATTGCTTCAGGTATGGACATTCTATAAGGTCTCTTTGCAATTGGTGCAGCTCCAGGCACTAGCCTAATTTCATGATCTACTTCTCTTGGAGGCAGAAGTTCAATCAATTCCTCAGGGAATACGTCAGCGTATTCCTTAAGCCAAGAAGGTCCTTCATGAGACTCTTGCTTTTGATCTAACTTGTTGAGTTTGATCAGGTAAACGGGTAATCCTTTTTGACTCCTTTTATGATCCGAGATACTTTGGCTAATTGGATTCTTGGCACTCCTGCCTCACCTTGAGTTGTGACAAATTCCCTTTCAGAGTTTCGAAAGGAAACTTGACCCTTTCCACAGTGGATGTGGGCGTCATTAGGCTTAAGCCAATCCATCCCGAGTAGACACTCATGGATACCTAAATTCATGACTCTGAATTTGACTAAAGTCTTCTTTCCTCCTAGAAAGAATTCCACCTTAGCAGTTTGCCTGGTACAAGTTACCTCACGACCGTTTGCCAATTCCACAAGCAGGGTAGGTGCTTCTACTGTGGCTATTCCTAATCTTTTTGCACATGCTGGTGAGATAAAGGAATGTGTACTACCACAATCAATCAAGGTTTTGAAACCTTTACCTTGATAGTCCGACAGTGTCTGAATCACCAAGAACTGGCGATTCGGCCCTTTCTTGTGTAAAGCGGCATGAACTGTCGCTCTTTCCAATTCAGCTTCCATAGTCGGATCTTCCTCTTCTTCTTCTTCGCATCTTTGCCTATTGGCAATGCAAGCGGTCCTTCCTCTTCCACGGGTGGCAGCTCCTTGACCACGGCCTGCACCTTGGAAAGGCATTTGACGATGTCCCCCACTGAGCTTGGGACATTGCATCTTGAAGTGACCGGGTTCGTTGCAGTGGAAACATCAGAGGTTTCGACCATTACTTTGAGTAGGAACAAAGTTGTTGACGTTATTTGTCCTTGCTTTCTTCCTTTGTCCTTGATTGTGACCTTGAACTCTCTTCACTTCAGGTCTGAATGCTCCTCTGTTCGGGTCACTATAGGACCAAGTTTTATTACCCCTTGGTATAGCTTGCACCTCTTGAATTATAGGTGCCGCTCGAATGAGTGCATCTTGAAGATCTGATGGACGCATAGATTCGAGACGGGTATTTACGGGTGGATTTAAGGCCGCGCAAAATTTGGACACCTGCTGTGTCGTGTCCATCTGTGGCGCATACTTTAAGAGTGAGACAAATTTAGAGTAGTATGCGTCAAGGGTGAGTCCTAGCTGTTTTAGCTCGTAGAACTCATTCATTTTCTGTATACGATATGCAGGTGGCAAATATCTCCCCTGCACGACTTTCTTTAACTTCTCCCAGGTAACGGATCCCTCTGAAGTCCCTTGATCCCTGCACCATTGTTTCCACCAAAGTCTGGCTTCGCCGGTGAGTTTTAACTTGGCGAGCATGGCGTGATTGGTAGGTGCAGTACCAGCTGCTTCAAAGTAATCCTCCATAGATTCAATCCAAATTTCAGTATCAGACTGAACGAATCTGCCTCTCCCGTCAAACTCGGGTGGCTTTATCTGCTTGAGGAGGAACTTCTTCTCCTAGGTCATAGCAGCACTTGATGTAGGGGGCGAATTTGGAACCTGTACCTGGGGTTGTGCCTGGATAAAAGTTTTCTTAACGTTATTATATGATAATTGACGTTAGCTTATCTTTAGTTCAGCTATCTCGTAAATAATGAAGCTACTTAACTTTTTAACAACTCTGATGCACAGCCAGATATTGATAAAAGAAGTCTTTATTTATATTTACATGGGCGTAGCCTTATACAATGTCTCGTGTGGTGATAATCCAATCATTACATTCAGTTTGGGGAGAACAACGTTGTATTGCATTTGTCTACAGGAACTGTGTAATAGTAGGGTTTTGGGTCATGGATCTTTAGGAATCGATAATTCATTGGAAGTTCGGGATACCCTTTTCGTTGGAATCCATACTTCTCATGGCGGCCCAACACTTTAATCCTGTCGGCTGGGATTACACGGGTTACTTCCTCATATACATATGAGTTCATTTCAACCCTTCGACCTTGAATATGTAAAGTCAAATTTACGTGAGCTTCCACAAAAATGAACAGCTTCACAACTTTGAAGTCTTCCAACCACTTGATCCTCTTTAGGTTGGTCTGTAGATAAGCAAGCCAGTGGACGGCTATATAGTAGATTCCTGAAGACCCCTTCCATCTTCGTTCTATGTATAAAGGTGATGGATTATAAATCTGCTCCAGGATGTTCATCATCCCAATTCTTTGTCTATAAAGCGGAGAATGCATTGCAGTTATAAACATGACCTGAAACACCAAAAACTTGTTTCACGCTTCATAGTTCTGCAAGACAGCATTGAAGATGAGAAAATGTTTGGACAGCAACAATTTCTTTACTTCATTTTATTGAGATCTCATAAAAACAATTCCATTGTTGGTCGGCTCTGATACCAACTGTAATGTGTCCCCTGGTATCATCCAGGACACGTCTTAGCAGTCCATCGGAAAGGATGCCTAGAAAACTCCGCCCCGCACTCCCGAGGAATGTTACGGGTTTTGTGATCTAGGTCTTTCCGCGTCTGCCATGTAGCGGAAGTATCCTGGCCGTTTTCCACTTAGGATCGACCGGAATTAGGGTTTTCTTGTTTGGTCATTAGCTAACAGCAACTAGCGTCAGACCCGAGCGAACTACTTTACGCAGAAACGCCAGGTCCGAAGCGGACTCACGCTGCACTTGGTTCAAGGAGAATGGGAAACGAGAGGGATGCGAAGCTCAACCTCTCTGCCATAAGGCATAGTCCCCTTCCGTTCCCCTAAAACAGCGTAAATCGGGTAAGACGTAACTCTAGGTCATCGTTCTCGTTATTCTTTTTGATGATGATGATCATTCTGCTGTTCTTCGAGAATTTTTTAGAAAAGTTCCCGGCTAACTAGGACCACCCAACCGTAGGACGGACCCATGGCCCATCCTCCGCACTTTCCTCGGTTTGTTTTAGTTATGTAATTATCTAACATATTAATTTGACATATAACAATCAGCTTCTTTAATTAACCTTGTTAAGCACTGGTTCCTTCACATAATCTTATTACGTGACATAGAAGAACAACATCAAGCAAGTTCTTTTAACATTTCATCATTTTATCTTTGAAAATACAAGGAGTTCCGCCCATAGGCTTGTCCATAATTTGCCCGAAGGCTAACCAGTAATCTCCAGGGATCACTATTCCAAGCTTCCGCCCGTCAACTAGTATGCGGGCCTCGAGATCCAATCCCGAGTCACATTAGCCTCTTGTGCAGGACCTGGAAGGCGAGGGATTTACGGCCAGAGCCCCCCTGGCACCCAAGCGTCCTCCTACTCCAAGTAGAGCTTAACGGAAAGACCTCTTGCGGCGGGTTCGGTCCACATTCCCGGCGCGGTCAACAATCCCCTTGGTTAGGGTCAGGCAGGCAGTCGGGGGTAACTGAAGCTGCCTCTCCCTTCAGGCCTTTAACCTGAAGTATAGGTACTTATTTAATTTGTAATTCATAATTCAAACAGAGCCTTAAAATCTCTAGCAAGCACAAGCATTTCCATTAATCAACCCAGTTGTATGGCAAACTGCTAAGGAAGTGTTCTTTCCTTTTTGAGTATATCAGCACTCGTTCCCAAGGTGTCTTGTAACTTGGCAAGATCTCTTACACTCCAGTGTAGGGCATACCCAATTTGGTTAATCCCTAAAGTGCCTTAGATGTGCTAGTTTCTTGTTTACAACTCTCTTTATTTAGAAGGATATCCAAAAATACATCTTTTTGCAAGATAAGTTGCGTAAGGATCTGCCGTCCTTGATGAGGTTTTTTCCCTTTTCTCCTTGTGAATCAATCACAAAATGATTTCATACATGTTGCGCAAGTCTTGCGATGGAATAATCTGTTTAGATTCTTTAAGCTGACGTATGTCAGGCCTAGGGTTTCTTCATTTAAGAACCTTAGGGACAAACCCTAGTTTCTTATCTTTATGAATTTATTGTCCCTACGGTAAGGAAAGTAGTCAAGTGTTTAGGGTATGAATGTTTCTATGTTTAGATTGGTTCAGTTATCTTTTGGAAGGTAATATTAATCATCTTGTCACGGTTTTACTATCCTTGTGACAATTTACTTTCCCAATCAATACAGTTTAATTTGGCATATAGCATAATGCCAAGGTGATACAAAGAGCGACAATACTTCTTGGAACAAAAAAAACCTAGCTGTGAAATTGGTGTATACACACTTTATTAGTCCCAAGTCCCCAAATAGCAAGGGAAAAGTGTAAGTAGAGTGTCATCCAGCAATCCCCCATTACATTTTCTTTCCAAATGAGTTCGTATATCTAATTTTTATACTTGTTAATTCCTAACATTTAACTTCCGTTTTCTTTAAAGATGAACTCATACTAAATAACAACAATTTCCTGGTTAAGATGTGCAACTAGCAAAGATAACTCCCTAGTAATTTGAGCATCGAAAGAAACCTTTCTTGAATTTAGCTATTTACCATGAATCGTTGCGAAAGGGAATAAGACTAATGGTGCAAGATATAATTTCTACACTTTAGGAATATATTACTATAGTAAATGGTTAATTTTGCTTGTAATTTTATAATGCTTAATGCAATTTGAAGAAAGCTAAGTTGTATACATTGTCATTCATAAGCTAACTCCTTCGTTTAAAAATAACTCGAACAAATATATCCTATCCTTAACAATTTTTCTTTGCATGATTGACTTAAAACCGAATTAACACCAAGAAGAAAAAACCTGCCTTTGAGGTGAGATATCCACATGGATACCGGGAGATGACCCTCCCGCAGCTACACCTTGGACTTTCTTCGGCGGCATCGTAGTTCGAATGTGAGATAGCCTTTTCCTTTTTCTTCTTGGAATTCCACCGTCTTCTCCTTCCTTTTCTTTTACCTTTTTCCCACTCTTCCTCCTTCACTCCCTCTTTTCACTCCCTCTACTTCCCTCCCTATCTTTTATCTTACGGCTATTTCTTCCTTACGGGATACCATACGAGGCCATGATGATGAATTGGATTTTTTTAGGTCATGGGAGTGTATGGACACCGGCTTGTTTGATAAAACTAAGAACACACAGCTCAACTAAGAGAGCACTTGCACAAAAAGATCTAAAAAGTGAGTGAAGGAATTAATGCAAGGGAATGGAAGTCCGCAAGGTAGCCTAAGGACAAAGTAGGCCTATGGGTGCGACTTGAATAGTCTAAAGAGCTAAGAGAGGGGAAAAAGATCAAGGGCTTAGGGGGGAATTAAAACCCAGGAGGGGGGGGAAACAAGAGCTTAGGGGGGAATTAAAACCTGGGAGGGGGGGAACAAAGGGGGTTTAAAGAAAAACATAAGGGGGGGTGAAAGGGGGCTAAGAAGGTTCTTTTAGAAGCTTCCCCCCAGGAAGCTTCTAAAGCTTCCACGTGGGGGGAAAGCTTATTCAGCAGAACGGCGGCGTGTTGACGGACTGGACGGATTGCGACAGTAGATGGCGATGTGGTGGAGGCAGATGTCGGCGTGATGATCGGCAGTGGCGACTCGTCTTCCTCCCTCGGCTCGGAGTTATGGCAGCACTCTCCTTGTCTCGCTCGGCCTCTTCTCTCACGGCCCAGCCTCTCCCCTGTACAGCGGCCCCCCCCTCGCTTAAATAGTGGAAGGGAGGGGGATCTTTCCTCATGGCGTGTCAACACGCATGGTCCCCCTCCCTCCTAAGGCTCCACCAAGGAGCTTATAGCTCCTTCTATTCCCCTCCCCCTCCAGCTCGTCAGTCGGCTGGAGGGATAAGGGGGGAATTAAATTTTTTTTCCATAAGTCCCATTTTTTTTCATAACGCGAAATATTACATGAACATTATTTATTGTGTTTAATTCTCTCTTGAACATTATTTCTCATGTTTTTATAATTCTCTCTATGCAACATCTACCTATTTTTGTACCAGAAGATGTCATACACACAAGTAAACATTGAGCAAACACTACATATTTCCCTCCACTAAAAGACCTAAACCGCATTAGGGCCAAAAACACTTCAAAAATGGCACTTGTAAGAAAGTGATTAAGTTGCTAATTAGTTGAGGTTTAGGAAGAATAAAACCTCTAAATTTGGTTGTCTAGATGTGATTAATGAGAGAATATTTGGTGCATTGAAGAGGTCGGCCATTAATTGCCCTCATCTTTTAATCCATGTCAGGGGTCACCTTTTCAGCTGTTTTTGTCTTGGAACTCGAGAGATTTTGTATTTTCGAGATTTTCGTACGAACTTCGCATTTGTTTGCTCCCGCGTTTTCTTTCTATACACTATTCTCTTTTACCATTCTTTTTGTTGCACTTGCTTCCTATCACTGTGAGATTCTTGCTCAGTTCATTTGCTAGAATGTCTAGCAATACTACTTCAAATAACACAGGTGCAAGCACACGTAAATACAAGCTAACTATTCAGCTAGATCCGATTTACACATCTTGGAGAAGTATACATCATCGAGTATTGAAAGATGAGATTGAAGCCAACAGGTTGCGAACACAAGGAATGAAGCATTTAGATTTGTGGGTGGACGGAAATATTTATCCCAGGGATCCTTCTACAGGTAAACCACCTCCTTTTTTCAATGTCCATGACTATATAAGATATGCTGGAGAAGGTTACAATGGAATGCTTGGCTACTGTATGAGGTTATACTCTACATCTTACACATATATAGCTCAAATGCACGAAATGAAAAAAGCACTAGAAACTACACAAACAAATATTTTAGAGTTGACAAGTCAGATTGATATTTTGAAAAATGTTAACAAGTCATTGCAGGATAAGCTAACACGCTTGAGAGAAACTCCAGTAGGATTTAGAGAGAGGAAGAGACCATTAAAAAATATAACCAGCTTGTGTGAGAGAGCAAAGAAAAGGAGACTAAATCTTACAAAGAAATATGTATCTAACATATTAGGCATAAATATCCGAGAGAATGAGGAAAGAATCAAACTTTTGAAGGAAACCATGAATAAGAAAGATATTTTGAGGATTCTTAAGTCACCCAAAAATGAGGATTTGAGAGGTCCAACTCTCAAAGAGTTAGTGAAGGATTTAAAAGGCACGGTGAAAGCAAATGAAATCGTAGAGACATGTGATACTGTGGGTATAAGTCGAAAAGCTTATCGTGCTATCTCTGGATTATGGTTTAAAAATCTTAAACACAATAGGGTAACTATATTTGGATTGCCCCGAGCCCTTGCAGTTTTGATTGCAAGAATTGCCATGAATCGCAAGATTCCACATGTTTTTGGAGATTACATTCACATTGAAAGGTCTATGTCCTATGAAAAACAAAAAAAAGGCAATTTTTTATTACAATGCGTTTAACAATATATGGGTTGATCTAAAAAAGGTGCAAATTGCAATGGTTCACATGTATAAAATCACAGTAGAAAAAATTTATGGTGTTCTAAAGTTTGCCTTGAAGTTGGATGAAGCACAAATTCAAAAGGGACAAAAGATGGAAAGAATTAGCATTTGCCTCATGAACATGGCATTGGACCATAGCAATGGTGAGGGCCAAGCTCCATTGCATAAGATCCAATCCGAGATGGAGATTTGGTGGATTGGTGCAGCCCAAGTACCAATTGAAAATCATCAAATGTTGAAATGGTTGTTCAACCATACAGGTATTCCAAATATCATTAAGTCTCAAAGTGAAGGCGAAATGTTGGTAGTTGATGGGGTTGGTAAATTTAATGTGGAATGGCATATGAGTGCTGATTTGAAAACTATCAAATAAATGCTTGGAATATGTAATGGTGCAAATGCAAAATATCCTTGCATTTATTGCATGGAAAGTATTGGATCCAAAGATTGGAGTAGTTTGCGACCAGTAAGAAGAGCCCCAAATAGAGACTCTATAGATTTGAGTAAATTTAAAAACATAGAAGACATCTGGGATCCCATTCTTTCCATCTCTCTTAAGAATGTTCATATTTGTACTTTACATGTAGAGATTAGAATAATCGATAAGCTTCTCAGGTTGCATCTTGACTACGCATATTCCATTAAGCCATTATCTTTATCAGATGAGTGTATTGATAAATGCGAGGCATTACTATCGAAAATGGGATTTCATGGGGGCCAAGTTCACTTGAGAAATGATCCAATACTTTCAGGAAAAACAAGAGATATCTTGGCCGATGTCTCTATGGGAGGCTCAAAAGCTAGACGATTCTTAGGAAACCATTCAGGAAAGCAGGTGAATGCGGCTTGGGAGTGTTGGAGAGAGCTATGTGAGATCACAACAAATGTTGCAAGCACGCCGAGGCTTGCGTTCCTTAGAATGGAGGTTTGGATACACCTTGGTGTTTTTTTGAAACTCCTCAGGCAACATAAGACAACATATACATATGCGGAAGAGTTCAAAAGATCAATCACAAAGCTTGTTCAGGCGATAAAAGAGGCATGGGGAGAAAAAGATATCACTTTTTATCTGGTAAAGTAACAATTATTTAATATGGGCTTATTTTGACAGGTTTTTCAATTGGTATAAAATTAGTGTTACTTTGTATTGCAGCATATTCTTCATATTCATGGACCTTACTTTGTGGAGGAGCATGGCCCCTTAGCAACTTATAGTAACCAAGGCATGGAAAAATCCCACTATCAAGCACGCACAAGTTATTTTCGAAGCACAAGGCATGGGGGAGGAGTTACAAAAAGCAATGCTTTGGAGGAGCTATTCAATTGGTTTTTTCGACGACAACTTCAAAGAATGCAGATAAAAGACGGCAATGGCACATGAGCAATCGCACTTTTATATATAAGAAAGAATATATACAAAGCTAGTTTTCCAAAACTCTCACATTCTCTTCCTCCTTGGGAATCTTTCCTCTATAACGTAGAAATTTTTTTCTCTTGTAGCCAGCTATAGATTTTACATCAGTTCGGTTTGCAGCCAAGGCGTAGGATATGAATGCCAAAAAGTATCATGCTCTAGAAGCAGAGTAACCTGGGCCGTAGCCAAAAATCCTAATTGCTGCAGTCTTTTCCAAAAACATTACTTTGTGGGCATTATATTCTAATCCTGAGAAACCTAGAAGCCTTGTAAGAGCTTTAATACAAAGTATGGGCCATGCTGCATCCTCTGAGAAACTACTATGAAGTACTAAAAAGGAATCAAGGTCAATCCTAGCCAAGTAGTGGCCGAGTGCAATGTCTTTCAATGTACTACCACTAGCTCTCGATCCTTTGCCACGTCCCAAGAATTTATCTGTATCAGCAATCTCCAACTGCAAATAAAACCCATACTGAATGAGCATGAAATGCAAACCTACCAATGTGTAAAAGCAAATTCAAAATTATCTTACCACTTGATTTTCATCGTACTCCAATTTAACTAGATTCCATAAATTTATTGATGATGATGTCTCATTGGTGTTAATCAATTCTTTAACATATTCAGACTCCTCTCTTCCAAAATTGGAAATCCCAAGTTGGCTTTGAATGCGATCGAAGTCCTCATCAGTAATACTCAACTCTTTCTCAGCTTCTTTGGCCTTTTCAAAACAAAGAAAGAGGGCCTCACCACCATCAATAAACTTATCGTCTAGAGTTTCTTTATCAAGTTTGAGTATCTCTTCCTTTGATTCATTCTCTGTGTCAATTATCCCATTTGTAGCATCAGAAGCCTCTGCAATAATTGCTAGACAATAATCTTCCCTGAGATTGAAAAGTTTTTGAATATCTGACAGTAAAATGTACTCCTTGTCCTTGAAAAGTATAGATGGTAGAGAAGGAACAGTATGGTGAGAACTCTCATCAGTTGGAGGGTTTGTATCTCCTTGGCTCTCCTCAATGATAGTCTCAGCTTTGAAGTGAGCAACATCCAAATTCTCAGCAATAGAAGCCGCAAAATCTGCATCTAAAACCTCCTCTGTTTCCTTTTTATCTACCAGATCATCTAACATACAAAAGCTGGCAGACTTTGCTCCTTCCAACTGTTGCTCATGAGCTTTCACAGGATATTTGACAAGGGTGAAAACAATAAAAGCAGCAGATTTTCTCATCATCTTGCAGTTTTTGGAATGAGTGGAGCACAATATGTCTCTTGAATAAAACCTCTCCAAAGAGTGGGCACCACACTTCTTAGTAAACACTGACTTTTCATTTCCTGTTGACCCAATGGGAACATGGACATATTCAATTGTGCCAACTTCAATAGAAGGACCTGCAAGATTTTCAAACTCCAAAAAGTCCTCCAAAATATATTTTTTACAAGATTTCAAAACACTGTCAAGGTCCCAATCAGGATTAAAGACATTCTTCACAACTCCATAGAATGAGAGATCCATTCCATTCTGAAGGATAAAATCAAGAGGCCTCTCTGATGAAGTGATATCAGTAAGCTCTGATACTCCTTGACCTCTCATTACCGACTTTTGCTTCCCTGGAGATGTACTTGGCATTCTCACACTGGTGGCAGAGCATGGAGAAGAAACAGAATGCACAAGCTCATCACATGTTGATGCCCTTGAGCCTTTTGAAAGTCTTCTTCTTTTACCAGTTCCTGGAAAAACCTTGGAGCCTAGGAATTCTGTGGGTTCAGACATGTTTCCAACTTGTGCCGATACGACATGATAAGACTGAAACGCTTGACACGGATGTGCCTCCTCGCGCCGTATTGGTGATTCCAGCAAGAACCTTAACAAAAGAGCCGCAATCGTAAGGACAGGAGAAGAGAGAGCCAGAATCAGTGATCACCTGACCTCGAGCACTATGAGCTTAGGAGGCACGCTGAAGGAAGACTCTGCAGAACACCCAAAATGACACGAACAGACAAAAGCGAGAAGACAAACACTCGCTCTCGCGCCGTATTAGGAGAAGAGATAGAGGTCTACAAAGAAACCAAAAAAAGCCATACGGATTAGGGACACACCCTTATGTAGGTGCACAATAATGCCACCTGGCACTATCCGTTGGGCTTCGACACATGGCAGTAGCCGTTGGCCAACACGTGGCCAATAAACACTTGGCAAACACGTGGACCGGTCGTTAGTTGACACGTAGCATATGCACGATATGCGTAGACACGTGGCACAATCAGTGTCAGATACGTGTCATGATTGACGTGGGTATATAAGGGGTTATTTTGCCTACGTGTACACTTTACATTTCTCGAGCTCTTTCCCCTTGCTTGCGATACGGTGCGATCCAAGTGTTGCGTCTTTTGCGTTTCTATTCTCTCGCGTTGTATCGGTTCATCGTCCTTACTTCCGAACGAGTGTCTCTTTGCTGATTTCTTTGCTTCGGTGGTCAAAACAAGGTGTGCCGATACGGAGCGAGGACGTTTGTCTGAGGCTTTCGTAACCTCCCCCTCGCGTCATATCGGCCTTGTGTCATCTCCAATACGGAGCGAGTGCATGTTTACGTAGTCTTCGTTTTCTCCATATCGCACCATATCATCATTTTTCATCTTGTCTTTGATACGATGCGATTGTCCTCTCCAATACGGAGCGAGGGCGTGCTTCCATTGTCTTTGTATTGCTCCTATCGCGCCATTTCGGCATTTCGCTTCTTGGCATTTCTCTTCTTGTCCTCTCCAATACGGAGTGAGGGCACGCTTCCATACTCTTCGTATTCTTCATATCGCACCGTATCGGCATTTCTCTTTTCGTCCCTTCTCGCACCGTATAAGGCCTGTTGCGTTTACAGATTTTTGCTATTTCAGTTTTTGTCCTTCTGGTTCTTGTATTTGCTTCTCTGGATGGCAAGGACAAAGCAAACTGCAAGAAGAGTGTATCTGGATAAGAAGGATAGTGGGGGTAGAAGAAAGTTACAATTTGATGAATCTGAGGAGGAGCCCTCTTCAAATTTTGCTGAAGCTGGGCCATCTCACAGGCCCCAGAGCATTTTACCACAGAAATCCCCCCTACACCAGGTGTTGGCTTAACATCTTCCATAGAGTTAAAGAATTTCAGTGCAGTGAATGTTTCTTCTCCTGAAGTTGAGGAAGCAAAGGGTGAGACTTGACTTGTGAAAGATTCATCCCCTGCAATTGCACCTGAGCCTACATCTGTTGAAGCCACTGAACCTCCCAAGCCACAAAAGAGAAAGAGGAAGTCCTGGTTCTTCTATATGCAAAGATGTTTCAGTGAGATCAGGAAAGCCCAGAGAGCTACACAGCATGTCATTCCAAAGGCTGCTTTTATAAGAGTCGTTAAAGAGATCTCTGATAGATTGTCTCAAGTGGCAACTGTCTCTGTTCTAAATAAGAAGTGGCAATTCTCAGCCATTCTTGCCCTACAAGAGGCCGCAGAGGATTTGGTTATTGATTTCATGAACGATGCTTACATTGCTGCCGCCCATGCTCATAGAATTACCATTATGAATAAGGATTTCAGCATCATCAGCAGAATCAGGTATAGGTTTGATAAAGTGCTGAGGCCCTTGCCTTCCAACGATCAAAAACCCCTTGAAATCCTTAACATTCCCCCGAAATTGTCCAGGAAAGGGAAAAAGCTAAAGGTTGAGGATGTAACTCACCTTTACTCTACAAGGGGTGCCACCTAGCACGAGTCTTTCTTGAGTGAAAAAAATCAGGAGGTGTTGGAAACTGAAGACGAAGTTTACAAGAGGAAAGCCGCATCACTTGCTCCCATCAACAGCGAGAGGATGGGCAAAGTGTATGGGCAGTTACTTGTGAATGTTTCTGCGGAACCTGAGGAGGAATATCTTAGTATATCTCCCGAGGACAAGCCCATGTTGGAAAAAAGGGATGTCCAACTATCTGACTCCATTGTTTTTTGTTGCATAAGGTAAGGCTTATATTTTTTGTTTTTTTTCGTGTAAGGTAAGTCTTATAGGTTCAAGTATATTTTAGATGTAATTTGTATTGAATAGCTTTTACTATTGACTGCAGGACATTAGTCTTCTCTCTCACTCTCGATATCCGTAGAACCATATATATTGTTGATCCACTTCTCTCTGTGGAACTATTTGCAAAATCTGGGTCTAATATTTCACCATTTTTCCGTAGCTTCGATAGTGTGACAAATTACCACATCTTTTTCCCTTATGTAGAAAGGTATTTTTCTTTTTCTGTAGAGGAAAATTTATATTCATTTTCTTTCACCCTTCTACTCACCTCTATTATGAATTTGCAGAGGGCATTGGAGTCTCATCTATATTAATTCTCTTACAAGAGAAATTATCTTTATGAACTCTCTCAGCGGTGTTCATGGCCAAGAACGAATGTATGTTGAAAGAAAATTACTTACTTTGATTTTATTTACAAAAAATATTTTGAACTTACAAAGCTTCCTTTTGCAGTGCTGGTAGACTTGTTTCTACATTTTTGGATACTACATATGAGGATCTTACTGATCCTCAAAGACCTTATACGTTTCTTCTACAAGAAGTTCCATTGCAAAGTGATGCGCATTCTTGTGGATGGAGAGTTATGTCAAATATTTGCAGAACAGTGGATTCAAAGTTGTTACAAATAGAAGGAGTGAATGTAAATTAATTTCATTTTATGTTTGTGTAACCCTTATCATGATTTCTTTTCACTAACTTATAACATTTATTCTTATAGTGTAGAGACTATCCTGATTCATATGTTTGGTGGATAAGGGAGAGATGCATTGAGCTGATTCTGGACAAGGCAAGGACAATGGCAATGGCAATGGCAAGGGCAAGGGCAAGGGCAAGGGCAAGGGCAAGGGCAAGGGCAAGGGCAAGGGCAATGGGACCATTGCTGCAGAGTCTAAAAAAAAAGGAATGCCAATGCTTTCTCCTCTGAAATTTGATCCATCCCCTCTTAAGCCCCAAGAAAAGAGACTACCTGTAAATGTGAAATTCTTTCAACAATCAAAGAAAGGCCCTGTGAGAAAAACCATCTTTGAAGAAATTGATAAAGAAGCCACAAAGCCAACAAAGGAGAAGGCAGCAGATAAAGAATCAAAATAGCAAACATAAGCATACACGAGCCTTATTATTTTGGCTTTGTACATTTATATGAAATTTTTGTACCTCATGGTGTAATGAAAATTTTCACTTATAAATCGAATGTAATGTACATTTTATTTATATACATTCGAAAGGCAACTTGCTTCATGATAGCTTATGAGTTCCCACTAAAAAATATCTTAAGGATAGCCTATTAAGATAAATTCCTACAAAGTTTTCATTCTCAAGGCTCAAAACTCACAATTGTGGGAGACAAACAACTCGTACAAGAGAAAGAGTGCTCGACTCTTTTACCAATTGGTACGCCATTCACTTTGAACTTATATCTAGGGGATGTATTGTCTAGCAATTCCAAGGTATCCCTCATATCTTTCAGACTCCAATTGGAAGTAACATTCACCTTCTTTACTTCTTCATGCGGCAAAACGTGCACCGCAAGTTTATATGGTATGCAATCTGTATCGGAATCCAAGGGAACCCAAATACCCAATCTTAGTTCACCCTTATGGTCGCACTCTCTAGATTTCCAAAGCATCCCTATAGTGTTGTCCAAATCCTCTTCCGAAAAGTTTCTACTTAGCCAGAATACATTCGTTCTTTGTAAATTTGATGTTTTGAAGCAAGCCACGAAGATATGGAGGGGTGCAGACCATGATAAATGTATTCTTCTTGAGATCCTTCCAAAGACTTGGCAATGGCAAATCTTCGATATTCCCATACCTATCCGCTTTAGAGGGAACCACATACTGTGCATAATATATAAAAACCTTGCATTCACTAAAAAAAGACACAGTTTGATCGGCATAAATAATGTCTGCCAATACCTTATGAATGGCATGGAAAGTCCCACTTAGGCTTTCCACAAGTTGCCATTCAATACTTGTTGATGGAAAGATATCTACAATGACGAACCATTTGTTAGAACTTGCATAAATGGAAAATAATTATATACGTTATTCAACTAATAACTTACAATGTGTTTGTTGGGGAGCACGTTCGTTTGGAGGCAAGTGCATATCCTTGGCCATGTTAACATGTTGCACCTTGACAAACCAGCCTTCGGGCATAATTTTGAAGGCAATGATACGCCCCTTCCAGTGATATTCTATATCATCTCGTTTTCTTCTTTTCACCTTATGAGAGCCCTTGCAAGAAGGCAGCATGGTAATCCAATAGTTTACAGCAAAGGTTTTGGGCTCAAAATTTCCATATGCTCCCTGGCTATAGACTGTGCAAGAGTGTATTAAACGAGAAGGGCGCTTAGAGGAAGCCATGAAAAGAATGAAAGCGAAGAGAAAGAAGCTCAAAGAGGGGTGAATGAACTAAAAAGTAGCGCCAAGAACACAAATGAGTATGTATTGGGCGCCAAAAACAATATTGAAAGATCTCCCGACTTTCAAAAAACTCATTATTAATTTCATCACATCTTTGTCACGTATTTTGTCAGATTTGTAAGTAAATAATGTCTTTGGGACTCCAAAACATGTCAGACTTTAAGGGTTTTGGCTAAAAAAGAAGAGAGAATCACGAAATGGACTCCACTATCTCTAAAAAAGAGGAGACAAGAATACCATATTCTTGCACACGTGGCGAACTCTCTTTGGCCCTTTCCTTAATCCCGTGATTAACAATAGTGCATTTTTTGAAGCGTTTTTGGCCCTAATAGGCTATATTTTAAAAAGGTGTATCAATTATGCCTCCTATGAAAATATTTTGTATAACAATCTCAAGGTTTAAGAGCTCACCCTCAATTGCACCAACTTAACTACCTTGAAGTACTCGTCCTCGTGCTTAAAGAATGGTAGTGCCTCCAATGGTTGCTGGCTTCTTGAATACTTAGTTATTATCAAATACTAGCATCTAAGGTAGATTAGTCTTTTAACTCCACAATCTTTGAAATAGTAAGAATGCTTTCAAACTATATATATATATATATATACTGAAGAGCTTACCAACCTCAACAAGGGCTAGCCCTCTAGCTTAAAGAGATGATGCATTCAATGGCATTGCCTCCCAAGAATGTTGGATTGTCAAATTCTTGGACTTGCTATTAAGTGATTGTGGGTGGCATCTCCTTATATACATCAATGTGTTGACTCCACCATCCTTTGCATAAAATAAAAATTACAACAATATAATTTATAGGAACTCATCTTCTATGTAGGATGGAAATCACCCTAATCTCTAGGATGGACATAGAGTTGTTTATTATGTGTCACATCAATCACTAGTCAAGCCAATATTATAACATCAACCAACAAGCTTCCTTTGTCATGTATCATATCAATCGTTAGTTAACATAGCATATATTATATCAACTCTCCTTACTCTTGCTTCATTGTGCATCACATCAACCACTTGTTAAACCACCATGTACCATGTTGAGATATTTGCAATCACGCCTACTTTAGTTCCTTTGTGAGAGGCAGTGAGGGCTCATGACCAAAATCCCGTATGCAGAGTAGGAGAAAGTACCACCACTCAATTCCTATAAAGCATTGTACTTGCACTCTTTTTCAAATGCAATGATAGTACTCTTTTCTTTCTAGTAAAGTGTCAATGTCACTACCCATACACAAGATTGTGTTTATGAGTCCAAGTCTCAATCTTGGAACCTAATTCACTTGTGTGACAATTTGTCTTTGTCAAGGTCAATGTATTAATGAGTTTCTTCTTCCTCTTTCAACCTCCATATCTTCTGCATCTGCCATGCTCTAGATCTCGCTCATATCGACATGGTATCAGAGCCCAGACGGGCACGCACTGCTCCTCAAGCTCCATTGTACTCTCATCTAGCTCAGTCCAATCAAATTAATATAAACTTAGAAATACTTATGCTGCGAAATATTCATTCGGAATGATTTAAAATCCAAGAAACCTTTATACCTTAAATACTTACCCACATTCCTTGATTGTGGGGTCAGTAAATTGTAAACATAAAAGAAATTAGGGTTCATCCCTGAGTTTTTTAAAAGAAAATAATAAAGCTAAGGTTAAGTCTAGGAGCTCATCTTCTACTCCTTCTCCATTTGACCTTGTGGCAGCCATAGCCACCCTGCACCTATCCTGCTTCAAGCTCTTAGATCTCTTCAATTAGATAAGATCTTGACAAGCTTTCTTCTGGAGAACTGTAGCCCTACTCCTAGAGCTCCTGTCTATCACCTCAGAGCTCAACATTAGGCCATTTCAAGCTCAGCATTGTGAGTCTACACAGTTGTTGCCCTGTGTGTCTACTGTAGCCAGATAGACCCTGCCAACTTTGAGGAGCTGGATCTTGCAATAGAGGGCATAACTCTTCACAATGTCTTCTACAAACTTGTTTCCCAACTTTAGGAGCATATTCTTGGTACAACACAACTCGACATTGCACACTCTATGTGACGGCATTGTTGAAATTCGTCGTTGCTATCAGAATTGCACTTGCTGATGTTTGAGCTGCGGTCGCCATTGCTATAGTTGCGATGTTGACAACCACCATAGGGCATTGATAGCCCATCATTCAAGCTTCATTTTGATAAAAAAAGTTTTGAAAACGATCCACCGTAGCTCCTGCAATCAGCAAAAAACTAGGCTACCCCCAGAAACCCTAATGCAGAAGCCATAGCCAAAGCTTCAAAATTCTGACATTTTTCATTGTTTCTCTCACTAAAGTTATCAACAGTGATTTTAATCACTGAGCAATACTCTCTGAAGTTCATTAAAGTCCTATCACTCAGATTTGAAGGTATCAACATCAAATCAAGAAGGGGAAGATTAGACTTGGATTTTAAAAGAGTAAAGGACTTTGCAGATTTGGTGTTCATTGACACTCAGTTAGTGCTTTTTAGCACTTGTGTCTCTCAACCAACTCTTCTGTTGCTCAAATCTAATAAGTTTGAAGTTGATTTTCTACTGTTCCCATAAGTCTAACATGGGCAAAGACTCTCCAACTGCTCGCTTCAAAGGAATCGGGTTTCACACTTGGCAGACCCGCATCAAACTCATCCTGATGAAGAAGGGCCTCTGGGTCATTACCACTAGAAAAGAAAAAAGCCTCGTGATGCGGATCTTGCTCTAACTTGGCAAAAGAACGATGATAAGGCTCATGCTATTATCAAATTGGAGCTAGACGACAGCTATATCCACCATGTGGATAACTGTGAGACCTCACAGGATACATGGAAGAGACTTGATACCGTGTTCAGTGCACAATCTAAATCATCAAAGTATGGTCTCCTGATTGAGTTTTTTAGGCTTGAAATGAAGTCCAGCACATCACTTGCCACACATCTAAATTACATGGAATGACTTCTAATCCAACTTGCAGGAATCAACATTAAAATGGAAGAAGATGTTTGCATCGGTGTTCTACTTAAGAGTTTGCCTCTTGAATATAATAATGTATCAACAACTTTAATCAACATGCCAAATTGTGAACTTGTTGATATCCATGCATCACTGTTAGAAGAGGAAAAGAAGCTAAAAAACTAAGGAAGAACCAAGTACCTCTAAAGAGGAGCATGCATTATATGTTGGCAACAGGTACAAAGGCAAGAAGGATCAGCTCTTCTGTGACTTCTGCAAAAGGACCGGACACACCGAGAAGTTCTGCCACGCGAGAAAGAGGTCCCAAAAGGCCTATCTAGTAGCAGTCAAAGAAGAAGAAGAAAATGGAGCAAAGGAAGAAGAAGACCACCAGGAGAAGGACAAACCTCATCAGTCCTTCTATTCAGATAGACTTTTTTAGCTGTGTATTTCCTAGCCCTAATGCCTTAGACATAAACTTGTAAAATCCACAGTTATCCTTGTACTACAGCCTGTGCACACTTTGTGAGGCCCCTACTACAGCATCTGGATGTCCATCATGTTTGTGGTACCCACACTTAGCCTTTTCTGCGACAGCCTCTAGTGTTTTGCCATGTTTATGGTGTGCCCACACTTTGCAGGTGTTGCTTTTACGAAAGCCTCTACACACTTTGTACTTTTGTTTGTGATTGAGGAGGGGTGTTGAAATATTTGCAATCACACCTACTTTAGTTCCTTTGTGAGAAGCACTAAGGGCTCAGGACCAGAATCCCATATGCACAGTAGGAGAAAGTACCACACTCAATTCCTATAAAGCATTGTACTTGCACTCTTTTTCAAATGCAATGATAGTACTCTTTTCTTTCTAGTAAAGTGTCAATGCCACTACCCACACACAAGATTGTGTTTATGAGTCCAAGTCTCAATCTTGGAACCTAATTCACTCATGTGACAATTTGTCTTTGTCAAGGTCAATGTATTCATGAGTTTCTTCTTCCTCTTTCAACCTCCATAGCTTCTGCATCTGCTAACTCTAGATCCTGCACATATCGACATACCATCCACATGATGCATTTCATTGTGATTATGACCATTGTCTTTCCCACCACTTTCACACCATCAAAAAAAGAAGCTAAACATTTAAGGATATTATAAGTTGATCACTCTTTGATTATGAGATGTATATATTGGCCTATGTGAAGCTCCAATCCTTTTAACATAAATCATCATGCTCCATATGAACTTGTCCAAGTCATCATGCTCATCTCTTAATTTCTCTTTGTTTTGAACAATATTATACTACATGCATGCTATATGCGATAAATAATGAAAATTTTCATAGATATTATTATTAGTTGATTGAGTTAGCATTATAATCAACAACATTGAGATGAAATAGCTATCTACAAGAGGATGGCACATGAAGCAACTTTTACTACTTATGATGGTGATCCTTAGTTTGTCCAAGTAGTATGAAAAATAGAATACACAATTGAGAAAAAAAAAACACACACACACACATTCTCTTTCTCTCCTCCTACTACTACTACTAGTGTCTCATTATGTTGGCACTTACTTGTAACTCTCTTTTCCTCTTCTTGTCACAAACATCAATTATAATATAACTTTAATTCCATTTACATTGTCTTCTACCCCAAACTCGATCTATAAGCCTTGTTTCTATGCAACATGCCTTGGAGGCCACCAAAAGGTCCAAATAACTTTGGAATGGATCATACATATTTGTGATGGTTACTAAGCCCTACTCTATCCTTGAGAAATACCAAAGTGTTGAAATGTCAAGCTTAACATGAGCTAACACTTATGTACCTGGATGACTGTTTTCGCATTCCACTTATGTACCTGGATGACTGTTTTCGCATTCCTATCACTAACATGGTCAATATCTACATTGGCATATGATTCCCATGATATTTTATAATTGGATATCAATTATAAAGTCCACCTATATGAGTTACAAGATATCTATCTAGCCATATTGCTAGTTAGCCTATTCATACTATGAATATCTTGCATATTATGTATCTTATACTTTTTCTTTGTTCTTGGTAGACTATTATAATGGAGAAAAAGAAGAATAATAAATATTATCATTTTTAGCTTCCTATCTTATGTCCATTTTTTGTGTATTGTGGGTCCTAAAAGAGATCAAGCTCCATCTCTCTACCCCTATTAAAGCTTTGTCTAGGTGAGGAGCTACAATCTATATGCACAAGAGTCTACAAGGAAGCCTTATTGTAGAGCACACCTATGGAGATATATCTTATATGATCTTCAATTGGCAAGCCATCTTTGCTACGTTAGAGTACCTAAGGGAACATTATAGACCTTTCATCAATATCTATCTAGTCAAATTCGCATTCTAGGCATGTTTTGGACTGGTGTTTGAGAGTTAGAGGTTGTTCGTGTGCTAATTTGATAAGGTTCAAGAACCATGCAAACCTTACCATTTCACAAACAAGTTGTAAGTTTGGGTGTGGCAAATAATAGTTGTAAACTAGCAAACATCATGAGTATTACTCAACTATGCTTATGTACTAAGACTAGTATAGGTGACATTTTATCTAAATTAGAAAGTTATTAATAATAGAAGATTTCTGGAGTTTTTTGCACAATGTCTAAGGGATTTAAGATTGTCAATGACAAGCATAACTTTCATGCTTGGAATTTCAAACTAAATAATTTCCTTATGGATAAAGATTAATGGGACTACATAATGCTAAGGCTTTAGAGTTACCAAAGGAAAATATCATACCTAAGCAAGCCAAGGTATTTAAGGGATGTAATCAAAGTGCTCAAAAATTTATATAATGGCTTTCTATCAGCATTTTAGACAACATTATTAGGTATATGTATGGCGCAAACAGTATTGTCGAAGTATGAAGTAATCTAGTCAAAACGTTATATAATGGCTTTCTATCAGTGTATTAGACAACATTATTAGGCATATACATGATGCAAACAGTCTTGTTGAAGTATGAAGTAATTTAGTCATGTTTTTTAATACAAATACTGAAGCCAAAAAAGTTGCACTTGAAATCTAAGTTAAAGAGTGTCAACTGTGATAATTTTTTTATTAATAACTATACATTAAATATTAGGAGTATTGTTGAATCTCTAGAATCTATTAAAGTGCAAGTTGATGATAATGGTATAGTGGTAATATATTTAGATGGTTTGGACAAGTACAAGTAATTTTAAGCCTCCATCAACACAAAATACATTATTCCTAATTTTGTAGATCTTATATCTATGTTAATATTAGAAGAGAGAAACTTGGATTTTCCTACATCCTCATCACAAAGCAAGAATAATTGAAAATAGTGCTCTACTTTAAACACAAGTAGAGGTATAGGTCATTGTAATAAAGGCCATAGTGGTGACCATTATGGGAAAAATGAGGTGCGCTCTCATGACTCACTAGAGCAGTCACATTCAAGTGGTAGAGACTAGTCTCGAGGCAAGGGAGTTGTATAGGATATGGCTGACAAAGCATAGATTATGATAATAGAGAATGTTATAATTGTGATCAAGAAGTTTGTATCACATATAACTATTCAAATAAGAGAAGAGATAGAAATAATAGAAAATGGGAGAAGACAACATAATAATTATGCATCTACACCTAGTAATCAAATATGGTATGTGGGTTCAAGTGTCTATAACCATATGATATTTCATGGAGAATTGTTTAGAGAAATAAAAAATCCTAAAATACTTGGTTTTATGAAAACAGGTAACAATACATCATCCTATTGCTCATGTTGGGATAATTCTATTAGCAATGCAAGATAGAAAAGTTAAATGTTTGGTTAGTGTCACATTGATGTGTTGTATGTGTTAACATTACAAAGAATTTAGTTTCTATTGATCAAATGGTTAAGCATGGATTGCAAGTAAAGTTCAATCAAGATAGTTGCTTTGTAGAAGATTTTAAAAAACGAATGTAAGCTTGTTGCAAAAAGCAAGTGTATGGGAAGAATGCTGGCTAGTCATCCGAAAAGATCAGCTAAGCCTTAGATGAAAATGTACCCGAGCTTAAGGCTACTATATTTGTACAAGGTGTAAGAGTTGTGATTAATATTGACATTTGAATCAAAGTGGCTAATATGCACAAAATTTTATGAAGCATGCCAATTTGAAAAATAGATCATGTATATATTTCCTTAGGATAAACATATAAGCAGGCATTTACTTGATATTGCACATTTAAATGAGTGGGGTCTTACCAATACTACATCAATGGTGGCTAGATGTAGATCTTATGGAACCTTTATTAATAATCATGCAAGAAAAGTATGGATGTACTTCATGAAGGAGAAAAGTGAAGTATCCTCTCACTTTAAGATTTTAAGATTTTATTTTTGAAAAAAACAAGTTTACATAATAACTACCTGAGATCAGATGGAGAGGGATCATACCTATCCAATGCATTCATTAATTTTATAAGACAATATGGAATTCAAATGTAATTTATGTGTAGGTATACTCCACAACAAAATGGTGTTATTGAAAGAAAGAACATGCATGTTGCGAAAATTGAATGAGCTTTGATGGTTAAAAAGAACATGCCTCATTGTTATTAGGCTAAAGCTATCTCTACAACTATGTGTATTATGAATAAGATTCCTACTGCTATAGTACATGATGTGATACTAGAGGAGAAGCTTATTGGCAAGAAATAAAAATTTTCACATGTTAAAGTATTTGGATACATTCCCAGTGGATCCACCTTATAGCACATGTAAGATACCACGTGAGTTCAAAAGAAAGGGTATTAGATTTAGTAAAATTTATAGGATTATATTTACAAAATGTATTTTTTAATTAAAATTTGAAAAAAAATCGTAAGTTTAGTAAAGTAAAAGGGGTCATGCAAAGGCCTTATAGCATATAAATAAATGATATTTCTTAATATCCTTTGAATGCACATTATATAGATCGTTTCTTAAAGGTGGACCCCTTGGGGATACATTGCACGTATACATGTGCCAAATGAGTTCAAAGAAAAGTTGGGCCCAAAAGCTAAAAAGTGTGTATTTGTTGCATATTTCCTTGAGGAAAAAGAATACATGTTGTATCACAAGTGGTGATTGAGGATAATCCCCTCACACAATTTTTTTCATTTTTTCCCAATATTGATGCTTTTTTTTTTTGATTTGTTCCAATCAATTACAATTTTGATCGATTTTATTACTTGTACAAATGCTGGGATACCAATTTCTTTTTCCTCAAAAGGCACAAGTGAAAGGAGCACTAGTATACGTTCATGCGCTAGCGCTAAGCTCAAAATAGCTCACAATTGGGTCAGAAAATTTTAAAAACAACCTCCATGACTCTAAGAGCACATCAACTTGTAATTTTTCCGTCTACACTACCACCTAGCCACCCAACTAATAGCCCAAACTTTTGTCAATGGGGAAGCTATGCAAAGTCAAGCCATGTAGTTTCAAAAGCATATCCATTATGAAGCATCCAAAACATCACCTTCTCAATTTGTTTTTAAGAAAATTAAGTGCATCAAAGGTACCAAGGATCTCACCCTCCATGAAGCAACAAAATATCTAGGAAACCCTTAGCAAACAAATAATGCATCTTGAAAAAAGCAAATCTCAAGGCCTCCAAATTGACCTTTCTCAAACCAAATGAAACAAAAAAGAGGATAGCTACTAAGAGCTCTCTTATCTTGTAATATGATAGCAAAAGTACATCTCTATAAGCTTCTTTTGAAAAAAAAATGAGTTCTAATATTTAGAGCATGACATGCAGCCAACCCATCGGCTCCATAAGTCCACTGTAATACTTGGTCTTTGTCATGTAGAGCCACTCTCCTTCATCACATCCCCATGGTATAATGGTTATAACATTCAAAGACATCACATACTAGTTCAATGATTATTGTTGTCTCAGATTTTCTAATCTTCACTCCTACTCAAAATTAGCATTTGCATATAATGAACAACACCAAAAAAGATGTAACCATAGGTCTTGACATAAATTATAGGCAAGTCTCCTATTACACACTACTTCCTCAATTTTTGCTGTCACCTTTCTTGAGCATGGTAGGCTCCTCAATGAAAATAGAGAAAGAAGCCCTAAAGAAAATAGTTTGATAACTCCCTACAATAACCATATATCATGTCGACTAGTAGCTCTAGATCCTCTTCAGAAAAACACATCCAATAGCCATGCCTCATCCCCCCCCCCCTCCAACTAGATCACAATAGACTACTAGATTCTTGTGCACATCCACACAGCCCCCCCCCTCAATAGGGCCACCTTCTTGCTATTAAATCGCCTCCCTTGAATAGAATGCAACTTGCATTTCACAAAGCTTGCATTTTCAAAAAGCTTTTTTCTTTTGAACCACCTTGATTACTTTTCCTTGATGCTCTTCAATGTATGTTCTTCTTTTCCAATTAACAAGAATAATGAAGCCTTGAATACATTCTCATGCCCAAACATTCATGAAATATCCAATCCTATATAAATTTAAAACTACTATTCAAAATCTATATGAAGACGGAGTTCCCTTACTATTCGAGTAGATTCCACTGCATTATGATCTCAATTTCATGACTACTAAAGATTTTGAGTCATGCAAATGCAAGCTATCATATTTCTCAACTTGCTAAATATTTGAAAAAAGAATTCCTTGTGCCCAACCTACATGCTAGTTTGTGCTTGCTCCACTTCACCTAGATGTAGTTTCTAACTTATGTGAGATAGATTGAGCTATTGCAAAAACACGTGACATATTTAGCCCTCCCCCAAGTCCACAAACATTCATGTGTAGTGGTTGACCTAGATCAAAGATGAAAATTATGCCACTCTCATCGTACTAATCAATAAGAAAAAAATTCTAAGTACCTAGATCAAATACAAAGATAATTCTACTCTCATCAAGCTTCCATGTAAAGCATACTGAGGCTGAACCCATGGATCAAACACGTAGACAACATCCTCATCATTCCATGTAAGATACTTCCATAGGCCTAAAGAAAACATAGAAAAACCATATAATTCACATGCATATGAGGTTTCCAACTTGCTATCCCAATTATAATGCTCCATAAAAAACATGCCTGTCGCAAAAATTGCATCATCATCTTGCTATCACCAATACTTGCCTTCAAACTCAAAAATCACTTTCTCAAATCCTGCTAAGTTTTCAAACATATGTATGCATCCAAATAAGAAATTCAAGAAGTTTTGAACAAGAATTTGCATCGTTGTAGGCATACCAATAAGCATAATTGCTATCCTTGACACCGACTCCATAAAGCAATAGATATAAACACACCTCAAATCCCATACTACTTCCTCATCAAGAAGAAATTTCAATGACTTCACCATGTAGTCTTCCTTGATACCTTGCACACCACACATTTCTACATACATCCAATAAATACTTTGCCAAATACTAGAAATATCCTCCTTTATCAACATACTTTAGTCCTCTTTTATAGACACATCCTAACTACCCTTTCCAACATAAGCATAATACAAGCATCCTTCTAACCATCCTCTTATGCATAGTCCAATAGATGAGAGCCTCCACAAGAAACATCCATATCAAGTTCTTCTCTAGAACTACCATTTTTATAGTCATTAGAAAAAGCATACCCTACAAGTACAAGTCATAAAACATATCTTCATCAAAAGTAGAGGAAATTATAAGAAGTAGAACTTCTACTCTATGCACATCACTTTGCATTAGCTCTTGGCATACAACAAGCTCATCATCATCAGCATCATCACTTCCCAAACTATCCCAAAACATCTTTTTAATACAAGAAACATCATACAGCTCTATAGAGTCCTCATCAAGAATTCCCTCATCCTCTAGCATACAGGATAGATACTCTAGTCTACTTTCTTCATTAACCATCTCTACATCCAACTCATCACCATCTACAATACCAGAAACATCACCACAATCATCATGGATGCCCTCATCATGATGACTAACTACATCACCCAACACCTCACAAATCCATAAGAAACAAAAAAATCCTCCTCACAAACCAAGGAGTCCAAACCAAAGTTAGTAACACCTCCTATATAGCCACAAGATGTAAGGGATTCATGGAAGCCTTCCCCCTCTTCTATGTCACTATCAAAGATAGTAATACTTATAAAAATTTGAGCTTTCTCTATAACAAAAGAATAATCTATTGATGTATGTCCTTCCCTTCACCATACTGATCACTGCTTTTGTGATATATCTCATAGCCAAATCTTGTACTTTTTGCCAAATTAGATCCAATACATCCATGTAATTCTCATAATAGCATCCCATCATACTCTAATGTCATTGAATCAAAGTTGGTACAATCCTTGAAACTTCCTATATGTCTAATCACTCATGCCAGATCTCGAACAAGGAAAAAACTCTATATAAACAATGAGAGCCCCAATCTCCACTTTATCTAAATGATGCAATAGGAGGTGAGTTTGTATCATGTGCATACTAGTGGGTAGGTACTTATCAAAGAGACAGATCGTCTCCACCACTCCCCATGTTGGAGATTCAATAGAGGATGTATTGGTCTCCTTCTGTGAGATCCATTGCAGTAAATTTAGTAACTTGTAAATCGCTCACGTATTTAGTACAACCTACCACAAATGAAGGAGCATTACGAACACTGACTAGACACTAAATAGCAAAATACACAAACTACTTGCAATCAAGGCAGCCAAGACAAACCTGACATATCTTATGTCAATCATGGGATTTTAGTCATGATAGTTAGTCGTCTTTAGAGAAAGTGGACCTAAGGGAATGCATCATACATGTCAGGGTGCAAATAGACCTGATAGTTTGCTTCACAGTGCGTCTTCTTTAATGGACATGACCCAAGGAGCACAAGGTAGTTGCAAGAAACCATCAATGCTCTATTCTAGCCAAAGCGCCTTTGTCTTGCCTACCTCCTTCATATCCATTCATTCCCATGTATAATGTCTCTCTTTCCTGTGATGTGGTCCCCATAATAAGCTTCTCACATTTTTGAAAATATGCATGGGATCCAATAAATTATTGATCTATAAGTGGGTCCAATACAACAACTCATAGAAAATTGAGAAGTGTCATATTTTGTTTGGATGTGACTCCCTATGGACCATTTTTAACTCGTATTAGCTTTGGGCATTGATTCATTCTGGAGGTCGTCCAATAAAACCTTTCCTTAGTTCATGACCCTCCACCAAGAAAGCGGCATGTCCTTGATATACCATCTTCTTCATGGTTCATGACCTACCGGAGTCTAACTATGGCCCACACAATGGATATGCATGATAATGTGAGGTAACAAGACATATCCCAACACCCCCCATTTAGTCAACACATAATTGAATGAGCTATGTTAGATATCACCAAACCAGAATGGAAGCCTACTTATCTGAACACTCTCCAAATCCTGGAAAGTCATGCATGATCCACATGAGAATGGCTCATATAACTATGGCCCACACAATGGATATGCATGATAACGAGAGGTAACAAGACATATCCCAACACCCCCATTTAGTCAACACAAATTTGAATGAGCTATATTAGATATCACGAAACCTAAATGGAAGCATACTTACCTGAGCACTCTCCAAATCCCGGAAAGTCATGCATGGTCCACATGAGAATGGCTCATATATTGATGGCCCATCGACCATCATGCTTTTATTATGTCTTCCACAGCAACCTCCTCCTCCCACAAAATCTTGAGTTCATCAAGTAATGGTCAAAGATAGATGTCCATATTCTTGACTTTGTAGCACCTATGAATGAGCAAGATAAGAATTGGGTGTCCTTTCTTCATAGAAAACCATTTCAAGATGTTGTAGTTAACAAGGACTATAGACTGCATATTATAAGAAGTTGAGCAAAGATCAAATGAATTCACACCATCAATAGCAGCACCAAGCTAGATTCATTGGCTCTCGTGCAAATCCTAGAAAGGTGAAGTCAATGTGGCTCCATGGGCGTGAATCTATGGATATTCATTGGACTCCGTCTATGGATCTATTCTATACATACCACGTTGTCAAGCTCACCATGCCCGATGTATGAAACATGTGATGTATACATGGTATAAGTGAAAAGTGTCTAAGAACTTTCTGAGGAATGGTTTTCCCTTGCAAGTTATGTAGATACCTATGAGCACCACACTTTGGACATGTCTCCATAGTCCCATAGTCTCCTCGAAACAACACGCGATTCCAGGTGGTAATATATGATACTTTAGGAACTTGAAAACAAATAAGAAGATGCCTTGAAAAAGCACAATAATTATTTTTTATAATGGTGTCAAAAAAATCAATAGAGCATGAAATGTACCTAAGCAACTCGATCACACTTGCATTACTACACGTGTACTTTGCTTGCACACTTAGGAGCGCAAGCAATGTCTTCAAGTGAGATACTCGGCACCCATCATATAATGGTATGGACGCTTTCTTTATCAATGGATCAGATGACTTGGCATCCATGGGCATCAATGTATCGATCATTGCCTCCATCTCAGGCTCCAAGATTAGCTTCTAAAAGGCTAGCTATCTCCTCTAGTATGGAGGGTATATACTGAGCCATGCCTTCCAATTGGTGTATTAGCTCATGCACTCCATCCTTTGCATGCCCACAAACTCTTCTAACTAGCCACAATAGGTGTATTCCTTGGGATGAGGTGCCACCTCCTTGTATAAATTTTATGGGCACGTCTAATATTTTTACATATGATATTCAATTACTTTGTGAATGCAAGCCATGATGGATACACACTTTTCTTACTGTTCGCTCAAAGTCTGAGATTGTTTGATCAACAATCTCTAATGGAAACTCGTTGAACTGTCATGCATGTTCTATAGACAAGCAATGCTTTTGTCTAATTGCCAGCTTGCTTTGAGATCAAGGACATGAGACATGCTAATTAAGATATGCCTTGCAATCTTGGACATTACGACCATCATCATTCTCCATTTGGTCTATGTTATTACAAACAACACGTTTTTGTTCCCTTCATTGATGATCTTTCTTCATTTTAATCATTTCAAGCAAAGCTCCATTCAATCAAAGTGTATTCATTCTCCTTGTAGCCTTAAAGTCATACTTTAGCAACACCTAGAAAACCCAAATAAATTCCTACCACAAGGTAAAATCACGAGTAGTATTAGCACAAAACTCTTTAGATTGGCACATCCCTTAGACCATGAAGCTTTTTCATAGTACTTCCTCTATGCATGTGGCTCATAAATGGACAAGAATAAGATGAAATAGAGTTAGAAGGCACTAAAGGCACTCCTATAAATCCTCTACTAAATCACCTATAATCCATGTAGTATGGGTTTCTTTATAGCATACTATAGATGTACTTCATGGCTGTACAACATTAAATCACAACTCTATTTAATAGATGATCTATTCATCTGGTCACATTCAACAAGTACTCTTGCTATAGACTAGAGCAACTTGAAAATATCCTGAGATTCTGTAGTGTGGAGGTCATTACCATACAAACCAATGAGGGCATTACAAACATAGACATATAATTCATACCGGTTTACATGTGTTGCCTCACGAAGTTTTCTCCCCATTTCCAAAACTACTAGGGGTGCATAAGCTCTGATTAGCTAGGCCAACATATATATACTCATGACTCTCAATCCCTTCATTTTACATGGTCACATAAAGGTTTACTGCCTCCACTACCTTTCCAATTTCAATTTAATTTGCAACTGCAACGGTATATGAGAACGCAGTGCATTCTTTCAAGTTGTGAACAACCTAGATGGCCTCTACATGGCCGGCATAGAAGGTGAAGGAATTGACCATGTATTCACCGATCATTTTATGAGTTTCAAGTCCATGCTGCCTATGGCATTCAAAGAATCTCTTAGTAGCACGCAATGTTTGTATGGCATTTAACAATCTGAAAACTATGTAGTGGCCATTTTTCAGAAAAAAGGATGCAAAGTCTAGGCCGACACTCTAGAGGTTGTCACCATTTTCAGAAAAGGATGCAAAGTTTGGGCTGACACTCTAGAGGCTATCTTTGATCAAGAACTCCTTCCAATGCTAATATATCATCTGTTAATGATGAGCTCCCCTTGCAGACGATGATGGGTTTTCACTTCTTCACACCTTCCTATGGCTACATGGTTATTCTTGTATTGTGGTCATTCTTCCTAATGATTTGCTTGCCATGGAAGCTAGTACTATGCTCCCTAATTAACTAGTGCTCCCTCCTTTGATTATGCACCCATGTTGACATACTGTCCTAGATTCTTGCTATTGACTCCCTTTCATCTCCTCAATTTTTTTGTTCCTATATGCCCATAGCATGAGTGTCCTTGTAATGTGCCTAGGTTGCGACATGTTTTAGTAGTCTGGTCTCAAAGATGCCACATGGCACTCCTACGGAATATCACAGGGTTTGTTAGTTAGCGACTCTCAAGTCTACTTTGCCTTGAAACATATCGACCAACCCTATTCGGATCAACCTGAATCTTCTTGGGTTTCTAATGGTCAAGTCATTCTACAGCCTTCTAGCGTCGGTCTTCAGACGACGATCTACTTTGCACAGAGCATCTAAACCGAGGCAGACTCATATTGCACTTGGTTCAAAGAGAATGGGAAATGAGAGGGATACATTGCTCGACCTCTCTACCCATAAGGTAAAGTCCCATCGCAGTCCCCTAAAACGATTTGAGCCAAGGTTCTACCCTACATTATCTAAGGTCAATACGTCATCACGATTTGAATGTTGAGAAGCCTCCCAGTTCTCTGGGACCACCCTACTATAGGACGGACCCATCGGGGGTTTCGCCCACTTGCTTCCCTTGATAGCTGCATTCATACAGTGACACCATGGCATACCAACAACACATCACAACCCTTAAGTGGAGCAATGGAAAAACTCTTCATTGTCCACATATCCTTGTATATGCAACCAAAGCTTTACAATGAGTGGTGTGATAGGCTCTGTATGGCCTTTACATGCCATTCCAACTTTCCTCGTGGATCCCATTGCATTCTCTTTGATGCCTGGATGGTAACACATACAAGTAGCTTCCTTAATTAAACCATTAGTCACATGTTCCTTTACATAATTTTATGCACTGATACGAAAATAGATCAGACAAATTCCTTGAAAGGAAACTTTATATTAAAATTTCAAGTGAGATACAAATCCCGTCCATGTGACAATTCCCGCAATCAGTAAGGATCCGTCTTATTTTCCTTCAATTTTTTGCCCTTGCACTAGTAACAATTTTCCTCCAATTTTCCGCCTTGCACTAGTAACAAGGCCTCAATATTCCTTCCCAAGTCATGTATACCATCTGAGTAGGACCCGAGGCAGGGGATTTATAGCCAAAGCCCCCCCTTGGCACCCAAGCATCCTCCTATGAACAGATGTTTCTACAAAGAGACCTCTCACGATGCGTTCGGTCCACATTCTCGACGTGGCTATCAAAAACCCCCTTGGATAGTGTTGGCACCTAGTTGGGGGGTGCTCAACACGCCTTGTTGAGGTATTTCAACCTAAATAAAATTTGAAAGATTTTCTTCTTATCAATTCCTTTGTTAGATGACTCATTTTCCAAATAGGTGTTCCTAAGTACAAACACAGGTAGAAGTGCACAATATGTACTAGAAAATTCTTTGTTCTCTTCCAAAAGAAATTCAGATTTGATACGATAGCATCTAGTCTCAGCTTTATCTCGTTATCGTCCAAGATTTCTAGAGATAACCTAATTCAAGTTCCTTATTGTTTTGAATGAAGGAGTATCCTTGCAATGTTAATTGCAATTCGGGACATTGGCTTCCCTACAATGAAACCCTACGTATTCATTCGGGACATTGGCTTCCCTACAACGAAACCCTACGTATTCATTTGAACTAGGGTTTGTCGTGTAATTCATATAGCTACTTAAGGACTTTGAGCTCCTTTCAGCTTCAAGTAATATGGGCCTTGAGAAGAATCCTTCAACTCTTTAGGGTTTGAAGTTCTTTCAACTTCCTAGGAACCCTACGTATTCTATCACAAATTCAATCTATGTTTTGTAAGATGTAATAGGATTTTTCTATTATTTCAACCAAGGAAACAAATGTGGATGCATAAAATCTATCAATCTAATATGTATTCTTGAAACTTTTCATATATATATAAGCATGAAATTTCCATGCAATTTATGTGCAATTTAACGACTTCTAAGTGCAATTTTAATTGATCACCTAAGATGAATGCTTATATTTAATGTAATTGTAATACAAGTATATATGTCTTTATATGGAAGATGTGTCTTGTATTCTTCCTAATATATTCTAAGAAGTACTGTTTCTTCAAGGCTTTCTTGAAGGCAAGCCAAGATGGACTCCAGGCATAAAGCTCATTGATGTGTGGCTTTAGGAAAGAAGTCATAGACCACACAAAATATTGTCTCATCATATGCACTAGCACACGAAAGAACTCCAGCTTTGATTCATAAAGTTTCAGATAGCTTGAGACAATGCACCTTCAAAAAGTTTCTTTCAATTTTCCATCGCTTCCATTGCCGTGGGGTAGCTGCCCCAACCTCATACTACACATTCCCTTAAGCTGTATCTCTTGCAAAATATGATGGTGGTGTTGATATAGTTGCATGTATGCATTCAAGGTCCATAAAAGCTACTTTAACTCATCACTAGAATCTGATAAACCTATTGATAGAGGCGGTTCTCCCATCTTGCTAACAATCTGGATGTGGCTTTCACACGTTGAGCTCACCAATGATGTGGAAAGGCAATCGTGTTGAGCCACCAATCCACAAAGGATAAGAAGTGAGGCAAGATGAAAGAAGGAAGATATACGAATATAAGCAAGGAATTACGCCTTTAGACCCAAGATATCATTTCAAGCAAAGCTCCATTCAATCAAAGTGTATTCATTCTCCTTGTAGCCTTAAAGTCATACTTTAGCAACACCTAGAAAACCCAAATAAATTCCTACCACAAGGTAAAATCACGAGTAGTATTAGCACAAAACTCTTTAGATTGGCACATCCCTTAGACCATGAAGCTTTTTCATAGTACTTCCTCTATGCATGTGGCTCATAAATGGACAAGAATAAGATGAAATAGAGTTCGAAGGCACTAAAGGCACTCCTATAAATCCTCTACTAAATCACCTATAATCCATGTAGTATGGGTTTCTTTATAGCATACTATAGATGTACTTCATGGCTGTACAACATTAAATCACAACTCTATTTAATAGATGATCTATTCATCTGGTCACATTCAACAAGTACTCTTGCTATAGACCAGAGCGACTTGAAAATATCCTGAGATTCTGTAGTGTGGAGGTTCTTACCATACAAACCAATGAGGGCATTACAAACATAGACATGTAATTCATACCAGTTTGCATGTGTTGCCTTACGAAGTTTTCTTCCCATTTCCAAATCTACTAGGGGTGCACAAGCTTTGATTAGCTAGGCCAACATATATATACTCATGACTCTCAATCCCTTCATTTTACATGGTCACATAAAGGTTTACTGCCTCCACTACCTTTCCAATTTCAATTTAATTTGCAACTGCAATGGTACATGAGAAGCCAGTGCATTCTTTCAAGTTGTGAAAAACCTAGATGGCCTCTACATGGCCAACATAGAAGGTGAAGGAATTGATCATGTATTCATCGATCATTTTATGAGTTACAAGTCCATGCTGCCTATGGCATTTAAAGAATCTCTTAGTAGCACACTATGTTTGTATGAAATTTTACAATCTGAAAACTATGTAGTGGCCATTTTTCAGAAAAAAGGATGCAAAGTCTAGGCCGACACTTTGGAGGTTGTCACCATTTTCAGAAAAGGATGCAAAGTTTGGGCCGACACTCTAAAGGCTGTCTTTGATCAAGAACTCCTTCCAATAATAATATATCATCTGTTAATGATGAGCTCCCCTTGCAGACAATGATGGGTTTCCACTTCTTCACACCTTCCTATGGCTACATGGTTGTTCTTGTATTGTGGTCATTCTTCCTAATGATTTGCTTGCCATGGAAGCTAGTACTATGCTCCCTAATTAACTAGTGCTCCCTCCTTTGATTATGCACCGATGTTGACATACTATCCTAGATTCTTGCTATTGACTCCCTTTCATCTCCTCAATTTTTTTGTTCCTATATGCCCATAGCATGAGTGTCCTTGTAACGTGCCTAGGTCCTGACATGTTTTAGTAGTCTGATCTAAAAGATACCACATGGCACTCCTACGGAATATCACAGGGTTTGTCGATTAGTGACTCTCGAGTCTACTCTACCTTGAAACATATCGACCAACCCTATTCGGATCAACCTGAATCTTCTTGGGTTTCTAATGGTCAAGTCATTCTACAACCTTCTAGCGTCAGTCTTCAGACGATGATCTACTTTGCACAGAGCATATAAACTGAGGTATACTCATATTGCACTTGGTTCAAAGAGAATGAGAAGTGAGAGGGATGCATCGCTCGACCTCTCTACCCGTAGGATAAAGTCCCATCCTGGTCCCCTAAAACAATTTAAGCCAAGGTTCAACCCCACATTATCTAAGGTCAATACGTCATCATGATTTGAATGTTGAGAAGCCTCTCGGTTCTCTGGGACCACCCTGCTATAGGACGGACCCATCGGGGGTTTCACCCACCCGCTTCCCTTGATAGATGCATTCATACGGTGACACCATGGCATACCAACAACACATCACAACCCTTAAGTGGAGAAATGGAAATACGCTTCATTATCCACATATCCTTGTATATGCAACCAAAGCTTTACAATGAGTGGTGTGATAGGCTCTGTATGGCCTTTACATGCCATTCCAACTTTCCACGTGGATCCCATCTCATTCTCTTCTGTAATATTTCCGTTGCAAATATTTCCAACCCGTATGATACTCATGCAAGGGATTGCCGACATTGAATATTTGGACAGTGAAATTATACAATCTCCATTGGCATGAACAAGACCAAAGTCAATGAAACCCGCTTATGCTCGTGTGAACCCCCTCTTGGAAAGAAATCAAGATGAAATTTTGATTTATGGCATTTTTATCCAACCAACGATCGTGCTGGAGGAGAGAGAAGGGAGGTGCTATGACTAAGCATCTAGCTGGAGCCATGGGGGGGCTACTACCCATGCAGTCAGGCACGTGGAGGGAGGTAGGTACCTCTCCCTCTTGCTATAAAAGCCATGGCTATGGGTTAGAGGAGAGGGCGGGGGTGGAGAGAGGGTAACACTGCGACTAAGAGGGGGGAAAGGCTGCCGTGGAGAGCCGTGCCATTTTTGCTGGCCATGGAGTGAGGGAAGGAAAGATTAATGAGGCACTCAGTGCCTATGGCACTGTGTGGAGGAAGGAGAAGTGGAGCGACGAGTCACAGTGCCACGTCATGAAGGAGAGGGAGACGCTGGTTGACACGCCGCCGCCTCTGGCTCGTGTAGCTGCCCGCCCTGCCGACCGAAATTGCTGCCGCCATTCCACCTCACGACCGCCATCAAGGCCTTCCAGCTCATAGATGTCCACATAGTCATTATTCCCCTCTTTCCACATGGCCCTGCACACCCCAGAAGCTTCTTAGAAGCTTCTAAGGGGGCTTCTCTAAGCCCCCTTCCTATTGGATCCACCACAAATCCATATTAGCCCGATTTTTAAGGCCTTTTCCCATGGATTTCCCCACACAAGTCCATATTACCCCCATGGGTTCCTTTTAAACCCCTTTCCCTTTGCAACACCCACAAGCCCCCTTAGCCCGGACTTTGAAGAAAAGAAGGGAAAGTCTACAAGCCCTTCCCACCAATCATCCCTAGGCCGGGATTTTGAAGAGTAAGAGAGGAAGCCTATAAAGGCCCTTCCCACCAATCACCCACAAGGCCGGTCCTAGGATTTTAGGGAAGGAGAAGAAGAACTCTAAAGCCTCCATTCTTGCAAGGCCCATTCGCAAGAGCCCTTTCCGCGAACATCCTCGTAAGGCCTCAATTATTGAAACTCCATTCATAAAATCCCCATTTCCAAGAATTTTATAGGAGCCCCATTTCCACAAACCAAGCTCCAACCCCGCAAGGCCTTCCATAAGGCCAAATTCCGCAAGCTGGTATTCTCAAGGATCCACATTTCGAAAGGGATCTCCTGCGTACCAGGGAGAAAAGGGAAAGATCTTGAGGCTGCGTACCAAGGCGAGCAAATTCACCGATCGCGTAAGGGAAAAGGCAACCTGGAAGTCCGTAATTATGTCATGATGGCCCCCAAGAAGTCGCAAGCCGCACCTGCGGGAGGATCTTCTCCTAGTATTTACGTGGATATTTCCCGGAGTCCACAAGTCCAGGTTTTATCTATTTGGATTCCACGCAAAAGTATTGAATTAGTCACGATAACTTCATGGATTAGGAAGCACTCATGCATGTTCAAATTCAACTAGTCAAGTAAATGCAATTGGAAAATGAATTGGCTATTGAACATTTACTAGAATTAGCTCAAAATATAAAAATTGGTCATTAGTACGTTCAGTGGAATGAATGAAAAGAACATAAGGTGTCTACGCATTTTTAGAACCTTACCAGTAAGTTTCCTTTTGTACATTCAAAAGTGATGAGCCTAGGTCAACTATTGCCTCATTACAAGGTTGAAATTATTGAGGTACACTTTTTTTACTAGGCATGGAAAGACTAATGGCATGTCACATTTTTTAGATAAATCTTCTCGGTAGTGATTCATTAAGAAAGTCGTTATCACCCATAGGAATAGCAAAGCATGGGAATAATTCTAAGGGCTGCATGGTTCATTTTAACATAAAACCCTAAAAGCTTAGTAGCATGAATCGTGAATCCAGGTCCTAGTAGGATCAATGGAAGTTATGTGAATTTTAGTAGGTGCTTGGCCTTAACAAGAGTAATTAGGGATTGCGAATCTAGAGGAAATGAATCACGTGCTTACGTGAGTTATGACGTAATGCAACTAGTTTTCCCCTCTTAGATCAGGACAATATCTTTAGGAATGGCTCGTCCTTGTCGTAAGACAAGTAAATGGGTTTACCCAAAACACCTAAACCGCAAAGGACTCATTTAGGATGGTTAAATCAATACAATATACTCCAAGTGCTAGCTAGGGTTTAGCACATTAAGGACTTGACCTAGTTTCACGCACCTGTTACCAAGACGAACCTTTAAACCAAAGGTCCTACCCACATTCACGGAATGTAGGGCACAATTGGACGCTCATGCATAAAACGATTTAAGGTTTCTACCCTAAGGATCACTCATTCAAATGATGAAGCTCGGATTGAGTTGGAATTCCTAGGACCTTGTTGGCCTAGTGTAATTAGGAATGGGTTGGGTAAGAAGACACCCTAAACCCTGCTTTTCGTCTGGAGATAATTCCGTGACCAGAAAATGCCATTCAATGGGTGAAATGATCCCATGGAATAGATGCGACACTTGTACAAAAAGTTGCAACGTCTCATAGACTTGTGATTTGTTCACAAGAAAGTTTTGCCATTTCTTGAAATGAGGTTGGCAAGTTCTTGCACAAGTTTAACTTGCAAGAGGATGAGTAATCATCCTGTTACATCACCTTTCTTGGGGAATAATTGCCAAGTAAAGGGAAGTTAGGTATTTGCTTGGAAGCAAATGATCAATCAATAAATTGGAGCGACATGGTCGCCAGGATTTACTGTTAATAAAACATAAGGTATTGGTTAAGTTGGGTTAACAGGGTATGGCCCTAACCCAAGGACAATAGGGTGAACAAACAAACCCTTGGGGATCTTGCCAAGTCGCAATTGATCCCGGATCGAATGCTGGATGCATTCGGAGAGAAGGATTCACTCCTTAGAAATTGGCCAAATAAACGACCACTGGAATTGATTGTGCTTGTAATAGTTTAGAAAGCACTGTTTGCATTGTTTGCTCAAGGAACTAAAGGATGAAAAGATATCTAATGCTTCAGGTTGAAGGCCTGAAGGGAGAGGCAGCTTCAGTTACCCCCAACTGCCTGCTTGACCCTAACCAAGGGGGTTGTGACCGCGCCGGGAACGTGGACCAAACCCGCTGCGAGAGGTCTCTCCGTTGAGTTCTACTTGGAGCAGGAGGACTCTTGGGTGCCAGGGGGGCTCTGGCCGTAAATCCCTCGCCTTCCGGGTCTTGCACAAGAGGCTAACGTGACTCGGGATTGGATCTCGAGGCCCGCATACTAGTCTACGGGCAGAAGCTTGGAATAGTGATCCCTGGCGGATTACTGGATAGCCTTCGGGCGGATTATGGACAAGCCTACGGGTGGAAGTCCTTGTATTTCAAAGATAAAATGATGAAATGATAATAAAGAATTTGGCTGATATTGTTTTTCTATGTCACGTGATAAGATTACGTGAAGGAACCAGTGCTTAACAGGAGTAATTAAAGAAGCTGATTGTTATATGTCAAATTAATGTGTTAGATAATTACATAACTAAAACAAACTGAGGAAAGTGCGGAGGATGGGCATGGGTCCGTCCTACGGTTGGGTGGTCCCGGTTAGCCGAGAACTTTTCTCAAAAATCTCGAAGAACAGCGGGATGATCATCATCATCAAAACGAATAAATGAGAGCAATGACCTAGAGTTATGTCTTACCCGATTTACGCTGTTTTAGGGGAACGGAATGGGACTAAGCCTTATGGCAGAGAGGTTGAGCCTTGCATCCCTCTCGTTTCCCATTCTCCTTGAACCAAGTACAGCGTGAATCTGCTTCGGACCTGGCATTTCTGCATAAAGTAGTTCGCTCGGGTCTGACGCTAGTTGCTGTTAGCTAAGGACCAAATCAGGAAAACCCTAATTCAGGTCGATCCTAAGTGGGAACGGCCAGGATACTTCCGCTACGTGGCAGACGCGGGAAGACCTAGATCGCAAGTCCCTTAACATTCCATGGGAATGCCGGGCAGAGCTTTCTAGACATCCTTTCTGATGGACTGCTAAGACGTGTCCTGGATGATTCTAGTGGACACGTTACATCTTTGATGCCTGGATGGTAACACATACAAGCAGCTTCCTTAATTAAGCCATTAGTCACATGTTCCTTTACATAATTTTATGCACTGACACGAAAACAGATCAGACAAATTCCTTGAAAGGAAACTTTATATTAAAATTTCAAGTGAGATACAAATCCTGTCCATGCAACAATTCCCGCAATCCATAAGGATGCGTCTTATTTTCCTCCAATTTTCCGCCTTTGCACTAGTAACAATTTTCCTCCAATTTTCCGCCTTGCACTAGTAACAAGGTCTCAATATTCCTTCCCGAGTCATGTAGACCATTTGAGTAGGACCCAAGGCAGGGGATTTATAGCCAGAGCCCCCGCTTGGCACCCAAGCATCCTCCTATGAACACACATTTCTACAGAGAGACCTCTGACGATGGGTTCGGTCCACATTCTCGATCTGGCTATCAAAAACCACCTTGGATAAGGTTGGCACCTAGTTGGGGGGTGCTCAACACGCCTTTTCGAGGTATTTCAACCTGAATCAAATTTGAAAGATTTTCTTCTTATCAATTCCTTTGTTAGATGACTCATTTTCCAAATAGGTGTTCCTAAGTATAAACACAAGCAGAAGTGCACAATATGTACTAGAAAATTCTTTGTTCACTACCGAAAGAAATTCCGATTTGATGCGATAGCATCTAGTCTCAGCTTTATCTCATTATCGTCCTAGATTTCTAGAGATAACCTAATTTAATTTCCTTATTGTTTTGAATGAAGGAGTATCCTTGCAATGTTAATTGCAATTCGGGACATTGGCTTCCCTACAACGAAACCCTACGTATTCATTCGGGACATTGGCTTTCCTACAACGAAACCCTACATATTCATTTGAACTAGGGTTTGTCGTATAATTCATATAGCTACTTAAGGACTTTGAACTCCTTTCAGCTTCAAGTAATATTGGCCTTGAGAAGAATCCTTCAACTCTTTAGGGTTTGAAATTCTTTCAACTTCCTAAGAACCCTACGTATTCTATCACAAATTTAATCTATGTTTTGTGAGATGTAATAGGATTTTTCTATTATTTCAACCAAGCAAACGAATGCGGATGCATAAAATCTATCAATCTAATGTGTACTCTTGAAACTTTTCATATATATATAAGCATGAAATTTCCATGCAATTTATGTGCAATTTAACGACTTCTAAGTGCAATTTTAATTGATCACCTAAGATGAATGCGATGAACAAAATTTTCCTAGTATGCTCATTATCTCAAAACATGCTCAATAATGTTGCGATAATTAATGTAAACATTCTTTTATCCCAATTTCTTTTCCCTAATACAATGGGGTGTACTTGACTCATAAGAGATGCATTTTCCATAGTTGAGGTCCCTTGGTTCGCGGTCCTATTGGTTCCGATGGGAGTTTCAACATTTGGAGAGATCTTTTGCTTGGGGGCCATCCTCTACAAGTGGATTCTAGAGATAAAGGAGGAATGGATTTGAGATGGGAGAGTGTGAGAGAAGATGGCTTAGTCAAAGAGCGAGATAGGGGGAATTGAACTAACTCTCTCCCTCGCGGTCTCTCGGGGAAACTCCTCTCTCTCCTCTCTCTCTCTCTCTCTCTCTCAAGCTCCTTCTCGCAATCTCTTGGAGGGGTATCCATCTACCTCCCTCTCTCTACCTCTCTCTCGTAGCCTCTCGGGGTCTCCTACTGCCTCTCTAACTGCTCCATATGCCTCATATTTATAGCTAAACAAGAGAAGAAGGGTTGTGGCTGAGAAGAGCTCTTTGTGGGGGATCTTGGAAAAATGAGCGATCAGAAACTTCTAAGATGCAGTCTGATGCTCAAATCACAAATCTGATAGTTCCGTTGGCTCCAAAAGGGGGGTAAAACCCCAAGACACTTGATTAGAAATCTTCATGATCACTCCTTACTCTTCTCCCTGTTCGAAGTGATGTTTTCTGCTTGTAAACTGTGATCGCAATGCGTGCGATTTTGCCCAATCATTCTTTTTTTTTCATTAAATCTTCAAAACTAGCAAAAAAAGCCACTTGCTTTTCTTACATGACATCTTGTTTTAGAAATTTTCATATTTTTTTAGGATATTTACAATAAATAATATCTAAAATAACTAAAATATGCTAGTTTTGTCCAAAAAACAAATATTTTTGGACCATCCATACTATTCACATTAACATTAGTGATTAATATGGCTCATAACTCTCATTCACGTTGTAACTTCCGTGAAGGGTGGCTACAGTCCTTGTGAATCCGGTAAAAATGTCAGATTATGACTCTCAATTTTTTTATATTTTTAATTAAATAAAAAATATTAGTTATTAATTTTAGCTAGTTTTTACTTTAGTTAGTAACCTTACTAACTAATTAATTGACTAACTAACTTTCAAACTAACCAACTAATTTTTAATTGCGTGAAAGTATTATATCCTCCTTCCCTTAGACATTGAGATGTCCTCATCTCGAGAGAAACCGTGGATATTGTTGATGAAGAGCATTCTCATCTATCCATGTAGCATCTTCTTCAGGATAATCCTTCCACTGGTGGACAAGGTATTCTCTAAGGGTTCTACTCCTCAATTGTCTCTCCCTAGTATCTAGGATTTTATTTGGCTACAACTCAAGGACTCCTTGGCTAGGCATTATAATTTGTTGATCACTTAGTACATGGCTAGGATTAGGCACATATTTCTTAACATGAAATACGTTGTGAACTTTTACATTTTCAGGGAGTTGAAGTTTATAAGCATTAGGTCCTAGGCTTTTGAGGATCTTGTAAGGCCTGCAATAACTTGGGCTAAGCTTTTTAAATTCTCCCAAGGATAAAGAACCCTTCTTCGATTGTACACGAATGAAAACCATATCCCCCTCCTTGAAGAGACACTTTTTGTTACAACTATATATATCATCTCTCACTTGACTTGGGTCTCACCTATATATACTAACTCTACATCAATATGAATCATTCTTTGGGAGCATGTATTGTGTATCTCTCTCGTACTCTCTCTCTCTCTCAACATGGTATCAGAGCTATGGATGTGTAGCAACAACAAGGAAGATAAGTTGTTTCATTGTTCATACTTGATTGAATTCTTTGCACAAGTGATGATTTGATACATGAACTTGTTCAAATTAGAAGTATTAGTTAAATTTTTGTCTTTAATTAGAAGTATTGGTCCAGTTGCGTAGCTCTTGTCATGCTCTCGAATCCTGTCAAAATCGCTTGTCAATCGGAGTTCTGGATCAAAAGTTATGATAGTTCAGGATTTAAGACAGCAATTCTGCTCGAATCTGCGATTTTTTATTTAAAACTGTATTTCTAATTACAGTTCGTTAATCCCCAATTACAGTTTATTAATCGCTCGTCTTCGTTAATGATGTTGATTACGACAAGCAAACATCTTGCTATTTTTAGCGATGTTTTATTATCGTTCACGTTCTTTGCTCGACCGAAATAGGACTTTTCTTATATGCGTCATCTCGTCTTGCATGTTACGCCTCTCTATTTCGGGCTTTCTTTTTAGTCACTCAATACTTTTCGTCGTTCTTACATGCATATCCCTATTTTGATTGTCATGCATCTCAACTACGCTCGTCTTGATCATGGTTTGCAGATTCTGCGATCTCATCTTATTTGTTTTCTCTCAACATACAGGCATGGCCAATTGCGTAATTGTTAATGGATATCCGTCTGGCCAACGTTCGATTCCCTTCTTCCAAGGACAAGGCTTTCCTGGGTGGAAAGCAAAGATGATGTTAATTCTTGAAGGTGACGAATTATTTGATATTGTTTTGGGCGACCTGTCTTGCCCAGTTCAACCTATTGATGTGATGAATAACAATTCTGTGATTATTGATGGTCTATTATTTGAACAATGGAAAATTGATCATACTGATTGGATTTGTCGTGACAAAGCGGCTCGTTGTTATATATTGTCTGCACTTCCTGACTCACTTATGTTGGATGTCTTTCATCTGGAAACCTCTCATGCTATTTGGGAGTATCTTATCTCAACGTTTGAGAAGAAATCGGTCACCGAAATTTTATATCTCCAAACTTGTTTGAAGAATCTTAAATATAAGGTTGGTACCTCTATGCACTCTCATATCGAGGCTTTTAAAGACATTATCAATCAGCTTGGTGCTGCCGGTGCTCCTGTTGCTAAAAATTAGAACTCAACTTCTTCATACCATCAAAGATCCTTTATATGACAATATCATCACTATTTTTTCTAACAAGAATGATATCCACTTTGACAAAGCATGTATATCTCTTATTGAATATTCTCAACGTCATGAGCATCATTTGGAAAAATCTGATGCTGTTTTGGTCACTCGGGAACAAAGGGATTTTGATGCTGCTTTTGTTGCTCGCAAGCGTCCTGCTTCACGTTTCCAGTAGGGTGGACGCCCTAATCCAGGTAGTAAATCTTCTCGTCTTGCTTATCCTAACAAACATTGTTCTTATTGTGATAAGAAAGGTCATGTGGCTTCTGATTGCTGGGCACGTCAATATGATGAGGAGCATGGAGTTACTACAAAGCAACCTCGCTCATCCAAAAGTTTTCCTCCTTGTGATTATTGTGCACATACAGATCATCCATCTCGTCGTTGTTATAAACGCAGATATGATGAAGAGCATTCTCGAGCTTATATTGTTCAACAAACTACAACTGATGATGATCATACTCATCAGGAGCTCAATTTCGTCCATTATGATATCTCTCCAGAAAAGGTACTTCATGTTCATGATGGTTCTCTATTCATCGTTGATTCAGGTGCCACTGGAAACATGACATACCAATCGCAGTGGATTCACAATTATCATTCTCTTCCTGTCAAGAAGTTTGTTTACCTTGCGGATGATACGACTTGTCAAGTCAAAGGAGTGGGTGATTTATATTTGGGGACTGTTTCATCCACTAGAATATTAAGAGGAGTTCTTCATGTTCCAGATTTGCAAAGAAATCTTCTTTCTGTTGCTCGTCTAGTTGATCTTGGTTTGTTTGTTGGCTTTGATCATAATCAATGTCGTATAGAGAAAGACGGGCATACTATAGCAATGGCTCCTCGACATGGTAATCTATTTGAGCTATCATTGAATGATACAGTTGCAAATGTTGTTACTGCCCCTGGAGATGCATATTGCAAATTATGGCATCAACGATTTGCACACTCCGATTTTTCCAAAATTCTTGATCTTCATCGTCATGGTCTTGTGCAAGGTATGGATCTTAAATCTCATCCACATATGGGAATATGTGAGTATTGTGCACTTGGAAAACACCATCGTTCACCTTTCCACACTTCTACTTCATCACATTCCTGTGCTCTCTTGGATTTGGTTCATACCGATATTTGCGGTCCTTTTCCTGCCTCAAAGTCTCAATATCGATATTTTATAACTTTCATTGATGATTTCTCATGATACACACATGTCTATCTTCTTCGACATAAGCCTGAGGCTTTATCTATATTTAAACAATACAAGATAAGTGTGGAGCTTCAAACTGGATTCTCTATAAAGACGCTTCGCAGTGACAATGGCGGTGAATATGTATCCAATCTATTTGATGACTTCTGTAAGGATCAAGGTATTCATCATGAGTTTACAGTTCCTTATTCTCCTCAGCAAAATGGTGTTGCTGAGCGCAAAAATCACATGATTCTTAATGCTATACGTTGCATGCTTATACACTCTGGTTTGTCTCGAAAGTTTTGGACTGAAGCACTTCTAACAGCTGTTTTTATTCAAAATCATCTTCCAACTACTGCACCTGCTGGTAAAATTCCTATAACAATTTGGACAGGGAAGACACCTTCAGTCTCTCACTTTTGCACATTTGGCTGCATTGCTTATATCCATGTGCCCAAGGACACTCGACATAAGTTGGATCCTCCAGGTTTGAAGGTTATTTTTCTTGGTTATTCAAATCATTCCAAAGGTTACAAATTTTATGATCCTTCTTCTCAAAAGGTTATTATTAGTCATGATGCTATATTTGATGAGAAGACTATGGGTGGCACATGGTCGTCAGATGTTTCAGATGATACACAATCTTTGCTTAGTGCATTTCCTTACTTGCTTTGTGATTCTACTAATTCTGATGATCATAAACCTCCTCCACCTCCAAAGAAGATTGATGAAAATTTGGAGATCTATGTTGATCTTCCTATTGAGATAGAGCATGGATTCTATTCTATTGAATATGATGTCTTTGATGATGCTATGTCTGTCCAAGAGGATCCAATATCGTATATGGAAACTATCAATTCGTCTCAAAGGGATCAATGGCAAGAAGCTATGCGAGCTAAGTACGATTCTTTAATTTCCAAAGGTACATGGATTCTTACTGAACTCCCCCCAAATCGTGTTCCTATCAAATGTAAATGGGTTTATAAAACCAAGACCAAAGCTGATGGATCGTTTGATAAGTTCAAAGCACGACTTGTTGCAAAAGGTTACTCACAGATTGCAGGAGTAGATTATCAAGAAACATTTTCTCCCGTTGTGCGCTCCACAACTGTTCGTATGATTTTGGCTTTTGCAACACTATTTGATCTAGAAATTCACCAAATGGATGTTAAAACGGCTTTTCTCAATGGAGATCTTGAAGAAGAAATCTATATGGAGCAACCTGAAGGTTTTATGATTGCAGGAAAGGAGCATCTTGTATGTCAGCTTCATCGTGCATTATATGGATTGAAGCAAGCCTCTCGTGCTTGATATATTAAGATTGATCAGTTCCTCACATCTAAAGGTTTTGTTGCATGTTTTGCTGACCCAAATCTTTACATCAAAAGGGAGGACAAATATTTTATTATTCTTGCTCTATATGTTGATGATACTATTCTTGTGTCAAATAATATTGCTTTCTTGGATGCTATGAAGAAGCTTTTATCGACTACATTTGAAATGGTGGATCTTGGTGAAATACATTCTTGTTTGGGTATTCAAGCTCAACGACACCGACAACAAGGCATTCTTCCTCTTTGCTAGACAAAGTTTATTAATGATATTGTTAAGAAGTTTGGGTTGACAAATGCGCACTCTGCTAACACTCCCATTCTTTCAAGCTCTACCAAGGGTACATCTACAACACGCAATGAAGAATCAGCCATTCATCAACCTTTTGCTAATCTTGTTGGTTGTCTTCAATTTATTGGTTTAAACACAAGACCAGATATTTTATGTGCAGCTAACTTTTTGGGACAGTATCTTTCTTCCCCTTCCACTATTCATTGGAGTGCTGCAAAACCTATTCTTAAGTATCTCAAGGGTACTAAGGAATTTGGTCTTATTTATCATCGTCAAGAGGATTCTTCTTTATCTTCTTCAACTTCTCTTGACCTTATTGGATATACAGACGCTGATTGGGCAAGTTCACACTTATCCATGCAATCTACAAGTGGAAATTGTTTCTTTGTAAATGGATGTTTGGTTTCTTGGTCCAGCAAGAAACAACGATGTGTTGCGGTTTCTACAACTGAAGCCGAATATGTTGCTGCATCATTAGCAGCTCGCGAGCTAGTTTGGCTTCGACAACTACTTGCAGATTTGGGACATCCTTCATCATCTAGTACACCTCTTCGATGCGATAACCAAAGTGCTATTAGTCTTACCAAAGACTATATACAACATAGTAAATCAAAGCATATTGCTATTCATTATCATTATGTTCGACATGAAGTCAAGAAAGGTTCCATTATGGTGGAGCATTGTCCCAGTGATCAAATGGTTGCAGACATCTTCACAAAAGCTCTTAGTGAAGCTCGCTTTAGCTCATTAAGACATGAACTTGGTATTGTTCCAAGTTCTTGTCTCACTGATTGAGGCATGTATCATTGTATTCAAGAAAACTTTATAGTAAATCATTTTTGTATCGTAGGTATGTGTAGGGGCTCGGGTTTTTTCCCTTGTTCTCCCCAAGGGTTTTTTCACTCGCAGCCAGAGACCTTTGTTTGAGTGGGGATGTTACAACTATATATATCATCTCTCACTTGACTTGGGTCTCACCTATATATACTAACTCTACATCAATATGAATCATTCTTTGGGAGCATGTCTTGTGTCTCTCTCTCGTACTCTCTCTCTCTCTCTCTCAACACTTTTTCCTGTTCAAATCTGCATAATCCTTCTGCCTATCCTTGGCGGCTTTGATGTCTTGCCAAATTGCCTTAACCTGTTCATCCATTTCTTCTAGCATATTCTTAGAAGCCTATACCTTTAAAGTAGGGTCCGAGAAATTTAATGGAGAATCGCAATCATGCCCATACAATGCTTGGAAAGGTGTCATTTGAATGCTATGTTGGAAGGAAGCATTATAGGCGAACTCCAGCAAGGGTAGATATTGGATCCACTTCTTGGGTTTGTGACAACAATATGCTCTAAGCATATCTTCAATCACTTGATTGATCCTTTCTATTTGGCCATCAATTTGAGGATGATAGGCCATCCTAAAATAGAGCTGAGTCCTAATAGCTTCAAATATCCCTCTCCATAAATGAGATGTGAAAAGGGAGTCTCAATCACTGATGATCCTTTTGGGTAGACCATGGGATCTGAATATCTCCTTAATGAACAGTCTAGCAATATCTGAAGCCTTATAATTTGTCCTTACTAGGATGAGATGTGCAACCTTGGTGAGCATATCTAGCACAACCATAATTGAGTTGTACCCACCTGGTACTGGAGGTAACCCAACAACAAAGTCCATGCTGATAAATTCCCACTTCATTTGAGGGATGTCGAGGGGTGGTAGCTTTCTAGGCATCTTGACATGCTCTACTACCTTGATGCGTTGGCAAGATAAACATTCCATGACATATTTGAGTACATCTCCCTTAAGTCTTTCCCAATGATAGCTCTTCCTAACCATGACATATTTGAGTACATCTCCCTTAAGTCTTTCCCAATGATAGCTCTTCCTAACCATGTTGAGGGTCTTGGCATATACTGGATGACCAAAGAAAGGGGAATCATGTGCTTCCCAGAGTATTCGTTGTTTAAGTCTTTGGCTTGATGGAATACATAGTCTTGTCCTGAAGTAGACTAGGCCTTCATAGACAGAGTACTCTTGGTATTTAACTTTGAGTTTGGGGCTTTGGTCCTTTTCTACAATCTCTTTTATCATTTTCTAATGTTGTGGTTCATGTTTAGAGTCCTCCCTGGCCAATTCAAGGAAAGGGTTGCCTGGCATTGACACCATGGTGGCTAGTGATCCGAAGGTTCCTCCATAATGAGAGAGTTGAGGAACGCTTTACGACTTAAGGCATCAGCGACCACAATTTCCTTGCCAGATCTATATCTGATTTCAAATTCATACTCTTGCAGCACCTCGATTCAGCAGTGCCATTGCCTCATGTTGAGGTCAGCCTGGGAGAAGATCCATTTGAGGCTCTTGTGGTCCGTGACCAAGGAGAATTTGTTGCTGAGCAAGTAGTGCCTCTAGAGTTTGAGGGCATGAATGATAGCCAACACTTCCAAGTCATGAGTAGCATAATTTTTCTCATGGGTTTTTAACTTGAGGAATATGCCACGGGATGACCTTATTTTAGAGTAAGCCAGAACTATGCACTTTTATTTTAGATATAGCACACAAGGAAAAATTACAACAATCAGAGTTGTCTAAAGTAGGGTAGAATATAAGGAAAGAGACTGGATGGGATGCACCAATGGGAGACTTACTCTATCTATGCATACCTAGCAAAGACTGAGGGGATTGAGGTACTTGTTGAGGAGAAGAGAAGGTGAGATGATGATACACTTAGTACATTTAAGAAGACTAGAGGGGATGAGGCTGCTGCTATCCCTCCTAGACCAAGTCACGAGCAAGTTATGGAAAATTTGGAGAGAAAAGAGAAGAAGAAGGATACGAAACAACCTTGCTATAAGTTCTTTTCAAATATTGAGAATGTTGCTGACCACAAGAGAGTGCTTGAAGGCCGGATATCTTGAATAGTAAAGTAGAGTTCACTCTAGGTAAAATTTTGGGGATAGCTAAGAGAGAATTCTATGAGAAGATCATAAACATTATTAAGAGAAAGAGATAGGTGGCACACACTATAGAAAGATAGGGTATCCAATTGAAGAGGTGTTTGATGACATTGAAGATGAGACTGTTGTAGAGAATGTTGCAGTATGTTTGGAGGTCATAAAGAATTCTCAGCTAGTGCGTTATGTAGAAGATGAGATATTACATTATGATGAGTACATAGATGGTATGTATGATGGTTTGACTTGTGTAGATATTGTGACACAGATTGAAAATATACAGAAATGTAAGGATTTGACTAGTTCTAGTATTGTACCAGTGCATTCCCTAGATATGTATTGTGTGATTGCAAACTGTATGCAACAAAGAGAGATAGAGGCTAATGAATCTCAGCAAACAAAGTGGAGTGCTGAAGTATTTCAGCAAAGAGAAAAGATAACTAATCATTTTCAGCTACCAATATTCTTGAGAGCTGAGGCATCTCGACCAATAGAGATACCATTGATTTGACTCAACAAAGGGAGTGTGAGCCTACATGACATTCCATTATTATCAAACCCTCCACAACCAAATCCATGAACTCAATAGGTGATGCCACGAGGCATATTTCACGATGGATTCCATGCCACGGTGGATTCCGTAAGGTTTTACAGTGGATTTCGTAAACTTTGTTTACCGGGGCTCATACACAAAGTTGATTCTTTGTGCAAGAAGTCGATGGGGATGCCTATCATTTTCAGGCATTTCGTTGATTTAGTGTGTACATGGGTGATTCCATAGCGGGTGATTCCACAAAATACATATTAAATTAATAAACGTTTATGAGTTTAGAGTGCGCACTCGTGATAAATTAATGTTAGGATTGATTTCTAACCAATTGATTTATTTATGTAGCTGAGGACTGCTAGGTATTCACTTTTGTCGATTTAATTGTATTATTTTACTAACGATTGTGAATGCTTTAGTTGATGTGTAGAGATAGCAGCAGTGGCGGAGGAAAGCATTGGAGGATAGCGTGTATTCAAGTTATCACTTATATTTTGATGGGCGCATACCTTAGGCATGGCACCTATATTTTGTCATGCCTATTTATTAAGGCGTTGCATATTTATTTATTATTTTGTATTCGCATGGGCGCACGATTATGATATTTGTATTTGGACATTATATTGGGTATGCCTGACTCTTTGGACGCCCGCCCATTAGCTTTATTTCTATTTGGCACTAAAGCAAACTCAAAAGCCAAAAGTGTACTATTTTGTAATTTGGGCTATTATTTGAGCTTGAAGATGATTAATACATAAAATACATGCTTTGTGGAGCGCTCACACAAGGCACAGGGGGGAGATTGCACCCAATTGGTCTCTTGTTCATGTCGTGCATGCCTTGAGTTTTGTGCAAAAAAGCATCCGATTCGAGCACCAGTGGTATCAGAGCGAAACTGAGATCGAGAGCTTCCAATCGCTAGCCATCTTGTGCGAAGGGAGAGCTCCTCGAACAATCGAGCTCCACATTCAGTTTCATCGCGAACCGTCGATACGGGTGGATTCCTAGCAGTCAAGAACCTCTGTCTATAGCCTCTGATCGTGAAGGACCGGCCTAAGGAAGCGGAGGACCACTCCTACATCTTCTTCAACAAGTCGTTTTTTCTCAGAAAAAATAGAGATAAGCTTCATATCTAATCTTCAAAGTGTAAGCTAAAGCTTAAAACTAAGCTTTTAAAAAGCTTAGCATTTCAAATCGTTAAAACGGTGGCAACAGCGGCATCTTTCTGTGATTTTCGACAGCTGAAAACGCCCCCTCTAAAATTCCTCGTATGATGCCAGGAGGCATATTTCACGGTGGATTTCGTCCCATGGTGGATTCCGTAAACTTTGTTTACCAAGGCTCATATACAAAGTGGATTCTTTGTGCGAGATGTCGATGGGGACGCCTATCCTTTTTGGGCGTTTCGTTAATTTAGTGTGTACATGGGTGATTCCATAGCAGGTGATTCCGCAAAATACATATTAAATTAATAAACGTTTATGAGTTTAAAGAGCGCACTCGTGATAAATTAAGGTTAGGATTGATTTCTAACCAATTGATTTATTTATGTAGCTGAGGACTGCTAGGTATTCACTTTTGTCGATTTAATTGTATTATTTTACTAACGATTGTGAATGCTTTAGTTGATGTGTAGAGATAGCAGCAGTGGCGGAGGAAAGCATTGGAGGATAGCGTGTATTCAAGTTATCACTTATATTTTGATGGGCGCATACCTTAGGCATGGCACCTATATTTTGTCATGCCTATTTATTAAGGCGTTGCATATTTATTTAATTATTATTTTATATGCGCATGGGCGCACGATTATGATATTTGTATTTGGACATTGTATTGGGTATGCCTGACTCTTTGAGCGCCCGTCCATTAGCTTTATTTCTATTTGGCACTATAGCAAACTGAAAAGCCAAAAGCGTGCTATTTTGTAATTTGGGCTATTATCTGTTTAGCATTAAAGCAAACTCAAAAGAAAAAAGCGTGCTATTTTGTAATTTGGGCTATTATTTGAGCTTGAAGATGATTAATACATAAAATACATGCTTTGTGGAGCGCCCACACAAGGCATGGGGGGAGATTCCACCCAATTGGTCTCTTGTTCATGTTATGCCTGCTTTCTACCTTGAGTTTTGTGCAAAAACTAGAGTTCTTTTATTCTTGAGGACCTTCTGACGCTCACTACATGAGCATACAACATCCGATCTAAGCACCGGTGGTATCAGAGCGAAGCCGAGATCGAGAGCTTCCAATCGCTACCCATCTTGTGCGAAGGCGGAGCTCCTGGAACAATCGAGCTCTACAGTCAGTTTCATCGCAAACGGTCGATACGGGTGGATTCATGGCCGTCAAGAACCTTTGTTTAGAGCCTCTGATCCGCGAAGGATCGGCCTGAGGAAGTGGAGGACCACTCCTACATCTTCTTCAACAAGTCATTTTTTCTCAGAAAAAATAGAGATAAGCTTCATATCTAATCTTCAAAGTTGAAGTTGAAGCTTAAAACTAAGCTTTTAAAAAGCTTAGTATTTCAAATCGTTAAAACAGTGGCAGTAGCGGCATTTTTCCGTGATTTTCGACGACTGAAAATGTCCCCCCTAAAATTCCTCATATGATGCCAAGAGGCATATTTCACGTTGGATTCCATCCCAGGGTGGATTCCGTGAGGTTTTACGGTGGATCCCGTAAACTTTGTTTACCCGGGCTCATACACAAAGTGGATTCTTTGTGCGAGAAGTCGATGGGGACGCCTATCCTTTTTGGGCGTTTCGTTAATTTAGTGTGTACATGGGTGATTCCATAGCGGGTGATTCTGCAAAATACATATTAAATTAATAAACGTTTATGAGTTTAGAGTGCGCACTCGTGATAAATTAAGGTTAGGATTGATTTGTAACCAATTGATTTATTTATGTAGCTGAAGACTGCTAGGTATTCACTCTTGTCGGTTTAATTGTATTATTTTACTAACGATTGTGAATGCTTCAGTTGATGTGTAGAGATAGCAGTAGTGGCAGAGGAAAGCATTGGAGGATAGCGTGTATCTGAGTTATCACTTATATTTTGATGGGCGCATATCTTAGGCATGGCGCCTATATTTTGTCGCGCCTATTTATTAAGGCATTGGATATTTATTTAATTATTATTTGTATGCGCATAGGCACACGATTATGATATTTGTATTTGGACATTGTATTGGGTATGCCTGACTCTATGGGCGCCCGCCCATTAGGTTTATTTCAATTTGGCACTAAAGCAAACTCAAAAGCCAAAAGTGTACTATTTTGTAATTTGGGCTATTATTTGAGCTTGAAGATGATTAATATATAAAATACATGCTTTGTGGAGCGCTCACACAAGGCATGGGGGGAGATTGCACCCAATTGGTCTCTTGTTCATGTCTTGCATGCTTTCTACCATGAGTTTTGTGTAAAAAGTAGAGTTCTTTTGTTCTTGGGGACCTTCTGACGCTCACTACATGAGCATAGAGCATCCGATTTGAGCACCAGTGGTATCAGAGCGAAGCTGAGATCGAGAGCTTCCAATCGCTACCCATCTTGTGCGAAGGCGGAGCTCTTGGAACAATCGAGCTCTACAGTCAGTTTTATCGCGAATGGTCGATATGGGTGGATTCTTGCTGGTGGTCAAGAACCTCTATCAATAGCCTCTGATCGCGAAGGACCAGCTTGAGGAAGCGGAAAAATACTCCTACATCTTCTTCAACAAGTCATTTTTTCTCAGACAAAATAGAGATAAGCTTCATATCTAATCTTCAAAGTTTAAGCTAAAGCTTAAAACTAAGCTTTTAAAAAGCTTAGTATTTCAAATCGTCAAAATGGCGGCAGCAGCGGCGGCATCATTCCATAATTTTCAACGGCTGAAAACGACCCCCTCTAAAATTCGTCGTATGATGCTAGGAGGCATATTTCATGGTGGATTCCATGCCACGGTGGATTCCACGCCACGGTGGATTCCGTGAGGTTTTACGGTGGATTCCGTAAACTTTGTTTACCGGGGCTCATACACAAAGTGGATTCTTTGTGCGAGAAGTCGATGGGGACACCTATCCTTTTCGAGCATTTCATTAATTTAGTGTGTACAAGGGTGTTTCCATAGCGTGTGATTCCGCAAAATACATATTAAATTAATAAACATTTGTGAGTTTAGAGTGCGCATTCGTGATAAATTAAGGTTAGGATTGATTTCTAACCAATTGATTTATTTATGTAGCTGAAGACCGCTAGGTATTCACTTTTGTCAGTTTAATTGTATTATTTTACTAATGATTGTGAATGCTTCAGTTGATGTGTAGAGATAGCAGCAGTGGCGGAGGAAAGCGTTGGAGGATAGCATGTATTTGAGTTATCACTTATATTTTGATGGGCACATATCTTAGGCATGGCGCCTATATTTTGTCGCGCCTATTTATTAAGGCGTTGGATATGTATTTATTTTTTTGTATACGCATGGGCGCATGATTATGATATTTGTATTTGGACGTTGTATTGGGTATGCCTGACTCTTTGTCGCCCACCCATTAGCTTTATTTCTATTTGTCACTAAAGCAAGCTCAAAAGCCAAAAGCGTGCTATTTTGTAATTTGGGCAATTATTTGAGCTTGAAGATGATTAATACATAAAATACATGCTTTATGGAGCGCTCACACAAGGCATGGGGGGAGATTGCACCCAATTGGTCTCTTGTTCATGTCGTGCATGCTTTCTACCTTGAGTTTTGTGCAAAAAGTAGAGTTCTTTTGTTCTTGGGGACCTTTCGGCGCTCACTACGCGAGCATACAGCATCCGATCTGAGCACCAGTGGTATCAGAGCGAAGCTAAGATTGAGAGCTTCCAATCGCTACCCATCTTGTGCAAAGGCGAAGCTCCTGGAACAATTGATCTCTATAGTCAACTTCATCGGGAAGGGTCGATATGGGTGGATTCATGACGGTCAAGAACCTCTATCTACAGCCTCTAATTGCGAAGGACCCACTTGAGGAAGCGGAGGACCACTCCTACATCTTCTTCCACAAGTTGTTTTTTCTCAGACAAAACAGAGATAAGCTTCATATCTAATCTTCAAAGTTTAAGCTAAAGCTTAAAACTAAGCTTTTAAAAATCTTAGTATTTCAAATCGTTAAAACGGCGGCAGCAGGGGCATCTTTCCATGATTTTCGGCGACTGAAAATGGCCCCCCCCAAAATTCGTCGCATGATGCCACGAGGCATATTTCACGGTGGATTCCATGCCATGGTGGATTCTGTGAGGTTTTATGGTGGATTCCATAAACTTTGTTTACTGGGGCTCATATACAAAGTGGATTCTTTGTACGAGAAGTCGATGGGGACACCTATCCTTTTCGGGCGTTTCGTTAATTTAGTATGTACATGGGTGTTTCCATAGCGGGTGATTCTGCAAAATACATATTAAATTAATAAAATTTTATGAGTTTAGAGTGCGCACTTGTGATAAATTAAGGTTAGGATTGATTTGTAACCAATTGATTTATTTATGTAGCTGAAGACTGCTAGGTATTCACTTTTGTCAGTTTAATTGTATTATTTTACTAACGATTGTGAATGCTTCTGTTAATGTGTAGAGATAGCAGTAGTGGCGGAGGAAAGCATTGGAGGATAGCGTGTATTCGAGTTATCACTTATATTTTGATGGGCGCATACCTTAGGCATGGCGCCTATATTTTGTCATGCCTATTTATTAAGGCGTTGGATATGCATTTATTATTTTGTATGTACATGGGCGCACAATTATGATATTTGTATTTGGACATTGTATTGGGTATGCCTGACTCTTTGGGCGCCTGCGCATTAGCTTTATTTCAATTTGGCACTAAAGCAAACTCAAAAGCCAAAAGTGTGCTATTTTGTAATTTGGGCTATTATTTGAGCTTGAAGATGATTAATACATAAAATACATGCTTTGTGGAGCGCTCACACAAGGCATGGGGGGAGATTGCACCCAATTGGTCTCTTGTTCATGTCGTGCATGCTTTCTACCTTGAATTTTGTGCAAAAAGTAGAGTTCTTTTGTTCTTGGGGACCTTCCGACGCTCACTACGCGAGCATACAGCATCGGATCTGAGCACCGATAGGACCTTGTGAGTCAAATGGTAAATCAAATTCCTATGAGGCAACATCTTATATCCAGTAATGTTTTTAACATAAAGCACTCCTTCCAACTATATCCCAACATCATATGCATCCTAGTTCACTTTTTAATTCATAATTTTATACTTAGTGTCAACCTTGTCTCTTTGTGCTCCTCAAAATAACTCAATTCATATTGCATATGTAGAATCTCACGTAAGTTGCCTAGGAATATATGTGTGTATCACATGGGTTCAAAATAAGGTATTTTTAAAATATAATTTTTATACATTTTTTACATACAGAAGGGTGTAATATAAAGGGGTTATTTACAGATTAAATAGGAATAGGTTGTGTTTTATTCATGCAAAAATCATAGATAGGATATTCATAAATAGGCCTTGAATGCACGTGATGTAGAGGATATACATATAGTAACTTTCCTAGAGTGCAAAATACACAACTCTATTGATAAAAAATAATAATCATTTTGCTCTTTGGACTGCACGTGAGAGAGGTGCCTTATATCGATGGAGCAAAAAGGGTACATGATGTTCTTGGTGAACTGATAAAGGTGGTCATGATCTATATTCCTTTGGTATGTGGGATATAAGCCAACCTCAAAGTAATTGTGTGTTTGCAAAGCTTAGAGAACTTGGCCAAAATACCTATGGATAAAAGGTTTATTTGAAATGTTGCACTAGACACAAGGCCATAGTGACAGTTGGCAATTGCATGTGGTCTCACCAATACACACAACTGCCTTGATTATTGTGAATATAGAGTGTAAATTCTTGCAAGATAAGCATATGTTAATGCAACAAAGGGGAAGGAGGAAAGCATGCTTAACCAACCTTATGATTTGGTGGATGGGACAAAAGAGGGAAGGAGGAAAGCATGCTTTATTACATGCAATTGTGCTTTTGGCAACTTTTGCTGGAAAAGGGAGGGCAACCTTCTTGACAAACAAATAACCATGTTCAATACCATGACGAAGATCACATCAAGATTCCCAAAAGGAATAAGGGAGGCTATAGTTGACCAAAGTCAAGTTCATGGCTGCATGTAAACAAGGAGGGCATTGATGTTATGGGCATACATGAATAAGAAAATAGAGGAGATGAAAGGGAGTCAATGGAAGGAATCTATGGCAGCATGTTGACATGGGTGAAGAGGCGATGATTGTGTCCATGCTCAGGAGGAGGGACAAAATGGTTGGTAGAGGGTGGTATGAAGGAAGAAGGCCGTATGAAATCAGATGCTCAATTGCAAGAGAATCTCTTTGATCCTGAGAAATGGAGGTGCATAATCAAAGGAGGGAGCACTAATTAGGGAGCCTAGAACTAGCTTCCATGGCAAGCAAATGATCAAGGAATGACCACAATACAAGAGCCAGCACATGTAGCCAAAGGGAGGTGTGAAGGAGTGGAAACCCATCATCGTTTGCAAGGGGAGCTCATCATTAAGAGAGATGCATAATCAAAGGAGGGAGCACTAATCAAGTAACCCAAAACTAGCTTCAATGGTAGGAAAATGATCAGGGAAGGGCCACAATATAAGAGTCAGCATGTAGCCATAGGGAGGTGTGAAGGAGTGGGAACCCATAATCATCTGCAAGGGGAGCTCATCATTAAGAGATGATATATTGGCATTAGGAGTTCTCGATCGAAGGTAGCCATTTAGGTGATAGCAAGGGTGACAACATCTAGAGTCAACCTAGACTTTGCATCCTTTGAATCTAACAATGGTCACTACATACTTTTGAAATTGTGTAACTCCTTACAAATGCTGCCTGTTGGCTGAGAGAATCTCAGAACGCCTTAGCCAACATGGACTTGAAACTCATAAAATGATCAATGAATACGTGGTCCATTCCTTTAAACTCTTTCACAACTTGAAATAATGCATTGCCTTCTCATATACCATTGTAGTTACGGATTATACTAAAGTTTGAAAGGTAGTGGAGGCAATGAAGCTTTACAAGACCATGTAAAATAAAGGGATAGATGATAAATATATATATGTTGGCATGATCAAAACTTGTGCATCCATAGTAGATTTCCAAATAGGCAAAACACTTCATGAGGCAACACATGAAAAGTGGTATGAATCACATATCTATGTTGGTAATGCCCTCATTGGTTTGTATGGTAAGGACCTCCACACTACAAAAACTGAGGATGTTTTCAAGTTGCTTTGGTATATAGCAGGGGTACTTGTTCAGTGGAGCAGACCATGAATAGATCATCTATGAAATAGAGTTGTGATTTAAAGTTGGACAACCATGAAGTACATCTACAGTAGGCTATAAAGAGATGAGAAAGAGACCCATGCTGCATGGATTGCTGGTTGTTTAGTAGATGATTTAGAGGCGTGCCTCTTTAGCACTTTCCATCACTATTCCATCTTATTCTTGCCCATTTATGTGGCAATATGCATAAAGGAAGTACTATGAAAAAGCTTCATGCTTTATGGGAAGCGTCGATCTAAAGAGCTTTGTGTTTTTATTTGTACATGTATGTTCAAAGTGTTTTTTTAATTCATGTCCATTTGAAAAATAAAGCTACTACATATATAAACATGTGTTTTTTTTATATACACAATAGGTTCAACAATATTGCATATACATGTTCATACAAAGTGTTTTTTACTTCATATCCAACTAAAAATTAAAGTTACTATATTTACAAACTTGTGTTTAATCTATATACAACACGCCTAGCAATACTATGTTTCAACAAACTCTTGTTTTTTTAAGGATTTTCTAAACACTATTCTTCTTTGAAAGACACTATTAGTTTTCCATTTGTGATTTCAAATGTGCCAAACATATAAAACATGCATAGCTTCTCCCTCGTTTTAAGAATATGTTTATGTCTATGTTTTCATTTTTTATATTTACTTTTAGCTTCATTCTTAAATTTAATGTTATTTTTCTGATTGCATTGTACACATATTGTGGAGGAAATACTAATCGCTTTCACAATTGAAACAAACTTTTTTGTAAAATGTACCATGCACTTCAATAAACTTTAGAATTCTAGTCACTTGTAAAATATAAAAAGTATTTAAATCAATAATATAGTGAAGTTGAAATATCTTAGTGAAGTTGAAATACATACAAATATCATTGACATATGCATGGATGTTGTTGTAGTCCATGCCAAGCTTTCCTACAATATGTTCCGCATCATTATGAGACTCAGGCATGGTATTTTCAAGTGATAATATATGATACTTTAGCAACTTGAAAAGAAATCATAAACCACCTTGAAAAAGCACGATTGTTTTTTATAATGGTGCCGAAAAGAAATCAACAAAGCGTACGTAGAAGGTACCTGAATAACTCAGTCACACTCGCATCGCTCCACCTGTATTTTGCTTGCACACTTAGGAGTGCAAGTAGCGTCTTGAGGCGAGATACTTGGCACCCATCATATAATGGTATAGATGCTTCCTCTCTAAGCGGATCAGATATCTTGGCATCCATGGGCATCAATGCATCGATCATTGCCTCCATCTTAGGCTCCAAGATTGTAGGAAAGTCTGAAAGGCTGCCTGTTTCCTTTGTGTTGACGGTATAGATTGGGTAGTGCCTTTCAAGTGGTAGATTGACTCAGGCCTTCCATCCATCACACGCCCACGAGCTCTTCTAACTGGCTGCAATAGGTGGACTCCTCCTTGGGATGAGACGTCACCTCCCTGTATAAATTTTATGGCCATATCCAATGTTTTTATATATGATATTCAATTAGTTTGCGAACATAATGCATGATTGATACACACTTTTATTACCATTTGCTCAAAGTTTGAGATCGCTTGATCAATGATCTCCGATTGAGACTTGTCGAAGTGTCATACATGTTCTATAGACAAGCAACGTTTTCGTCTGATTGCCAGCTTGCATTGAGAGCAAGGACACAGGACATGCTGATTAAGATACACCTCGCAATCTTGAATATCACGACCTTCATCGTTTTTCATTTTCTCTACATTACGACAAACAATTTGTTTTTTGTCTCATTCTCATTTTCTTTCTTAATTTGTTTGAGAAGGGATTTCTTCTCTTATAACTCAACAAAATTAATGTCAACTAAAGTCTTGGTTTTCTTCCCCTTTCTTTGTTTCTCTCCTTTTCTTTGCACCTTTCTTTGCACTCTTTGTTTTATGTTCTCTCCCCTTTCTCTTTTTTTCTCTCCCTCTCTTTCTTTGTTACCCCTCTTTTTGTTTCTCTCCACCCCCTTATGATTTCTCACTCATTCTCCTCTCTCCCTCTCTCTCTCTCTCTCTCTCTCTTTCCCCATTTCTTTGTTATCTCTTTCATGTTTATTCTCTCTCTCTCTCTCTCATTTTCTTTTCCTTTTCATTTCTTCTTCTCCATCTCTCATTTCCTCTCTCTCTCTCTCTTTCTGTATCTCTTTTCCCATTTCTTTGTTATCTTTCATGCTTATTCTCTCTCTCTCTCTCTCGTTTTCTTTTCCTTTTCGTTTCTTCTTCTCCCTCTCTCATTTCCTCTCTCTCTCTCTCCCTCCCTCCCTCCCTCTCTCTCTCTCTCTCTTTGTTACCCCTATCTTTGTTTCTCTCCACCCCGTTATGTTTTCTCACTCATTCTCCTCTCTCCCTCCCTCCCTCGCTCTCTTTCCCCACTTTTTGTTATCGTCTCCCCTTCCCTTCTCTCTCTCTCTTTTACCATTTATTTGTTATCTTTCATGTTTACTCTCTCTCTCGGCCTCTTTTCATTTTCCTTTCTTCTTCTCCCTCTCTCATTTCCTATCTCTCCATCAACGCACCTCACTCTCAAGAAATACTCTCTCTTTGTTTCTCTCCACCCCCTCGTGTTTTCTCACTCATTCTGCTCTCTCTCTTCCTCACTCTCTCTCTCTCTCTTTCTCTCTTTCTTCCCGATCTTTTATGTTTATTGTCTCTCTCCTTCTCTCTTCCTTTTCCTTTCTTTTCCCTCTCTCATTTCCTATCTCATTTTCTCTCTTTCTCTCTCAATGCATATCATTCTTTTTAAAAGAAAAATTTAAATAAAAGAAACAAGAACAAGAACAAGTCCTCTCTTTGTTTCCCTCTATCCCCTCGTGTTTTTTCATTCATTCTCCTCTCTCTCTCCCTCTCTCTCTCTCTTTCTCTCTTTCTTTATTATGTTTCATGTTTATTCCCTCTCTCTCTCTCTCTCGTTCTTTCTTCCTTTTCCTTTCTTCTTCTCCCTCTCTCATTTCCTCTCTTTCTCCCTTAATGCACCTCATTCTCAACAAAAACAAACAAAAGAAAAGAAGAAAGAATAAGAACAAACCAAGAGGTAGCAATTTATTCACGGCAAAGGCCCAAGGATAGATTATTCGTCTTCTCTTCGCGGTGGTCCATCTTTGCCCTTCGTGCACTTCCTCCTCTTCTTCGCGAACACCGACGGCGGTGGCGGCGGCAGTGAGAAGTCTCCTTCTCTCTCTTTCTCTTCCTCTCTCTCCTAAACACACGATCTCATTTGCTCTCTCTTTCGCTATTCGTTGTGGCAAAATATTGCGCTTTGGTTTCGACCCCATTTTTTTTCTCTGAGTATCGTCGCAAATTGCGACGCCGCTGATATGCGTCGCAACTGCCCATTGCGATTCCCCTATATCCTTGTAGTGTTAGATTATACATTCACATAATAAGTATATACAAAAATATATTAAGACCATTTGTGCAACACAAGAAACCTCTACCCGAAGGAGCAATGCCCATGCATAGTTTTGAGTCTCCGTTTACCACTTAAAAGCTACGCTTATGTGATCTCTTACCATGCAACTTATTGTACCTTGCTAGCTCATCCGCAAAGCAAAGTTGTATTTTCACTCCTATTTCCATCGCTTAAAGATAAAAATCTTGGGTCGGGCTTGTTATTTCTCTCAACATGGCAGCGTGGTAGAAACTAATCGGTCCTCCTATAATGCATGTTTTCTAATGTCATAGTATTGCTCCCCTCCTCCCGATGATTGGGGCTACTTGGAATCACAACGCCCTCAATTAATGCACCACTCGTCCACCCAGTCATCCTCTCACTCTTGCCCTCACTCTCGTCCACCCAGTACTCGTCTCATTCTCGCAACCACTTCTTGATTGGCCTCATCCAATTGGCTCTTGCAATTGACTTGACTACTCTCCAAGCCTTCGTGGTGTTGCGCTTGACACATTCTTGAAGGGTTTGTGGTGTTGTTCCTAATCATTTCGAGTGTTGCTGCTCCCACACTAATAACAAAGCTGAGAGCTCATCCACGGATGCACGTTGGTGTGGTTCTAGCTACTGTATGAGGTTGCATGCTGGTCCTCATAGACTTTGAAGGGGGGGACCGTGAGCATCATCACGCAACCTCAAATTGCATGCTGCTTCTATGTACATGTTGTGAGCAGGGCAAGTGTTGCTACTGCTCTCTCCATTGCCCATTGCGAGCTGCGCATGAGCTATTCGAAGTCTATTGGAGACCTACTATTGATGAGCTAGAATGCCTTGCCTTGGGTTGACTATGCATACTTTCTGAAAATTGAGTTCTGATTCTCAAAGTCCTCTTTCCTGTTCTCCCAAACAAAGAGTTCCAACATCGCATCCTTCGGATAGCATCGTGGGGTACATACTACGATGGACATAACCGATAAAGGGTCTTTCTTATTCCTATGCTAAGATTGCTTGGTTTTACAACATTTGCACAGCCTCAATAGCATTAGTTTGGAGTAGAATAACTCTCGTAGCTTGAACATGCAAAACAGATGAGCGTACTTGGGCATCGAACCTAATGTACACATACAGCGATACACCGTTTAGCTTTGGAGCGGCGGGTTTCGTGTTTAGGGTTCGGTCCGGTAATAAGGGTTAATACTCAATGGATAACGAGGCGTGCATTTGAGGATTTGTGAGATCTTCAATGGGTCTGGATGGTCTAACGCCAAGGGATTGGGTAGCCTTCGGATACATGCAATTAGCATGCAATGCAATTAACTTGATTCCCACTCGTGCTTACGTAGATAGTCTTTGGTTGGAGAGAGCAAGCTATTACGGGCGCGCTCGTGACGCGATGCCCAAATGACACAAGTTATTAGCCGACTATGTCTTTCAACACTTTTATCTCGATATTTTGGCTACTTCGAGCTAGAATTCATGTTGATCATGAGAAGAGCATTTTGCGATTGCCATCGTTTTCCATTGGGTTCTCTTTTGCTCTCTTTGTAAGCATGGTGAGTGTCGCTCAAGATGGCTAAAAATTGCTGGCTATTTAATTCCTTCCAATTTCGTTCTATTTCATGATCAAATGACACGATGTCGATGTGACCCTCAATGTAGAGATCAACCTGAGCCAAGTCCTTTCGACCGAACATCCATCGAAGCTGTGAGAGTAGTAAGTACACCTAGATAATCGAGATCCGTCATGCCACTATGCAGCGATCGAGTCTCTCACGAATAGACTCCAGAGATTAGCATCCGAATTGAGACATCATTCGTTTTAGTAAACTACAGGTATAAACATGACTAGCAAAATCAAGTAGCCACAAATAAACTGTTAAGAATTTATAGTTCCACTTGCATTTCAATTAAGGACCGCACAGGAATAAATGTTGACTCACATTGGCCTATCAACTAATCGGCCTGCCTTCATGGAGATCACTCATTGCTGCCAACACACATTACATGTGCTAATGAGTCTCCATCATTTAAAGAGGGCAAGCATACATATCAAACCTTTTGCTCAAGCGAGAACTATACTACCCAAGACTCTCATCATGTAATACATGTTCCTTGGTATCAAAGGAGAATCATTTAGCTGCTCACTACTTTGACAATGCACACACACAGGAGACCGATTTTGCGTGCTCATCTCCATATATAGGTTCCTTTAGAAGATGATTCACCCCAACTCTTATGGGCTAGCTCGCGTAGACAACCACCCAAACTTTGAATGGTCATCCAACGCCTTTGTCAAGCCTTTTGAATAGTGTTTGATTCTCAAAAGTCATGCTCTCCGTGAGTGTAATAAGTGTGGTTGGTCAAAGACAAGATTAATAGTAAGACCACACTTCAATTATCGTAAAGACCTAGTAAGAAATATATTGTGGATTTGCAAGTGAGAAGGTGGATCTAACATAAAGGCATGGTCATTGAACATATGAAATGTGAATCGTAATATCCCTATTAGAAGATGTAACGTGTAACACAAATTCCACAAAAAATAATTGACTTAGATAATGCTAGTCCCCTACTTTTCAAATAAAATTATCGATATTAGAATTATTATCTCGACTCCAAGAGAAACTCAAAGAAGCAAAAACTATGTTGAATGTATAATAACACGAACATCTCTAGATGAAAATCCTACATTTTGTACAAAAAAATCATTGAAAGCCTCCTCTTTTTGCATTTACTTTCCTTTCGTGAATGCCATGCTTTTGTTTAAGAATATCCCATTAAATAAATATTTTCTAAGTCTTACACAAATAATAATCTATCCCATGAGGCCTTCCAAACAAGTTATATCCAAATAAATAAGTTGTGCACATGCATATAGAATGTCTCTGCACTAGAGAGTACCCTAAAATACGATATTTTTGTGTCATGAAGCACTCGATAATAAACAATTCCTACGCATCAAAATGCGCTCCTCAAAATAATTATTCCTCGTTTGCTCACCACAACACAAAATACATTAGTTGTCTAACATCTATATACCAGGCGTGATGCAATAAGTGCTACCACCACATCAACACATAATAAGTTACTATCATGTGGCAAATAGATAAAGAAAATCCACAAAAATAAATAACCAACCATTTTTTGTAACAAAAATTACAAGACTAAGGGTTAGTGAGGGAATCAAGGAGAGAAATTGAGACAAAAAGAGTACATGTCATAATCATGGATACAATCTCCCCCCATGCATGCATTTATGGATTTATATTAAGCTTTCTCTGCCCAAAAGTCATTAAAAGCATTCACTACAAGGGAATGGGGTGATAGTGATAGTCGATTTTGACGAAAAATATCGGCATCGCTAATAGTGACGTCGCTTTGAGAAAAATAGAGTGTTCAAAATCCGAGCGCTGCATTTTTTGAAAGCATTTGCAATAGAGAATGAAAGAGAGAGCGAGAGAGTTCAAAGCTTTGAGAGAGAGAGGGATAGAGGGAGAGCGCATCATCACTGTTGCCGCTACAGCCATTTCCGTATACGAAGAAGAATGAGGAGTGTGCAAAGGAGAAGGTAGGGAAGCCGTAAAAGGGAGGAACAAAGGGTTTCATCTTCGAGTCTTTCAGGTAGGTACATTGCCTCTTCTTGCTTTGTCTTTTTTGTTTTCTTATATGCTTTTTTTTTTTTGTGAAGAGATGCATTGAGAGAGAGGGAGAGAGGGAGGAGAAGAAGGGAAGGAGAGGAAGAGAGAAAGAGGGAGAGAAAGAAAACAAAGAAGGAGAGGGAGAGAGAAATAGAGAGATGAAGGGAGAGAGAGAGGAGGGTGATTAGGAGAAACAATGAGGGAGAGAGGGGAGGGGGAAGGGAGAAGTAAAGAGAGGAAACACAAAAAGAAAAGAGAGAGAGAAAGAGGATGAGGAAAGAAGTAGAGAGGGAGGAGAGAAAAATAGAGAGGGGGAGAGAAAAGGAAGGGAGGTACAAAAGAAGGGCAAGGTAAAGAGAGGGAGGAGAGTGAAAAGAAGAGAGAGAGAGGGAGAGACAAATAAAGACATGGAGGGCAAGAAAAAAAAAGAGAGAGGGAGAAAGAGAGATAGAGAAAAAAATGAAAATAGAGAGCGAGAGAAATGGAGAGAGAAACAGGGAAACAATCACTATAAGATATAGGCCTTAAACCGACGTTAAAAGTGACGAAAATGTTCATAAAGAAATTTGTCCCCTTCATCGCAAAAAACGTCATTTTTTACGACGCCATAGAATAGTTGGTATTAGCGTCATTATCAGCGTCCCTATTTGCGTCGGTATCAGCATCGCAAATAACGATGCAAATAGTGATGCTGATAATGACACTTTGCGATGCTAATAGGGAGGCATGCAATAAAGTTTCGATGCTAATAGCGACGATAACATAGAAAAAAATATATTTGTGGTAGGGCAGCCACATATAGCACTACGTGCTTTATTTGGGCCATACAAAATAGTTTCAGTAATGTGTACAATGCTCCTGTAAATAAAGGCAAAGTGTACTTAAATCATAACACTGATACATGAAATAAATACATGATTGCATAATGAATGTGACCGCTATAATCATGGCAATATACTACTACTACATAGAAAATGTCTACATAGATCACATGACAAAAAAGAAAGGGTATGTGAGCTCCAGGGATCCAAGGGCAAGCTATAGATCCTCGCCATCTGAAATCTTGTCCCACCGCAAAGGAGCATGGAACGAACTCTAAAAAAAAAGAAACAACTACACATAAGTCCACCATACAATAATGCATTTTAATTAAACTTAGTAACTACAGATAAGAAAGATGAGTGACTTATAGGGCCACCGCGTCCATACAATCGGTCGATCAATGCAGTGTGACCATGTCTCTGCATATCGACGCTCAAGGCCGGTGGGATCACGATTTGTAATGGAGTGCTACAAAGAAAACAAAATACAACTGTTAGAAATACGATTCTCAATACAAATGATACTGCAAAAAAGTAAGCAAGAAGAATAAAAGAAATACTTACAATGACCTCCAAATATGTCCTGTGGCTACCACTCCCAAGATGATGGACCACCCCTACCTCTAGTCGTGCCCTCGCCGCCTCGTGCTTCTATCTCCAATGTCATGGAGAATCTGTAGTCTCCTCCCTGAGATGTAACCAGTCATCTACGTCTAGCCACTCGGGCTTTGAAGCCCCACTCTTGAGTGCCTTGCATGCGTCCGATCGTCTGCACTACAACAAAAAAGCCTCATACACGCACATTTAGACGCGATTTTTGAATACAGAGAAAAACTTACGGGCGCGTCTATCCGCCTGTCTATTTGCGCGTCTATCATTCCTCTTCTATAATCGCATCTATTGACGACTTTACACGCACAAATAGACGCGCAATAGATACACATATACACACACATATAGACACGCTTTTAGACGCACTTTTACAAGCACTGATAGACGTGAACGAAAAACAAAAAATGTCATTTTAAAAAAAAGATATTTCATTTCCTTTTTTAATTTGAATTATTCAGTGCGTGTATAAGCGCGTGTAGTCTGCATTATAGACACGCGAATAAACGCGATTTACCTGCAATTAAGACGCGCTGATAGACGCGCAAAATAGAACTAGAAAAAAAAAACCACATAGCTCTGGTTTTTTTTAATTCCCCTCCCATACATTAGATTGTGTATTTGGGAAAAAGACAATGTATCTTACAGGCACGAGAATTGAAAGTGAAAGTCCATGTATTCATTATATATCAAAGCATTTACAAGGGAAGTTTTGAGTGCTTGCGACCTAAAGCGTGGCCGCAAGCAGTAGGCTCAAAGAGATATCATACATATACAAGAAAAGAAGGCCTCATGAGGAGGTATGGTGCTCCTCAACGAATCTGAAGAGGAAACATCCTCGCTAGTACCACCATGGCTACTAGCGTTGCTATCCCCCTCCTTGCTGTGCTCCACATTTGGGTTCACCTACACACACAAAAGATCAGGGTTGCTTACATAGACAAGGTGGAGAAAAAGTTATAACTAGTTATACTTTTAATAGGAAAGTAAGAAAAACATACCTCCTCTGGCTGTCGAATCCTCATGGCGCGGTTGTATTGGTCCTCAGTGATGAGACCCTCCTCATAAAAGTGAAGCCATGTTGCTACGCGGTTATAGCCTCATTGGTAACCTACCTCTCTAGGGGTAGGTGTCCTACCAACGATGGTAGTCTGCAAAACATTTAGAGATATACAAACAATTAGACGTCACAATATATTAGACTAAAATATATAAAGAATTTAAAGAAATATACATTTAAAAAAACTAAAAATCAAAATATACTTACAAACTCTGCCTCCCACAACTCTCTGCCACCCGATCCGTAATGCGACGATCCCATGGTTTCCATTTGGATCCATCGCGCCTCTGTGTGTTGGCGACTCTTCACTTTCTTAGCTGCTTTTTTCTTGGCTTTCTTCCACTCTACGCGGTGGCACATAGGTGGTTGGCTGTAGGCTCCATGCCCCTCCTCCAGCCTCCGCAGTGAGTCCCTGGCCCGTGTCATGAGGTGGGATCTTTTGTTGTGAAGCATATCCCTCACTTTTGTACGTCCCCAATCATCCGAGAATCGCTGACCCTTAGGATTTGGGTACCTCCTATGGACTGCCCTCAGCACCTCCTGCCACAAGACACTTTTCTGATTTTTGAAGGCAATGAAACAATCTTTATATGTCGCATGCACGACGCTCCTCATGTACGCCATTACATCCCTTCCCTCATCATCATGAAAGATGCCACCAGCATCTGTAACTCTATAGTAATGGCGTACAACCTCCTCTACATGATCTACTGGTGAGGGTGATCGCTTGCCACCTCCTAGGCAAACCCCACACAACCCTCGTCCTCCCCCTCGACTCTCCCACCTCCCTCTCTGTCAACTGCCCTCTGCCTCACTGGACGCACGAGCTTCTGCAGATGCACGTGCTTCTGCAGATGCTTGTGCTTTAGCCGATGCACGTGGAGCACGTGGAGTACCTGCAAATGGAGTACCTTCATATGGAGTACTTGCATATGGAGTACCTGCATATGGAGTACCTGTATGTGGAGTACCTGCATATGGAGTACCAGTATGTGGAGTACCTGCATGTGGAGTCTGGGAAGTAGTGCCAGGCAAAGACGCTAGAGGTGTCCCAGACATGACACTGAATACCTCGTTCGCTGTGGGAGAGCGGCTAAAGTGTCTGGTCATCTCTCCCATGAAGTCTTCCCTACTAGGAAAACCTCCAAAAAATGCATTGACCCCCCTGCCAAAGGAGGCCAATGTATCATTCATACGATCCACATCTGGGTCATTGCTAGATGAACCAGGATACGACATCTGCAAAAAAAACACAGAAAAAAGACAAATTTATTTGCATACAAAAAACATAGGAGGATATTGTGGAGTACAAGCAACTCATGGATGAGGGGTGGAGGTGACTATCCATAGACTAGAGGGCACATTGAGGCCTATATGCCTAGGTGAGGGCTCTAATTCACGAGATCCACATGTAGAACACACAAGTTTCAATCTCATTTTATGTAAAGAATGTAATGTTTGTATAAATGTGTATAAAAGTATACCATTTCCTAATTTGTCACTTTTAGATCTAACTAGACTTCTATTTAGGAGTTAATCAATACCACGCAACAAGATTGTGCTCTAGGTGATGTCACACAATAGGACCTTGCAGTTTTTAATGTGTATAAAAGTATAATATTGTAGTTTTTAAGCCTTTGACATAACATTGTAGTTTTTAAGCCTTTGACATAACATTGTTGTTCATCTTCTGTCCAACGCGTCTATTTGCGTATCTAACGTGCAGCACAAACGCGCTGTCAGACGCGCATCCCAGGTCAATGTGCGTCTATTTGCACATCTAACCTGCAACACAGACGCACTGCTAGATGCGCATCCCAGGTCAATGTGCGTCTATTTGCGCATCTAACCTACAACACAAATGCACTGCCAGACACGCATCCCAGGTCAATGTGCGTCTAAAATCGCGTGTAGAATGCATGGCTAGGATTCTGTGCAGCACATGTATCATCGCGTGTGCATTGCAGAGCACACGCGCTGTAAGATGCCCTCTCAGACGCACTGAGAGGAGACAATTTTACATGTCTATGTGTGCGTCTACATTGAGATGTAGACGTGCTAGCAGAAGCGCTAGGTCGGCTGATTTTCGACCGACGACAGCCATTGACGATTTACATAATGCAATACATTATAATGGAATCACAAATGAGCAATACAGAGACATAGCATAGAGAGGAAGAGAGAAACAAAGAGAGAGAGAGAGAGAGAGAGAGAGAGAGAGAGAGAGAGAGAGACTCACCTTGGGTGTTTGGTGTGGCGGGTGGTGGTGCTTCTCCTTCTCCTTCTTTCTCTCCTTGGTAAGTTACTCTCCCTTGATGCTTGTTTACTTGCTTGCTGCTTCTTCTTGTTCTCCTCTTTCTTATTCTCTCTTTCTTTCTCTCCTTGGCTTTCCTTTTTTCCTTCTTGTGTGTTTGAAATGAAAGAAGAGGTGAGTCATGAGAAGGTGAGGCATGAAGAGACTAGGTGAGGCATGAAGAGACTGCATGTCGGCTAAACTCAAGCTTCAGAACCGTAAAAAATGTAGGAAAGGAAAGGCACAGTTTGAAAATAAATGATTTAAATATGGTTTGAATTTTGACGTGTGCATCTATTTTCGCGTGTATATGTGCGTCTGTTTTTCAGATAGACGTGATTGTAGACGCGAAAATAGATGCGTAGGCAGACGCGGATTTTGGGATTTATCATGATGTTTTGTTTTTAAGATAAGCTTTGATAGTGAATTCTTCTTAAGTTTTGATAAGTTAAGATAAGTTTTAAAATGATGATTTTTGTGTATTTAAAATTAATATCTTATGTAAACATATATGAATGACAAATATTTTGATGTTGTCATGAATTAGGTTTAATCATGTCGACATCTTCATGGCATGCTAGTCATCGTTCAAGTGATGGAAAATGGAGGATCCCTGCAGACACACCCGCATGGCAACATATAGATAATTTGTGGCCCGTTTTCAAAGAAGAGCCAAGAAATTTGAGATTTGGTTTAGGTATGGATGGAATCAATCCATTTGGCATCAAAAGCACATCATACAGTGTATGGCTAGTCGTATTGGTGAACTATAATATTCCTCCATCCATGGCAATTAAAAAGGGACATGTGATGTTGTCCCTTCGTATTCCTAGAAAGCACAAGGTAAAAAACATGGACATTTACTTAGAGCCTTTGATTGAAGAGTTAGAAATGTTATGGGAAGTTATTGAGGTCCAAGATACAAGTGCATCTGCATCCTCTAGAGATTTCACATTGAAGGCCATGTTGTTGTGGACCATGCACGACTTTCCAAGATACGGAGAGAGTTCAGGTACATATATATACCTCTATATTTGAAATTCAAGACTTGAATCAATTACATTTTATTAATTCACTTGTTCTTTCAGGTTTAACCACGTCAGGATATCATGCATGTCCTATTTACGGTCCCTCTCTAGTTTCCTCTAGGCCGGCATGTTTAAAGAAGGTTATCTACGACAATCATCATCGATTTCTTCCTATTGACCATCCCAAATATGTTCTCCCTACTAATGGAATGACTCCACAATCTCTAACCATTCGAGATTGGAAGGAGAAATGGATTAATGCCGACAGCCACCCTCCACATGGCATGAGTCGGTAAGAAGTGCATTTCTCTCGATTGACTTTAAAGTATTTAGCATGATGAATTGTTTACATAATATATTATTTGTTTGTTAGGTTCTCTATATTCTTTCGTCTTCCATACTGGACTGTACTCAAGATCAATCACCTATTGGACCCCATGCACATATTAAAAAAATTTGTATCTACATTATGGGATCACTTGATAGGGGCTCGCGATTCACTTAATGTAAGGGAGGATTTACGTAACATTGGTCGTATGAGACGAGCCTGGCCATACATTGGATTTACGTAACATTGGTCGCATGAGACGATCCTGGCCACGCATTGGACCCAGAGGAAAGATTGAGCTACCCCATGCACCTTGGATATTGTCAAAGAACGAGGAAAAAATTGTGAAGGAACAAATATATAGCTTTCGAACACCCATAGGATGTATGAGATGTCTCAAGGGAGCCTTCATAAAGAAAAAGAAAAGAGGTGTGCAGAAACTATCTAGTTTGAAGTCCCACGATTGGCACAAAATGATTCACGTAAGGGTATCTCTAACCATGAATATAGTAATTAGTGGCGTAACTATGTGTAAACTTTGGGGTATGATGAATTTTTCCTCTACTGACAATTTGCATCTATGAATATTGTTTACATTCAGTTCATACTTCCTACTAGCATATCCCATTGTGCCTCCAAAGATGTACGTGATATCATTTACAAGATGGGAGAGCTTGTGAGGTGTGTATACATTGTATTTTTTCATTATATATCTTTGAATTTCTACACAAAAATAAACAATTGTCAAATACATCTTGACAGATACGTGAGCTCGAAGGAAATTGATCCAAACACATTGCAAGATGCTCGAGTATTATCTATTGAGGTCGTTTGTTTGGTGGAGGAAAATTTTCCTCGATCCATTTTGACTACTCAATTACATTTACTCGTACATTTGATTGATGAGATCGCACTTTGTGGGGCAGTTCATGTAAGGTGGATGTTTTTTCTTGAGCGCTTCATGAAAACCTTGAAAGATTTTATGAGGCAAAAAGCACGGCCTGAGGGAAGTATGGCTGAGGGTTGGTTAGTGCAATCATCCCTTGTTTATATATCTGAATATCTTGCTGAAGTGGATCCCTCTCAACCACGACTATGGAAAGATGATGAAGACTTGAGGATGACCTGTATAGTACCTCAAGGAAAAGGAATGAGTAAAGTGCTAACAAAAGAAGAACTTCATAAGTTAAATAGTTTTTGTGTGCTCAATAGTGATGTTATGAGCAAATGGGTGGAACTATATAATGAAGCAAGGCAAGAAGAAAAAGCGAAAGACAAGAATTTTGCACTAGATATGGACGTAATGTCTCATTTCCAGATCATCTAAATTCGCTCCCACGTCATATTGACATAGATTGGTTACATGAGAAAATGGAGAGAATGGAAAAAGAGGAGGAAATTAATATATATCAAGAAGAGTGGGAATACGCACGAGGTTGCTTATCAAAGGTGAGACATACTATCAATTAATTTGTTTCTATAAGTTTTATTTTATATAAATAATTGACATGTTTGATCTTTTATCTTTTACTACTAGTGCACATTATTCAATGCACTTTGGTGTGAGGGTAAACATCTTCGAACTCAACGTATAGATGAAAAGAGAAATACCCAAGATTGTGGTGTCCTTGCTCACTTCGAGGCTACCAATGGTACCATGGAAGGTTATTGTGGCTTGATCCCCTAAAACCACTCTCTCCATCCAGCCCAAGTCTGGAGCGTCGACCTTGTTTGGTGGAAACTAAAGCATCAGAGCACACCGAAGTAGATCTAATAGAATGGCCTGATGGTGTCCGAGACAGCTCCTGGTCCGCTATATATCTGAATCTTACTATCTGATCTGGAGACATACACGTGAAGATCTCTTGTAGCTCTCATCGTGATGATCTAAATATCCACAAAGGTCACCTGCACATATCAAAATTGATGTTAGCATAATCAATATAAATCATATAAAGCACGGTAATATAAATCTTGAAAAATTATCTTACTTAAAATGCATATCTTATGTACCCTTATAAGTGATTTATCAACAAATTGAGTAGGTGGATGCTCCAAGTATGAAGTACCCTATGGTCCCATGTCAATCTCCTAACACAACACCGCATACACTGGAAGGTCGATAGATATGTCACCACAAAAGGATGGGTCCACCTCGTTCTCAAAGAATTCCTGGACTCTTGTATTTCCATCATTGTTACCCAATGATGGCTGCTCTACATGCTTCAAGCTTTCAGTGGCATCCACCCCTTGCAATATCGACCCCTCTATTTACATATTGTCCTCAACTATGCTCGAAACATCGCTTTGATCATGTACTCTTATACTTTGGGGAGCTGAATGTATAACGTACCACCATCGAGGTTGTCGGGGGTTTGGATAGAAAATTACCTATTCACAATCACGTACAAGAGAGATTTAACTATTGTGACATGTACCCTGTCGTAATACAATTAAAAAACACATGAGTTTATGCACATGCTCACAATGGGCCAGCAACAGAAATGTATGTACAAATTCGTCCATTTTTTCTCGAAATCTATTTCAAGAAATCCAGATGGACCTTGTCAAACTGTTGCTCTAGCTCCTTCAAGTACCACTTTGAACCACTCCACGTCAAATAGGATAATGGAGAAGCTATAGTAATCCACCATGACAATACTTTGCAAGTTCCCAAAATACTCCATCTCATCTATAACCGTTTTTGGATCTATTGCTCGTCGTTGGCTCTCTTGCTCAAACCTTGCCATGATACCACAATCTGTTGTGGAGCACATTTTGTCAATACGCTCCATGCGGAAATGCTATCCGCACAACCACACCGCACTATATATTTTGTACTGTATATTGAAACACTAAATTAGTTGTTTCATATAAAATATAGATACGACAAACCCTAAACACGTCATCACCTTTGGACTACATCCCTTCGAGAATTCTCACTCCTTAGTTGAGACCTTCGCCCTTTCACAAGACACTACGGTCAAAGCTCCATGCAACCATCACGTTGACATAAACCGCACATCTCCTCCATGCCCTTGGGATATCGAATCGGTCGATGACGCGTACTATGTCGAAATTCATATCGCGCTTCCTATCAATCTTTTCTAGCTTGTTGGCACCTAGCGAGCCACGTCTCCATAGAGGCATGGTGCAACATACAAAAGCGATTCACTTTCTCCTCCATTGCAGCATCCATTCTTTTTTCTACCCCATTCCAACCACCACATCTTCGATCACTCTATCATCGTCCTTCAGCGACCATAGCATACTGTTGTCTAAATCTACCATTGGTAGCCATTGTGAAATATGGACTAACGCCTCAAACACCAACCAACCTTGAGCCATGCTACCTTTTGGCCGAGCTCGTTGTCACACAAAGGCTTCCAAGGTTTTCATGAAGCGCTGCAAGAAGAACATCCATCGCGTATGGAAAGGCCCAACAATCTCCACTTCATGTACAAGATGCACAAGAACGTGGATTTGTATCGTGAGCATGCTGGTAGACATGTATTTCTTAAAGAGACAAACAACGTCTCCATTGCTCCCTACCTTGGAGATTCAATAGAGGACGTCTTAATCTCCTTTTGTGAGATCCATTCACTACAACAAAAAGGCCTCTTAGATGCAATTTTTGAATTGAAAGAAAATCTTATGGCCACGTCTATCAGCATGTCTAAATGCGCGTATACCATTTTGCCTCTATAGTCGTGTGTATAAGGAAATCCACACGCACCAATAGACGCGTACATACACGCATAAATAAACGTGCATATAAAAAATCAAATTTATTATTTATTTAATTTCTTTTGTGTGTCTACAAACGCGTCTACTTGGAAGATTAGACGAGAATACAGACACGTGCATAGACGCACTTTTACGTGCGTCAATAGACGTGACCACAAAACCAAAAATCTCATTTTAAAAAAAAGATGTTTAAATTTTTTTAATTAATTTAAATTATATAGCGCATCTATGGGAGCGTGTACTTTGCATTTTAGATACGAGTCTAGATGCGCATTTTTTGCAATTTAGACACGCAAATAGACGCGAAGCACAAAATTGGAAAAAAAACCAGAGAGATGTGGTTGCTAATACTAAGTGTGAAGGTCCGACCCCTAGAGACCCCTATGGGACCCTTTCGCACCCCGTCTAGGCCCTGGAGTAGCTCTAGATCCCCAACTCTGCCATCTTGACCCCTCAAAACGTCACGGGGCACCCTAACACGTCACGGAACGCGATATGGAACATAACACGGCATGAGATTTACCCAAGGGTCCATCTTGAGGGCATCACGTCATATTCATAGAAAGAAAGCATTTATAAGATCGTCGGGGCTCAGCAAGGGACTATATCACGGTGGGTGCGTGGAACTATCAACACGGTGCGACACAATGCCAATACCGTGGGTGAGGAAGCTAGCATGCTCTTTGTTTTTTTTTTTGCCCCTCCCATACATCAAATTGTGCATTTGGAAAAAACACAATGGATCTAAAGGCACGAGAATTGAAAACAAAAATCTATGTATTTATTATATATAAAGTGCATTTACATGGGGAGTTTAAGTGCTTGCGACCTAAAGTGTGGCCGCCAGTAGTAGTAGGCCATAGAGGAGGTATGGTGCTCCTCTACGAATCTGAAGAAGAAACATTTTTGCTAGTACCACCATCGCTACTGGCGTCACTATCCCCCTCCTCGCTATGCTCCACATCGGGATTCGCCTACACACACAACAGATCAAGGTTGCTTACGTACAATTGCAAAGAAAAAGTTATAATTAATAGGAAAGTAAGAAAAAACTACCTCCTCTGGCTGTCGAATCCTCATAGCCCGGTTGTATTGCTCCTCAGTGATGAGACCCTCCTCATAGAAGTGAAGCCATGTGGCTGCGCGGTTATGGCCTCGATGGTAACCTACCTCTCTAGGAGTAGATATCCTACCAACGATAGTAGTCTGCAAAACAATTATGATATACAAACAATTATGAGACACAATGTATTAGAATAAATTATATAAAGAATTTTTAAAAAATAAAATTAAAAAAACTAGAAAGCAAAATATACTTACAAACTCTGCTTCCCACGACTCTCTGCCGCCCGATCCGTAATGTGACGATCCCATAGTTTCCATTTGGATACGTCGCGCCTCTATGTGCTTGTGACTCTTCACTTTCTCTATTGCTTTTTTCTTGGCTTTCTTTTACTTTATGCGGTGGCACATAGGTGTTTGGCTATAGGATCCATGCCCCTCCTTTTGTCTCCGTAGTGACTCCTTGGCGTACATCATGAGGTGGGATCTTTTGTTGTGAAGCAAATCTCTCACTTTTGTGCATCCCCAATCATCCAAGAATCGCTGACCCTCAGGATTTGGGTACCTCCTATGGCACTACAACAAAAAGGCCTCTTAGACGCACTTTTAGACGCGATTTTTGAATTGAGAGAAAATCTTATGGGCACGTCTATAAGCCCGTCTATTTGTGCGTCTACCATTTCATGTCTATAGTCGTATGTATAAGGAAATCCACATGCACCAATAGACGCACTTTAGACGCACATATACACGCATTGATACATGAGCCTACGAAAACCAAAATGGTTATTTATTTAATTTCTTTTGTGTGTATACAAGCGCGTCTACATGGAAAACTAGACGACTATATAGACACATGCATAGACGTGCGTTTACATGCGCCAGTAGACACGAACGCAAAACTAAAAATCTCATTTTAAAAAAATATATATTTAATTTTTTTAATTAATTTAAATTATATAGCGCGTGTATAGCGCGTGTACTTTGCATTTTAGCCACGATTGTAGACGTGCGTTTTCTGCCATTTAGACGTGCAAATAGATGCAAAGCACAGAATTGGAAAAAAAAAACAAGAGAGCAGCTCTCTGGATTTTTTTCCCCCTCCCATACATCAAATTGTGCATTTGGAAAAAACATAATGGATCTGAAGGCATGAGAATTGAAAAAAAAATTCCATGTATTTATTATATATAAAATGCATTTACATGGAGAGTTTAAGTGCTTGCAACCTAAAGCGTGACCGCAAGCAGTAGGCTCAAAGATGGATAATAGATATACAAGGAAACAAGGCCATAGAGGAGGTATGGTGCTCCTCTACAAATCTGAAGAAGAAACATCTTCACTAGCACCACCATCGCTACTAGCGTCACTATCCCCCTCCTCGCTATGCTCCATATCGGGGTTCGCCTACACACACAAAATATCAAGGTTGCTTACGTACAATTGCAAAGAAAAAGTTATAATTAGCTATACTTTTAATAGAAAAGTAAGAAAAACATACCTCCTCTGGCTGTCAAATCCTTATAGCCTGGTTGTATTGCTCCTCAATGATGAGACCCTCCTCATAGAAGTGAAGCCATGTGGCTGCGCGGTTATGGCCTCGATGGTAACCTACCTCTCTAGGAGTAGGTATCCTACCAACGATAGTAGTCTGAAAAACAATTATGATATATACAAACAATTATGAGACACAATGTATTAGAAAAAAGTATATAAAAATTTTAAAAAAATATAAATTTTAAAAAACTAGAAATTGAAATATACTTACAAACTCTGCCTCGCACGACTCTCTGCCACCCGATCCATAATGCGACGATCCCATGGTTTCCATTTGGATGCGTCACGCCTCTACGTGCTGGCGACTTTTCACTTTCTCTGTTGCTTTCTTCTTGGCTTTCTTCCACTATATACGGTGGCACATAGGTGGTTGGCTATAGTCTCCACACCCCTCGTCTTGTCTCGGCAGCAGTGACTCCCTGGCGCGTGTCATGAGGTGGGATCTTTTGTTGTGAAGCAAATCCCTCACTTTTGTGCATCTTCAATCATCTGAGAATCGCTGACCCTCAAGATTTGGGTGTCTCCTATGGACTGGCCTCAATACCTCTTGCACAAGCCGCTTTTTTGATTCTTGAAGTAAACGAAAAAATCTTTATACGTCGCATGCACGACACTCCTCATGTACGCCATTACATCCCGTCCTTCATCATCATCATCATCATCATCATCATCATCATCATCCTTCATCATCATGGAAGATGCCACCAGTATCTGTAACTCTATAGTACTGGCATACATGCTCCCCTATGTGATCTTCTAGTGAGGGTGATCGCTCGCCACCTCCTAGGCAACCCCCACACAAGCCTTGTCCTCCCCCTCGACTCTCCCTCCTCCCTCTCTGTGGACTACCCTCTGCCTCGCTGGATGCATGTGCTTTCGCAAATGCACGTGCGTCAGCTGACGCTTGGGCTTCAACTAATGCATGTGCAGGTGTTGTAGGTGGAGTACCTGCAATTGGAGTTTGGACATTTGGTTTTTGGGAAGCAGTGCCAAGCAAGTACGTCAGACGGATTCCTGACATGACACTGAACACCTCGTCTGCTGTGGGAGAGCGGCCAAGGTGTCTAGTCATCTCTCCCATGAAGTCTTCCTTACTAGGAAAACCTTGAAAAAAAGCATTGATCCCTCTGTTGAACAAGCCCAATGTATCATTCATGTGGTCCAAATCTGGGTCATTGCTAGATGAACCAGGAAGCGACATCTGCAAACAAAACACAGGAATAAGACAAATTTGCTAAACTACAATATTGTGTAAACTGTACTATTGTGTGATATGTTCGTACAATTGTAGAAATAAAAATTTATTTTTTTATTAGAGTTGGCATGTGTATAATCGTGTCTGAGATGCAGAATACACGTGCTCTTAGATGCTCCCTGAAGTCAAATCTTCTAGTTAGAGTGCGTGTATATTCGCGTCTGAGATGTAGAATAGACGTGCTCTCAAACGCTTCCCACAAGTCACAGTTTCTAGGCGAGCACATGTATATTCGTGTCTGAGATGCAAAATAGATGTGCTCTCAGATGCGTCTCTCAAGTCAAAGCTTCTGGGCAGAGCGCGTACATTCTTGCATCTGAGATGCAGAATACACGCGCTTGGAGACACGACTGCAAATGCGATGACAGCAAACATAGCTGCGCTTCTATGTCTGTGTCTCTACTGGAATCTACACGCGCTTGGAAACACCACTGCAGACGCGTTGACAGCAAACATAGCTGCGCGTCTATGTCTGCGTCTCTACTGGAATCTACACGCGCTGTCAAACGTGCTAAGTCGACTGCTCTCAATTCGACAACCACCGTCCATGATTTATTTGTAATATAAGAACTTCAATCATAAATCCTAATACAGAAAGAGAGAGAGAGAGAGAGAGAGAGAGAGAGAGAGAGAGAGAGAGAGATAGAGAGAGAAAGAGAGGACTCACCTTGGGTCTTTGGTGTGGACGGGTGGTGCTGCTGCTTCCTTCCCCTTCTTCCTCTCCTTAGTGAGTTGTTTTCCCTTGATGCTTGCTGCTTGTTGTCTCCTCTCTTTGCCTCTTGTTCCTCTTATTCTCCTCTTTTGTTCTCTCTTTCTTCCTCTCATTGGCTTTCTTCTTTCCCCTCTTGTCTCTTTGAAGCGAAAGAAGAGGTGAGTCATGAGGAGGTGAGTCATGAAGAGACTAGTGGAGGTAGACTACATGTCGGCTGAACTTCAGCTTCAAAACGCGTAAAAAACGCAGGAAAGGCATAGTTTGAAAAGAAATCGCTTGTATCTTTTGAATTTTGACGTTTGCGTCTCTTTTTCGTATATATGTACGTCTAAGTTTACGTAAACGCGCTAATAGACGCAGATTTAGACGCGCATATAGATGCAGGCATAGATGCGGAGTTAGACGTAGGCATAGACGTGCATTTAGCGTGCTTGCATTTTTATCATAAGTTTTTGTATTATTTAAAATTGAGATCTTAGAATAATTAATACGCCTTGAAGTTTTTATGTAAACATTTTAATAACAAATTTGATTTTGTCATGAATTAGGTTTAATCATGTCGTCGTCATCACCTAGTGCGGTGCATGGTGATGAGTCAACGAGCACATCCTCAAGTGAGGATGAAACATTATGTCTTCATAATCGAGATGCATGGCTACGATTAAAAATTAAATGCATTATGCCTTCATAATGCATTTAAGTGAGAATTAAACATTATGTCTTCATAATCGAGATGCATGGTTACGACAAAAAATTAAATGCATGTGATCATTGTCGAGGGTGTATTTTTCAAGCACGTCGAGTTGCAATGCCACACCTCAGCATATATGGAGAATGGGACCGAGAAAAATCACCGGTATTCATTGTTTTTAACACTAAGATTGCTAGTCTATGTTACTCAATATATATCAATGTACATGTAACTCCCTTTTGTTGTTGAGCAAGATCTGGTGCCACATCCTCCGATGCTCCCTCCTAGGCATCGAGAGGTAGGAAAATGTCGATATGAGGAGGCAAAGTTTTCAAGAAGAGTGGAGAGTGACGACCATGATAGTAGCCCTCATGAAATGCCCCATCAACTTGTAGAGGATGAGATTTTGAACAACATGGTACACGATCTATTTTCGCAACCGGTTCGGGGAGAAGGTTACTCTACGAAGCCAGATGACCCACTATACGTAGCGTCATCTACTCCATTGTATGAAGGTTGTACGTACTCCGTTCTTCGTGCGTCCCTCGAGATAACTTGCAAACAATTTATGGATGGAGTAATGTCAGTTTGAATGCATTATTGAAGTAGGTATTCAGTTTGAATGCGTTATTGAAGTAGGTATCAATTCAGTTTGGCTTATGAATCATAATATTAATTATTCTATTTTGAAATCAGACACAAATATATGTTGGTGGTTTTTTAACTCACTTTTAAAAATATATATAGGTTATTATCACAAATGCTTTCAAAAGGAAACAAATTGCCAAGTAAGAGAGAGCAAGCAAGACATTACTTGACATCTCTGGGAGGCCTCAATTATGTCAAGATCCATGATTGTGTCAATGATTGTATCTTATTTCGTGGGATTCATGAGTTTGCACGAGAGTGTCCTGTTTGTGGTGAATCAAGATACGAAGTGGAGATGAAGTCAATGGATGTGCCTCCTAAGGTTTTGCGACATTTTTCGATTGTTCCACGTATTCAACTTATGTTCAAGTGTAAGTCTATTGGAAAGCTCATGTCATGGCATGCTAGTCATCGTTTAAGTGATGGAAAATTATACACATCGGCATGGCAACATATAGACAATTTGTGGCTTGTTTTCAAAGAAGAGCCAAGAAATTTGAGATTTGGTTTAGGTATGGATGGAATCAATCCATTTGGCATCAAAAGCACATCATACAGTGTATGGCCCGTGGTATTGGTGAACTATAATATTCCTCCATCCATGCCAATTAAAAAGGGACATGTAATGTTGTCCCTTTTGATTCCTAGAAAGCAGAAGGTAAAAAATGGACATTTACTTAGAGCCTTTGATTGAAGAGTTAGAAATGTTATGGGAAGGTATTCAGGTGCAAGATATAAGCGCATCTGCATCCTCTAGAGATTTCACTTTGAAGGCCATGTTATTGTGGACCATGCATGACTTTCTAGGATATGGAGAGTATTCAAGTACATGTATATAACTCTATATTTAAAATTCAAGACTTGAATAAATTGCATGTTATTAATTCACTTGTTTGTTCAGGTTTAACCACATCAGGATATCATGCATGTCCTGTTTGCGGTCCCTCTCTAGTATCCTCTAGGCCGCCATGTTTCAAGAAGGTTATCTATGACAATCATCATCAATTTCTTCCTACTGACCATCACAAATATGTTCTCCCTACTAATGGAATGACTCCACAATCTCTAACCATTCGAGATTGGAAGGAGAGATGGATTAATGCTGACAGCTACCCTCCACTTGGCATGAGTCGGTAAGAGGTATATTTCTCTCGATTGACTTTAAAATATTTATCATGATGAATTGTTTACATAATATATTGTTTGTTTGTTAGGTTCTCTATATTTTTTCATCTTTCGTATTGGACTGAACTCAAGATCAATCACCTATTGGACCCCATGCACATATTCAAAAATGTTGTATCTACATTATGGGATCACTTGATAGGGGCTTGTGATTCAGTCAATGTAAGGGAGGATTTACGTAACATTGGTCGCATGAGACAAGCCTGGCCATCCATTGGACCCAGAGAAAAGATTGAGCTAGTACCCCATGCACCTTGGATGCTATCAAAGAAAGAGGAAAAAATAGTGAAGGAACAGATATGTAGCTTTCGAACACCCACAGGATGTATGAGATGTCTCAAGGGAGCCTTCATAAAGAAAAAGAAAAAATGTATGGAGCAACTATCTAGTTTGAAGTCCCACGATTGGCACAAAATAATTCAAGTAAAGGTATCTATAACCATGAATATAGTAATTAGTGGAGTAACTGTGTAAACTTCAAGGTATAATGAAATTTTCCTCAACTAATCATTTGATCTATGAATATTATTTACATTTAGTTCGTACTTCCTACTAGCATATCCGATTTTGTATCCAAAGATGTACGTGATATCATTTACAAGATGGGAGAGCTTGTGAGGTGTGTATACATTGTATTTTTTCATTATATATTGCATACATCATGTAGTGAACCTCTTTGAATTTCTACACAAAAATAAATAATTGTCAAATACATCTGGACAGATACGTGAGCTCGAAGGAAATTGATCCAAATACATTGTTGAGGTGGTTTGTTTGGTGGAGGAAATTTTTCCTCGCTCCATTTAGACTACTGAGGTTGTGTATCATCCAATGGTAAACAATAACCGATGGTGGTATGTCATCCCTATATCTAATCATTCAAAACCAATAGATGGTAATATTATCGACATAGAGATAGCAGATGAAAATCCAACAATTAATGATGATGTACATGATGACACCATAATGGATGATATATGTGATATAGTACAAGATTAACCTTGCGAGGATGTTCAAGGAAACACAGAAGAGGACAATAATGTGGTTGATGATGATGAAGTTATTGAGCAATATAGCAACACATTTGATAGTGGGATAAACTTATTTGTTTCGTTACCTCTTGGTAACATAGACCTAGAAGTAGATAGTTTAGCAAGGGATGATCTTATTGAAGATGAGATGGATCATTCACTCTAACATACTTAATTCGCTTAATGATTCAATGTGTATTCTTAATTCTATGGAAAATATCATAGACACATGTGCATACTGAAGAATCAATAGTCAAGTTTAAAGCTAAATTGAATTTTCCATAATAAAAAGGAAGTATTTTTTAGCTTCTTCAAGTAGAGAAATTACGAGATACATGTAATGCTTGCTTACTAATTGTATAATAAGGTTTGTGTCGCTTGCTGCTAATTACTTATATCAAGCTTGTCAACTGGAGGAACTGCCATTCATTAGAGAGCAATGCAAAAATAATTATTAACTCTGGTTTTTTTATTATATTAAGTCAAATTTCAAGTGGTTAAATAATTACGCATCTGAAAACGCGTCTATATTCGCGTCTATCTGCGCAAATATATAGACACAAAATTCGCATCTATTTACACGCCCTTTTACATGCGCATATAGACACAATGATAGATGTGCCCGACTTTGCACGTCTATGCCTTGTTTTTGTTGTGGTGTGGACTGCCCTCAACACCTCCTGCCACAAGCCACTTTTCTGATTCTTGAAGTAAACAAAACAATCTTTATACGTCGCATGCACGATGCTCCTCATGTACACCATTATATCCCTTCCTTCATCATCATGGAAGATGCCACCAGTATCTGTAACTCTATAGTACTGGCATACTGGCTCCTCTATGTGATCTTGTGGTGAGGGTGATCACTCGCCACCTCCTAGGCAACCCCCACACAAGCCTCGTCCTCCCCCTCGACTCTCCCTCCTCCTTCTCTGTCGACTACCCTCTGCCTCGTTGCATGCACGTGCTTCCGCAAATGCACATGCGTCGGTTGATGCTTGTGCTTCAGCCGATGCATGTACAGGCGCTGCACATGGAGTAGCTACAATTCGAGTTTGGACATTTGGTGTTTGGGAAGCAGTGCCAGGCAAAGACATCAGAGGCGTTCCAGACATGACGTTGAACACCTCGTCTGCTATGGGAGAGCGGCCAAGGTGTCTAGTCATCTCTCCCATTAAGTCTTCCTTACTAGGAAAACCTCCAAAAAAAGCATTGACCCCTCTGCTATGAACAAGACCAATGTATCATTCATGCACTCGAAATCTGGGTCATTGCTAGATGAACTAGGATGCGAACCAGGATGCGACCTCTGTAAACAAAACACAGGAATAAGACAAATTTGCTAAACTGCAATATTGTGTAAGCTGTATGATGGTGTAACATGTTTGTACAATTCCAAAAATAAAAACTTGTTTTTTTATTAGAGCTCACGCGTGTATATTTGCACCAAAGATGCAGAATAAATGCGCTCTCAGACGCTTCCCTGAAGTCAAACCTTCTGAGCACAGCGCATGTATTCTCGCCTGTGAGATGCAGAATAGATGCGCTCTCAGACGCTTCCATGAAGTCAAAGATTCTGAGCAGAGCGCATGTATATTCATGTCTCAGATGCAGAATAGACGCACTCTCAGACGCTTCCCTGAAGTCAAAGATTTTGAGCAAAGCACGTGTATTCTCGCATCAGAGATGCAGAATAGATGCGCTTAGAGATGGGACTGCAGATATGATAATAGCAAACACAGCTGCGCGTCTATATCTGCGTCTGCTCTAGAATCTACGTGCACTGTCAAATGCGCTAAGTCGGCTGCTCTCACTTTTTGACTTGATATACAAAACCCTAAATCCCTTTTGGGCGGTCATTCCCTTATCCCATTTTTACATGGCTGGCGGTGGCCTAGGCCCTCTTTCCCATTGTCCTGCTATCTTCCTAGCTTCCTTCCCACCACCCATTCCTACCATCCATCTACTTTTACAATTTGCACAGGAGGAATACTGGCACTCTTTTACAAAAAGTTTTGGAGGCACCTCACATTCAAAAATGTGCTTTTACCTTTTCCTTAGCTTTTGAGGCCACTCTTGCGCCTTCGGCCATTTCCCTTCCTGCTTCTTCCATTGTGTCTGATTTCCTTTTACGCCACCTCTTTTGGCTCCTGACTTGCGCCTTTCCACTTTTTTCATTTTTTTCCACTTTTTCTTGTGCTGAGGTTAACAGATGAATCTTTTCAAGAACTAACCTAAGAGGAGATAGAAATAAGAGAGAGAGAATTGCAAAAGAGAGTGTAGAGGAAAGAGAAAGACTAGAAATGGAAAGAGAAATACTGAAAAAAAATCGAGAGATGGCTGGCAACCACAAAAGGATAGGAGAGAAGCTTCAAAAGGTGAAAGGACAAGTTGTAATGATTCAAAATGGTGCTTCTATAAGTATTCTTCACACCTTTTACACTTAGATCAATGTGACACTAAATAGTATTCAAATATTTCCCTTTATTACATTAGATTTCTCCTTATAGTGCTTAGTCTTCTTGTACTATTTATTACATTTTCACTTATTGTGCTTTTTAAATAGTTGTGTCGTCATATAGATAATTGCAAATCATGGTCTCATAGGTCATTTTGGCCTTTTTGTAGTTGTTAATATATCATTTCATTTCATTTCTCTCCATCGTGGAGAGACATTGTAGTTGATCTCTCTCTTTTCCATCATTTTTTTCTAACAATGGTGGTGTAGTCAATCCTCTCCCTCTTCTCCTCAATCCTTTGTTCATGTGGATTTTTTTATAAAAATGGTTATTTATTTATTTATATGGATTTTCCTTATCTATTTGCAACATGATAGTGACTTGTTATGTGGAGGTGCCATGTTAGCACTTGTTGCATCATATCTAGTAGATAGATGGTAGAGAAACAATGTGTTTCGTGCTATTGTGAGTAGATTATTAGGTAAAGTTACATGGCATTAATTTTTTGAGGAGCGTACTTTGATATATAGGAATAATTTATTATCGGACACTTTTCCATAGCACCAAAATATTGTATTTTTGGATGTTTTCTAGTGTAAAGATATTGTGTATATATATACACAACTTATTTATTTAGATGTAACTTGTCTGTAATGCCTTAGCTTATTATTTATTTGGATGTTACTTATTTGCAAGGTCTCATCAGCTAGCTTATTATTTTTATAAACCTTAGAATGGATTTATTTAATAGTAATTTGATATTCTTGGACAAAAGTATGGCATTCAAATAAAGAAAGTTAAGCCTGAAAGGAGATGCTTTCAATGGCATTTGAGCACAAAAAGATGAATGTAGATCCATAAATGCATGCATGGGGGGAGATTGTATCTAATGATTGTGACATCTAATCTTTGTCTCAATTTCTCTTATCTATTCTCTCCTCATCCCTTCTGTTAACCCCAATATGAAGAAAGCAAAAGAAAGTGGAGAAGACACAGGGCAAAGGCGGAAAAAAGGTAGCCCGACTGAAGAAAGAAGAGGAAAAAAGACCAAAAGCGCAAGGGAAACCTTAAAAGTCCAAGGCAAATGCAAAAGGGGAAAGGCACATTTTAAAATAAAAAGGCGCACCCTGAAATCTTGTAAAAGGCGTCGGGTCTCACCCATGCAATTTGTAAATGTAGACAGGCGGTGGAAAGGAAGCTAGGAAGATAGAAGGACAATGAGAAAAGGGGCCTAGGCTAATGGCCGGCCATGTAAAAAAGGGGGATGACCGCCCATGGAAATTAGGGCATGTATATAAAGTTGAAAAGTGAATGAGAAGCGCATTCTTGTGTGTGGCAAAAGCTTCTTCTTCTTCTTCTCTTGTTTCTTACCTTCTTGCTTGTGCTTGAGAGAGGGATTGAGAGAGTGTGAGGAAGTGATTGTGTGAGAGTGAGGGATCTTGGAGAAAAAGCTCTCCATCTTCTCTCTTCATCCTGTCCTCCTCTCTTCTCTTCTCTTGTCTCATGTGTGGCTATGGAGGATGAAGCTCATGGGGGAGGGATTGAGGTTGCTTGAGCTTGCCTCAAGGATCGTGGAGCTACCGATGTGCAAGAGAGAGGAGGGTACTCGATCAAGCATCAAGGTAAGCTCATTACACCCGTAAGGTAGGCATTGCGCGTCGGCTATGTGAGAGGTATCCATGGCTGCTCGGTTCGAAACACTTGAGCAATAAGTGGTCCGTAGGTCTCGTGGTAGAGCTCGAAGCTCCCTTACATTTTGGTTCCATTGCCGAGACCGATGGAATCGATCCTTGAGCAGCAACTCAAGGAACTGGCCGAACTGGCGGAAGCTACACGAAGGTCGGTGGAAGAGACCCATGGGGGCGGAGAACTCAAACCCGCAAGCCCTGGCCATAAAGCTGAAGCCAATGCAAGTATGGAAGCAGCACCAGTGGTCATACACAAGGGCAAGTCCCTCCTACATCCACTCCCTCCCTCCTTTGTGCCAACAACAGCTGAAACTACGACCGCAACTACTGCACAACCCACGCCTCCCCTCAACACGACACAACTCATGACCATGATGCAGATGCTCGTGAGCATGGTGGCCAAAATTGTCCTTGAAACTAGATTGAAAAGGCCCACCGCTGCGCAGATGTAGAGTCACGGCAAGACCCCAAACTACAAAGGCTGGAGGCATCGACCACCACACCCAATACTCCCATACCTTCCGTAGACTATGACGCATATGTGGCCGAGTTACTAACACAACTAGACAAGGCAAAAGAAGAAAAGAAGGTGGCCCTGCTGGAACTAGAGAAAGAAAAGGATATGTCAGCGGCCCTTAGGCTAGAGGTCTCAAGGCAAGAAGCCGACAGACGGAGAGAGATAAAGGCCCTATAGGACCAGCTCAGCAGGAAAAACGAAGGAAGCCCAAAACAATGAAAGCCGCCTTAGGCAAAGGCTGGAGGACAAGGAGCAGAGCCTGGTGGCGGAACAAAGGAACCTAAAACTACTGATGCAGCAATACAGTGATCTCCAGCAAAGGGTGGCCCAAGTGGAAAAGCTCTACCGGGAAGTTCAGGAAGGCGAAGCCACTGTTCCACAAGAACATGCCGCGGAGCCCCAGTCATGGCAGGAGCAAGAAGAATAGAATAGGCTATTAAGGGAAATCAAATTCCTGAAAAATGAAGGGCCGGGGGTCTCAGCAACTGAAGCAAAACGACTATAGGATGAAGTGCAGAGATTGCAAGATGCGCTGGAGACCTCCCAGGAAGACGTGGAAGCCCTCATGGCCATGATCTTTAATCAAAAGCGGCTATTCCTTGCCGAAATCGAGAGCCAAGAACAGTTGGTACAAGAGAAATCAGAAATCCTGGCGGAAGCGCACCACAGGCTCAGCATTGTTGATGAAGCAAGAGGAATCACTGAAGAACAGCTCGCTCAGAAACTAAGAGAAAGAAACCAGTTATGGTTTTTATCAAATGAGCAGCAATAGGTAGTAACCACCTTGGTGGGCCAGCTAGAGGAACAAATGCAAAGGATGGAGGAGAGAGCCATGGAATGAGAAAGAAAAAACTTTGATAGGGTAAGGGAATTAACAAAATGCCTGGCAGTGGTAGAATGTGAAAGAATGCTGGCCGAAGCTAGGGTTGAGGCTGTAGAGATAACCACTAAGACCCAGTGACAGGCCTTTCTCAAAATGGTGCTTCACATGACACAAGCCGAGGGCGATGATATAGTGGAATAGGTAAAAAGAAAGTTGGAGCTAAGCACCCGGGCGCTAAGATACGGTCTTCAAGAGTGGGAGCTTCCAACAAGTACAGGAATAACTAAAGAGCAACAATTCTACTACCTGCACTGTACGGGCCTTTCCACTACGGAGCTCAGGGAGTTGGGTTTTGAGGAGCAGGAGCAGCCACCACCACCACCACCAGTCATTCCTCCTGTGGTAGAGTGAAATGTCGAAGAGGGCTCGGACTTCCAGCAAGATGATGACGAAGAGCCACAAAGGATGTCGAGTCCGCCTCAACCCGAGATCCCATAGGAGGAACCTGCCGATGCCGAGCTACCTGAACACATAATTGCAGCAAGGAGAAGGAGGCAAGAGTTAGCAGAGGAGGCCCAACGCCAAGCATGCATACTTCCATGACAACTCCCTGAGGAGCCCATACCATTGAGAAATGATACATATCTTGTAGATTGGCCCTAGAAGTTGGTCATCTGGCAAGAGGCCATTCGAGCTTTCATTCACTTTTCCACGCTCCCTGGACCGGGCCCTTCCCGTAGGAGTTGTAGCCAAGATCAAAGTCTAGCTAACGAACTCGCAAACAGATGGATGAAAGAAAGAAGCATGATAATAACTAGGTGGAGACAAGAGCCACGAGAGTATTGGGAAGACAAGGTCAATTTGGTTCCCAAATCCGTCCAAGGCTACGAGGCACAGCGGAAATGGCGGAGGAGGATTTGGGACACCAATTTTGATGCTTGGACTGCATTTTGTAGCTCCCTCCCCAAACAGCGTAACGATCCCATCTACATGACCTACCCCCGTAGGCATGGAGTGGATTACGACATAGATTTACATGGGGATTTTGACTTCCCGAAAATCTATCATGTAAATGCTAGAAGACCGGAGGAGTGCTTAGTATTTAGGGTAGAAGATATACTTCCCTCCATAAATCGTTTTCTTGTAGATTTCTCTTCCTGCCCCGATCCAGCATTCTTAACCACTTGTAATTACCTCCGACTTCTCAAATTCCTGCTACTCCAGAAACCTGAGTAGAGGAAGCCCATCTCCCTCCACTCTTTTTTTTATCTTAACCTAGGAATAGATAGTAGAGCCATGACGAGGTTGATGATTGCGCTACTCTCCTCCCTGCCTTCTGCTTAGAGCTATTAGAAAATATGAGTGACACCCATTTTGTAAGGTGTAATCACCCATTTTTGTCCACCACTCACTACAAGGATTTGAGCTAGTAGCGACGCCGATTAGCGGCAGCGGATAGCGGCGTCGCTATTGGGGTCGCTAATAGCGTCGCTATTTGCATCGCTATTTGCGACGCAAATAGCGACGGGCCGCAGGGAAAAAAAGCGGCCGAAACCGAGCGCGGTTTTCATTTCGTGTTTGCTCCATTGTGAGTTTTGAGAGCGAGAGCGAGGGAGAGAGCGACCGTCGTGAGAGAAGGAGAGGAAGAAGACTTGCCGCTGCCGCTGCCGCCATTGTTCGCGAAGGAGAGGAGGAGCCTTCATCGCAAAGAGGGGCCACCCCACGCTCGCCATATCTCATCGGTGAGTCTCCCTCTCTCTTTCTTTTGCTTGTTAAAGTTTTAAATCACTCTCTTTTGCTTGTTTAGGAGAGGAAATGAAAGAGAAAGAGAGGGAGAGGGAGAGAGAGGGAGAGAAAGAGAAAGAGAGGGAGAGGGAGAGGGAGAGGGAGAGGGAGAGGGAGAGAAAGAGAAAGAGAGGGAGAGGGAGGGAGAGGGAGAGTGCATTCTCTCTCTCCCTCTCCCTTTTGCTTGTTTAATGTTTAAATCACTTTCTTTTTTGCTTGTTTAGGAGAGGAAACGAGAGAGTAAGAGAGAAAGAGAGGGAGAGGGAGAGGGAGAGGGAGAGGGAGAGGGAGAGGGAGAGAGAGAGAGAGAGAGAAAGAGAAAGAAAAAGAGAGGGAGAGGGAGAGGGAGAGAGAGAAAGAGAAAGAGAAAGAGAAAGAGAAAGAGAGGGAGAGGGAACGGGAGGAAATGAGAGAGGGAGAGAAAGAGAAAGAGAGGGAGAGGGAGGGAGAGTGCATTCTCTCTCTCCCTCTCCCTTTTGCTTGTTTAATGTTTAAATCACTTTATTTTTTGCTTGTTTAGGAGAGGAAATGAGAGAGAAAGAGAGGGAGAGAAAGAGAGGGAGAGGGAGAGGGAGGGGAAGGAAATGAGAGAGGGAGAGAAAGAGAAAGAGAGGGAGAGTGTATTGTCTCTCTCTCCCTCTCCCTTTTGCTTGTTTAATGTTTAAATCATTTTATTTTTTTGCTTGTTTAGGAAATGAGAGAGAAAGAGAGATAGAGAGGGAGAGAAAGAGAGGGAGAGGGAGAGGGAGAGGGAGGGGAAGGAAATGAGAGAGGGAGAGTGTAACGTGTCCACTAGAATCCTCTAGGACACGTCTTGGCAGTCCATCGAAAAGGCTGTCTAGAGAACTCCACCCAGCACTCCCTTGGAATGTTACGGGTTTTGCAATCTAGGTCTCCCCGCGTCTGCCACGTAGCGGAAGTGTCCTGGCCGTTTCCCACTTAGGATCGACCGGAATTAAGGTTTTCCTGTTTGGTCATTAACTAACAGCAGCTAGCGTCAGACCCGATCGAACTACTTTACGCAGAAACGCCCGGTCTGAAGCGGATTCATGCCGCACTTGGTTCAAGGAGAATGGAAAACGAGAGGGATGCAAGGCTCGACCTCTCTGCCATAAGGCATAGTCCCATTCCGTTCCCCTAAAACAGCGTGAATCGGGTAATAGGTAATTCTAAGTCATCGTTCTCGTTATTTGTTTTGGTGATGCTGATCATCCCTCTATTCGTCGAGGACTTTGAGAAAAGTTCCCGGCTAACCGGGACCACCCATCCATAGGACGGACCCATGGCCCATCCTCCGCACTTTCCTCGGTTTGTTTTAGTTATGTAATTACCTAACACATTAATTTGACATATAACAAACAGCTTCTTTGATTAGCCCTGTTAAGCACTGGTTCCTTCACGTAATCTTATCACATGACATAGAAAAACAATATCAAACAACTTCTTTATTATCATAACATTATTTTATCTTTGAAATACAGAGGTTCCGCCCGTAGGCTTATTCATAATCCGCCCGAAGGCTATCCAGTAATCCGCTAGGGATCACTATTCCAAGCTTCTACCCGTAGACTAGTATGCGGGCCTCGAGATCCAATCTCGAGTCACGTTAGCCTCTTTTGCAAGACCCGGAAGGTGAGGGATTTACGGCCAGAGCCCCCCTGGCACCCAAGCGTCCTCCTGCTCCAAGTAGAGCTCAACGGAGAGACCTCTCGCGGCGGTTCGGTCCACGTTCCCGGCGCGGTCAACAACCCCCTTGGTTAGGGTCAGGCAGGCAGTCGGGGGTAACTGAAGCTGCCTCTCCCTTCAGGCCTTCAACCTGAAGCATTTAGATATCTTTTCATCCTTTAGTTCCTTGAGCAGACAATGCAAACAGTGCTTTCTAAACTATTACAAGCACAATCAATTTCAGTGGTCGTTTATTTGGCCAACTGTTAAAAAGTGAATCTTCTCTCCGAATGCATCCAGCATTCGATCTGGGATCAAATTGCGACTTGGCAAGATCCCCAAGGTTTTGTTTGTTCACCCTTTTGTCCTTGGGTTAGGGCCATACCCTATTAACCCAACTTAACCAATACCTTAGGTTTTATTAACAGTAAATTCCGACGGCTATGTCGCTTTAATCATTTGCGCCGAGCAATTACTTAACTTCCCTTAACTTGGCAAATTTTTCCCTTAATGAGGGCGATGTAACAGGATGACTACCCATCCCTTTTCAAGTTAAACTTACGCAAGAACCTGCCAACCTCATTCCAAGGAATGGCAAAACTTTCTTACGATCAAACCACAAGGCTATGCGACGTTGCAACTAGATGCACAAGTGTCGCCTCCATTCCAAGAGATCATTTCACCTATTGAATGGCATTTTCTGGACACGGAATTATCTTCAGACGAGAAGCAGTGTTTAGGGCGTCTTTTTACCCATCCCATCCCTAATTTCACTAGATCGACAACGTTTAGTCCTAGGGTTCCAACTCAATTCGAGTTTCATCATTTTGAGCGATTGGTCCTTAAGGTAGGAATCCTAGATTATTGTTTGCATGAGCATCCAATTAGCTCAACATTTTGGGAATGTGGTTAGGACTAATTAGGCTTGAAGGTTTCGACTTAACGACAATTGGAAAACTTGGCCGAATCCTTAACGTGCTAATCCCTAGTTAGTGCTTGGGGTATCTATCGTATTGACTGAACGATGCCCATACGAATCCCTTACGGCTAGGTGATTTGGATAATTTACTATACTTGTCTCGCGACAAGGATGAATCCTTCCCTAGAGATAATAAACTAGGTCTAAAGGAGAAAAATAGTTTCGACTACCACAATACATGTAAACATGCGATTCATTCTATCTTTCATTGGTAAAGAAAAAAATACATGATAAGCTGGATACCAACTTTCTTAGGACCTACTAGGACTTACTTCAAATAATCATGTCTACTACCTTGTTATCTATACTTTAGAATCTCATGCTTTGTTTAAACCCTGCAATCCTTCCCAAATGCAACATTTGATGAATGAATTTTATGCACGATGAAAGTGCAACACGCAACCCTTTCATAACTACAATGTAGTTAAATGAGAATATTGTAGAGTTAGTGTTGGTATATTCTTTCTTGCGAGCACATGCCACATGCCAATCCCTAGATTCAATTTTTGATACGCCACCATTACTTTTCGGATAACCTCCTACGGGTGTTAACAACTTTTCCCCATGAACCACTACAATAAGGATTTTTCCTAGATTGCGACATAAGCTTATTCTTTCCATGTCTAGTCAAAAATACGCTTAATAACTTCAGCCTTATAATGATAGTCGGTAGGTGTTCTAGGCTCGTCACTTTGAAATGCATGATAAGGCAACATAATACTAAGGTCGTAAGATGGATAGACAACTCACGTTCATCATATTGAAAATGTTAATAAGTCCATTTCATGTCATGAGATAATTCTAGTAATCGATCAAATAGACAGATTTTCCTCAATTTCCTTTTTAATTCGGCTTGGTAAATTTGAACATGCATAGGTGCTTTCTATTCCGTGAGAGTTATCATACCTAATGCATTACTTTTGCGTAGAATCAAAAATCATAAAAAACCCTGGGTCTGTGGGCTCGGGGAGATATCCACTTGAATGCTTGGAGATGAACCTCCCGAAGGCGCACCTTGTGACTTTTTAGGGGCCATCGTAGGCGTGGTTTCGGCTTCTGGTTTGCCTTTGCGGTCTATAAATTTACTTGCCTTGGTATGCAGCCTCCAGATCTTTGCCTTTTTCCCTCGTGCGCAGGAGATTCCTTTACAGGACTTTGGATAAATGGTGCTTGCGGAAGAGGGCTTTATGAGCTTCTTCTTCTTCTCTTCAAAGTCCCGGGGGGGGGGGGGGGGGGGGGGGGGGGGAGTAGGAATGGACTTATGGGGGATCTAGTGGGAAGGGGGCTTAGGAAAGCCCCCTTAGAAGCTTCTTAAAGAAGCTTCTAAGAAGCTTCTGGTGTGTACAGATCCGACGTGGAAGAGGGAGGGGTAGTAATGGTAGGAGAAGACGTCGAGTGGGGGGGAAAATTGGTAGCAGCCTGACACGGCGGAGCTGTGGCAATAGCTGGCGACCTGCGGCGAGCACAAAGGCGGTCTCTAGCAGCACGGCGTCCTCCCAGTCTAGCGGCAATTGGCGTCCACGACAGTAGTGTCTACGGCGTCCTCCGCACGCAGCACGGCCCTCTCCTTCCTCTTTCCTCCCTTCCACTAGGGGGGGGGTTTTATAGGCCAAGGGGGGGAGAAGGCCTCCACCACGTGGCCCCCTTGCATGGGTTCCCCCCCTCCCATGCAGGCCACGACTTTCATATCCCATCCCCCCCCACACTCCCTTTTCTCCAGTCATGCATCGGCTGGGGAAAAAGGGATAGAAATAAAAAAATTTGCCTTAAATATTCAAATTGCCCTTCCCAAGAGGGTGTTTTTGTGAGACTAGCGGTTTCGAACTTTTGGGTTTGATTTACCAACGCGGAGGACCCCATTTCTCGCGTGCGGGTCACACATTACACCGCCAATAATTTCAATACAAGAGATAACCTTTGCACAAGGTTTAGGTCGTGTGCGGGACATCAATATTCACGGATGGGAATATTACATTCTCTCCCCCTTAGAAGAATCGAGATGTCCTCATCTCGAGATAAACTGGGGATATTGAAGATTGAGAGAGTTTTTATCCATCGAGGTAGCATCCTCTTCGGGATAATCTTTCCACTGGACGAGGCATTCTTTCAAGGTTCTAGATCTCAACCGTCTCTCCCTAACATCTAAAATCTTTTCCGGTCTTAGTTCAAGGACTCCTTGACTAGGCATTACAATTTGTTGGTCATCGAGTACATGATTAGGGTTGGGCACATATTTTTTTAAGAGACTAATATGGAATACATTGTGAACTTTTAGGTTATCCGGAAGTTGCAATTTATAAGCATTGGGTCCCAGGCATTTGAGGATTTTATACGGCCCACAATACCTTGGACTTAGCTTCTTGTATTGTCCTAGAGATAGAGAACTCTTTTTCGGCCGTACACGAATGAAGACCATGTCTCCTTCTCCGAAGATCCTCTCTTGGCGTTTCAAATCCGCATATGCCTTTTGTCTATCTTTGGCTGCTTGTATGTCTTGTCTTATTGACCTTATTTGGTCATCCATGTCCTCCAACATTTGTCTTGAAGCTTCCACTCTCAGGGTAGGATCAGAAAAATTTAGGGGACTTCGACAATCATGACCATACAATGCCTGGAAAGGGGTCATTTGAATGCTCTGCTGGTAAGAAGCATTGTAGGCAAATTCCACTAACGGCAAGTACTGAATCCACCTCTTCGGCTCTCGACAGCAGTAAGCCCTAAGCATATCCTCAATGATTTGATTTACTCGCTCTGTTTGTCCTTCCGTTTGGGGATGGTAGGCGGTGCTAAAACAGAGTTGAGTTCCAATAGCTTCAAAGATAGCTCTCCAGAAGTGTGAAGTGAAGAGAGAATCTCGATCGCTAATGATCCTTCTAGGTAACCCATGTAACTTGAATATCTCCTTGATAAACACTCTTGCAATGTCGGAGGCTTTATAGTTTGTCTTTACTGGAATCAGGTGTGCAACCTTAGTAAGCATGTCAACTACAACCATAATGGAGTTGTATCCTCCTTGGACTTGGGGTAAGCCCACCACAAAATCCATACTGATGAATTCCCATTTCATTTGGGGAATGTCAAGTGGTTGCAATTTCCCTGGCATCATGACATGTTCAGCCTTGATACGTTGGCAAGACAAACATTCAGTGACATATTTGAGAACGTCACCTTTAAGCCTCTCCCAATGGTAGCTCTTCCTAACTGCGTTAAGAGTTTTTGCATAGCCAGGATGTCCTGCGAAAGGGGAATCATGAGCTTCCCATAATATCTTCTGCTTAAGTGACTGGCTTGTTGGTATACATAGCCTTGTTCTGTAATAGACAAGTCCATTATCAATGGAAAATTCCCGATACTTAGCTTGTGACTTCAAACTCTGCTCCTTGGTAGATATTTCCTTTATCATGGTTTGGTAGGCCAAATCATGGCATGCTTCATCTCTAGCTAGTTCGAGTATAGGGTTGCTTGGCATAGATACCTTTGTAGCCAGAGATCTGGCTGTTGATGGATTCTGCAAGATTAGGGAATTTAGGAATGCCTTGCAACTAAGTGCATCCGCAACTACATTCTCTTTCCCTGGTCGATACTTGATTTCAAAATCATACTCCTCCAATACTTCAATCCATCGACGTTGCCTCATGTTGAGCTCGTTCTGGGTAAAAATCCATTTGAGACTCTTATGATCGGTTACTAGAGTAAACTTGTTACCCAACAGGTAGTGTCTCCAAAGCTTTAGAGCATGGATGACAGATAATAACTCCAGATCATGCGTGGCATAATTCTTTTCATGACTCTTCAATTTCCTTGAAGAATATGCTACTGGATGACCTTCTTGCATAAGTACACACCCCAAGGCAAGAATGCTGGCATCAGTTACTACCTCGAACTCCTTATTGAGGTCAGGAAGTTTCAGAATAGGTGCTGATACCAAACATTGCTTCAGTTGGTCGAAGCTATTTTGCTCGGGAGTTGACCATGTAATAGAAGTCTGCTTCTTTAGTAAGTCGGTAAGAGGTGCTGCAATCAAAGCATAGTTTTTGATAAAGACCCTATACCATCCTGTCAAGCCAAGAAAACTGCGTATTTCTTTGATGGATACTGGTACTGGCCATTCAAGCACATCTCTGACTTTGGCTGGGTCTACTGATATCCCTTCTGATGATACTATGAATCCTAGATATTCAATCTGACGTTTGAAGAATGCACACTTCTTCATTTTTGCATACAGCTTATGAGACCTCATTGTCTCAAGGACAATCCGAAGTTGAGGTTCATGATCTTCTTCCTGTTTAGAATAGACTAAAGTGTCATCGAAGAAGACAAGCACAAAATCATCAAGATATGGTCTAAAAATATCCTACATTAGTCTATTGAAGGTGGCAGGTGCATTTGTAAGCCCGAATGACATAACTAAAAATTCAAAGTGCCCATATCTTGTATTGAAGGCCGTTTTTGGAATATCTTCATCCTTGATCCTGATTTGATAGTAACCTGACCTGAGATCAATTTTGGAGAAGATCTTTGCACCTTGAAGGCGATCAAGAAGCTCATGTATTCTAGGAATAGGATACTTGTTCTTGACTGTTGATTGATTCAACCCACGGTAATCAATACATAGTCGAAGTGTCCCATCTTTCTTTTTCTGGAATAGAACTGGAGCTCCCCAGGGTGAGTTGCTAGGCCGGATGCAACCCTGATCTAACAGTTGCTTGAGTTGTTCCTTCAACTCAATAGCCTCCGGAATGGACATCCTATAAGGTCTCTTTGCAATTGGCGCAGCTCCAGGTATTAGCCTTATTTCATGATCAACTTCTCTTGGAGGTGGAAGTTCAATTAATTCCTCAGGGAATACGTCAGCATATTCCTTTAGCCAAGAGGGTCCCTCATGAAACTCTTGCCTTTGATCTAATTTGTTGAGTTTGATCAAGTAAACAGGTAATCCTTTTCTAACCCCTTTTATGATCCGCGATACTTTGGCTAACTGGATTCTTGGCACTCCTGCTTCACCTTGAGTCGTAACAAACTCTCTTTCAGAGTTTCGAAAGGAAACTTGACCCTTTCCACAGTGGATGTGGGCGTCATTAGGCTTAAGCCAATCCATCCCGAGTAGACACTCATGGATACCTAAGTTCATGACTCTGAATTTGACTGAGGTTTTCTTTCCTCCCAGATAGAACTCCTCCTTAGCAGTTTGCCTGGTACAAGTTACCTCACGACCGTTTGCCAATTCCACAAGTAGGGTAGGTGCTTCTAATGTGGCTATTCCTAATCTCTTAGCACACGCTGGTGAGATAAAGGAATGTGTACTGCCACAATCAATCAAGGTTTTGAAACCTTTACCTTGATAGTCCGACGGTGTTTGAATCACCGAGAACTAGCGATTCGGCCCCTTCTTGTATAAAGCGGCATGGATTGTCGCTCTTTCGAATTCCGCTTCCATAGTCGGGTCTTCCCCTTCTTCTGCTTCACATCTTTGCCTATTGGTAATGCAGGCAGTTCTCCCTCTTCCACGGGTGGCGGCTCCTTGACCGCGGCCTGCACCTTGACGGTGTCCCTCGCTGAGCTTGGGACATTGCCTTTTGAAGTGACCGAGTTCGTTGCAGTGGAAACATCGGAGGTTTCGGCCATTACTGTGAGTAGGAACAAAGTTATTGACGTTATTTGTCCTCGCTTTCTTCCTTTGTCCCTGATTGTGGCCTTGAACTCTCTTAACTTGGGGTCTGAATGCCCCTTTGTTCGGGTCGCTATAAGACCAATTCTTGTTACCCCTTGGTCTAGCTTGCACTTCCTGAATTATAGGTGCCGCTCGAATGAGTGCATCCTAAAGATCTGATGGACGCATAGATTCAAGACGAGTATTTACAGGTGGATTTAAGCCCGCGCAAAATTTGGATACCTACTGTGTTGTGTCCATTTGTGGCGCATACTTTAAGAGTGAGACAAATTTAGAGTAGTATGCGTCAAGGGTGAGTCCTAACTGTTTTAGCTCATAGAACTCATTCATTTTCTGTGTACGATATGCAGGTGGCAAATATCTCCCCTGCACGGCTTGCTTTAACTTCTCCCAGGTAACGGACCCCTCTGAAATCCCTTGATCCCTGCACCATTGTTTCCACCATAGTCTGGCTTCACCGGTGAGTTTTAATTTGGCGAGCATGGCCTGATTGGTGGGAGCAGTACCAGTTGCTTCGAAGTAATCTTCCATAGATTCAATCCAAATCTCAGCATCCGACTGGACGAATCTGCCTCTCCCGTCAAACTCGGGTGGCTTTATCCGTTTGAGGAGGAACTTCTTCTCCTGGATCACAGTAGTACTTGATGTAGGGGGCGAATTTGGAACCTGTACCTGGGGTTGTGCCTGAGTAAAAGTTTTCTTACCATTATTGTATGATAATTGACATTAGCTTATCTTCAGTTCAGCTATCTCGTAAATCATGAAGCTACTTAACTTTTCGCAACAACCCTGATGCACAATCGGATATTGATAAAGAAAGTCCTTATTTATATTTACATGGGCGTAGCCTTATACAACATCTCGTGTGATGATAATCCAGTCATTACATTTAGTTTGGGGAGAACAACATTGTATTGGATTTGTCTACAGGAACTGTGTAATAGTAGGGTTTTGGGTCATGAATCTTTAGGAATCGATAATTCATCGGAAGTTCAGGATATCCTTTCCGCTAGAATCCATACTTCCCATGGCGGCCCAACACCTTAATCCTGTCAGCTGGGATTACACGGGTTACTTCCTCATATACATATGAGTTCAATTCAACCCTCCGACCTCGAATATGCAAAGTCGAATTTACGTGAGCTTCCACAAAAATGAACAGCTTCACGACTTTCAAATCTTCCAACCACTTGATCCTCTTTAGGTTGGTTTGTAGATAAGTGAACCGGTGGGCAGCTATGTAGTAGATTCCTGAAGACCCAGTCCATCTTCGTTCTATATATAAAGGTGATGGGTTATAAATCTGCTCCAGGATGTTCATCATTTCAATTCTCTGCCTATAATGCGGAGAATGCATTGCAGTCATAAACATAATCCAGAACACCAAAAACTTGTTCCACGCTTCATAGTTCTGCAAGACAGTATTGAAGATGAGGAAATGTTTGGACAGCAACAATTTCTTTACTTCATTTTATTGAGATCTCACGAAAACAATTCCGTTGTTGGTCGGCTCTGATACCAACTGTAACGTGTCCACTAGAATCCTCTAGGACAAGTCTTGGCAGTCCATCGGAAAGGCTGTCTAGAGAACTCCACCCAGCACTCCCTTGGAATGTTACGGGTTTTGCAATCTAGGTCTCCCCGCGTCTGCCACATAGCGGAAGTGTCCTGGCCGTTTCCCACTTAGGATCGACCGGAATTAAGGTTTTCCTGTTTGGTCATTAACTAACAGCAGCTAGCGTCAGACCCGATCGAACTACTTTATGCAGAAACGCCCGATCTGAAGCGGATTCATGCCGCACTTGGTTCAAGGAGAATGGGAAACGAGAGGGATGCAAGGCTCGACCTCTCTGCCATAAGGCATAGTCCCATTCCGTTCCCCTAAAACAGCGTGAATCGGGTAATAGGTAATTCTAAGTCATCGTTCTCGTTATTTGTTTTGGTGATGCTGATCATCCCTCTGTTCGTCGAGGACTTTGAGAAAAGTTCCCGGCTAACCGGGACCACCCATCCATAGGACGGACCCATGGCCCATCCTCCGCACTTTCCTCGGTTTGTTTTAGTTATGTAATTACCTAACACATTAATTTGACATATAACAAACAGCTTCTTTGATTAGCCCTGTTAAGCACTGGTTCCTTCACGTAATCTTATCACATGACATAGAAAAACAATATCAAACAACTTCTTTATTATCATAACATTATTTTATCTTTGAAATACAGAGGTTCCGCCCGTAGGCTTGTTCATAATCCGCCCGAAGGCTATCTAGTAATCCGCTAGGGATCACTATTCCAAGCTTCTGCCCGTAGACTAGTATGCGGGCCTCGAGATCCAATCTCGAGTCACGTTAGCCTCTTGTGCAGGACCCGGAAGGCGAGGGATTTACGGCCAGAGCCCCCCTGGCACCCAAGCGTCCTCCTGCTCCAAGTAGAGCTCAACGGAGAGACCTCTCGCGGCGGTTCGGTCCACGTTCCCGGCGCGGTCAACAACCCCCTTGGTTAGGGTCAGGCAGGCAGTCGGGGGTAACTGAAGCTGCCTCTCCCTTCAGGCCTTCAACCTGAAGCATTTAGATATCTTTTCATCCTTTAGTTCCTTGAGCAGACAATGCAAACAGTGCTTTCTAAACTATTACAAGCACAATCAATTTCAGTGGTCGTTTATTTGGCCAACTGTTAAAAAGTGAATCTTCTCTCCGAATGCATCCAGCATTCGATCTGGGATCAAATTGCGACTTGGCAAGATCCCCAAGGTTTTGTTTGTTCACCCTTTTGTCCTTGGGTTAGGGCCATACCCTATTAACCCAACTTAACCAATACCTTAGGTTTTATTAACAGTAAATTCCGACGGCTATGTCGCTTTAATCATTTGCGCCGAGCAATTACTTAACTTCCCTTAACTTGGCAAATTTTTCCCTTAATGAGGGCGATGTAACAGGATGACTACCCATCCCTTTTCAAGTTAAACTTACGCAAGAACCTGCCAACCTCATTCCAAGGAATGGCAAAACTTTCTTACGATCAAACCACAAGGCTATGCGACGTTGCAACTAGATGCACAAGTGTCGCCTCCATTCCAAGAGATCATTTCACCTATTGAATGGCATTTTCTGGACACGGAATTATCTTCAGACGAGAAGCAGTGTTTAGGGCGTCTTTTTACCCATCCCATCCCTAATTTCACTAGATCGACAACGTTTAGTCCTAGGGTTCCAACTCAATTCGAGTTTCATCATTTTGAGCGATTGGTCCTTGAGGTAGGAATCCTAGATTATTGTTTGCATGAGCATCCAATTAGCTCAACATTTTGGGAATGTGGTTAGGACTAATTAGGCTTGAAGGTTTCGACTTAACGACAATTGGAAAACTTGGCCGAATCCTTAACATGCTAATCCCTAGTTAGTGCTTGGGGTATCTATCGTATTGACTGAACGATGCCCATACGAATCCCTTACGGCTAGGTGATTTGGATAATTTACTATACTTGTCTCGCGACAAGGATGAATCCTTCCCTAGAGATAATAAACTAGGTCTAAAGGAGAAAAATAGTTTCGACTACCACAATACATGTAAACATGCGATTCATTCTATCTTTCATTGGTAAAGAAAAAAATACATGATAAGCTGGATACCAACTTTCTTAGGACCTACTAGGACTTACTTCAAATAATCATGTCTACTACCTTGTTATCTATACTTTAGAATCTCATGCTTTGTTTAAACCCTGCAATCCTTCCCAAATGCAACATTTGATGAATGAATTTTATGCACGATGAAAGTGCAACACGCAACCCTTTCATAACTACAATGTAGTTAAATGAGAATATTGTAGAGTTAGTGTTGGTATATTCTTTCTTGCGAGCACATGCCACATGCCAATCCCTAGATTCAATTTTTGATACGCCACCATTACTTTTCGGATAACCTCTTACGGGTGTTAACAACTTTTCCCCATGAACCACTACAATAAGGATTTTTCCTAGATTGCGACATAAGCTTATTCTTTCCATGTCTAGTCAAAAATACGCTTAATAACTTCAGCCTTATAATGATAGTCGGTAGGTGTTCTAGGCTCGTCACTTTGAAATGCATGATAAGGCAACATAATACTAAGGTCGTAAGATGGATAGACAACTCACGTTCATCATATTGAAAATGTTAATAAGTCCATTTCATGTCATGAGATAATTCTAGTAATCGATCAAATAGACAGATTTTCCTCAATTTTCTTTTTAATTCGGCTTGGTAAATTTGAACATGCATAGGTGCTTTCTATTCCGTGAGAGTTATCATACCTAATGCATTACTTTTACGTAGAATCAAAAATCATAAAAAACCCTGGGTCTGTGGGCTCGGGGAGATATCCACTTGAATGCTTGGAGATGAACCTCCCGCAGGCGCACCTTGTGACTTTTTAGGGGCCATCGTAGGCGTGGTTTCGGCTTCTGGTTTGCCTTTGCGGTCTATAAATTTACTTGCCTTGGTATGCAGCCTCCAGATCTTTGCCTTTTTCCCTCGTGCGCAGGAGATTCCTTTACGGGACTTTGGATAAATGGTGCTTGCGGAAGAGGGCTTTATGAGCTTCTTCTTCTTCTCTTCAAAGTCCCGGGGGGGGGGGGGGGGGGGGGGGGGGGGGGGGGTAGGAATGGACTTATGGGGGATCTAGTGGGAAGGGGGCTTAGGAAAGCCCCCTTAGAAGCTTCTTAAAGAAGCTTCTAAGAAGCTTCTGGTGTGTACAGATCCGACGTGGAAGAGGGAGGGGTAGTAATGGTAGGAGAAGACGTCGAGTGGGGGGGAAAATTGGTAGCAGCCTGACACGGCGGAGCTGTGGCAATAGCTGGCGACCTGCGGCGAGCACAAAGGCGGTCTCTAGCAGCACGGCGTCCTCCCAGTCTGGCGGCAATTGGCGTCCACGACAGTAGTGTCTACAGCGTCCTCCGCACGCAGCACGGCCCTCTCCTTCCTCTTTCCTCCCTTCCACTAGGGGGGGGTTTTTATAGGCCAAGGGGGGGAGAAGGCCTCCACCACGTGGCCCCCTTGCATGGGTTCCCCCCCTCCCATGCAGGCCACGACTTTCATATCCCATCCCCCCCCACACTCCCTTTTCTCCAGTCGTGCATCGGCTGGGGTAAAAGGGATAGAAATAAAAAAATTTGCCTTAAATATTCAAATTGCCCTTCCCAAGAGGGTGTTTTTGTGAGACTAGCGGTTTCGAACTTTCGGGTTTGATTTACCAACGCGGAGGACCCCATTTCTCGCGTGCGGGTCACACATTACACCGCCAATAATTTCAATACAAGAGATAACCTTTGCACAAGGTTTACGTCGTGTGCGGGACGTCAATATTCACGGATGGGAATATTACATTCTCTCCCCCTTAGAAGAATCAAGATGTCCTCATCTCGAGATAAACTGGGGATATTGAAGATTGAGAGAGTTTTTATCCATCCAGGTAGCATCCTCTTCGGGATAATCTTTCCACTGGACGAGGCATTCTTTCAAGGTTCTAGATCTCAACCGTCTCTCCCTAACATCTAAAATCTTTTCCGGTCTTAGTTCAAGGACTCCTTGACTAGGCATTACAATTTGTTGGTCATCGAGTATATGATTAGGGTTGGGCACATATTTTTTTAAGAGACTAATATGGAATACATTGTGAACTTTTAGGTTATCCGGAAGTTGCAATTTATAAGCATTGGGTCCCAGGCATTTGAGGATTTTATACGGCCCACAATACCTTGGACTTAGCTTCTTGTATTGTCCTAGAGATAGAGAACTCTTTTTCGGCCGTACACGAATGAAGACCATGTCTCCTTCTCCGAAGATCCTCTCTTGGCGTTTCAAATCCGCATATGCCTTTTGTCTATCTTTGGCTGCTTGTATGTCTTGTCTTATTGACCTTATTTGGTCATCCATGTCCTCCAACATTTGTCTTGAAGCTTCCACTCTCAGGGTAGGATCAGAAAAATTTAGGGGACTTCGACAATCATGACCATACAATGCCTGGAAAGGGGTCATTTGAATGCTCTGCTGGTAAGAAGCATTGTAGGCAAATTCCACTAACGGCAAGTACTGAATCCACCTCTTCGGCTCTCGACAGCAGTAAGCCCTAAGCATATCCTCAATGATTTGATTTACTCGCTCTGTTTGTCCTTCCGTTTGGGGATGGTAGGCGGTGCTAAAACAGAGTTGAGTTCCAATAGCTTCAAAGATAGCTCTCCAGAAGTGTGAAGTGAAGAGAGAATCTCGATCGCTAATGATCCTTCTAGGTAACCCATGTAACTTGAATATCTCCTTGATAAACACTCTTGCAATATCGGAGGCTTTATAGTTTGTCTTTATTGGAATCAGGTGTGCAACCTTAGTAAGCATGTCAACTACAACCATAATGGAGTTGTATCCTCCTTGGACTTGGGGTAAGCCCACCACAAAATCCATACTGATGAATTCCCATTTCATTTGGGGAATGTCAAGTGGTTGCAATTTCCCTGGCATCATGACATGTTCAGCCTTGATACGTTGGCAAGACAAACATTCAGTGACATATTTGAGAACGTCACCTTTAAGCCTCTCCCAATGGTAGCTCTTCCTAACTGCGTTAAGAGTTTTTGCATAGCCAGGATGTCCTGCGAAAGGGGAATCATGAGCTTCCCATAATATCTTCTGCTTAAGTGACTGGCTTGTTGGTATACATAGCCTTGTTCTGTAATAGACAAGTCCATTATCAATGGGAAATTCCCGATACTTAGCTTGTGACTTCAAACTCTGCTCCTTGGTAGATATTTCCTTTATCATGGTTTGGTAGGCCAAATCATGGCATGCTTCATCTCTAGCTAGTTCGAGTATAGGGTTGCTTGGCATAGATACCTTTGTAGCCAGAGATCTGGCTGTTGATGGATTTTGCAAGATTAGGGAATTTAGGAATGCCTTGCAACTAAGTGCATCCGCAACTACATTCTCTTTCCCTGGTCGATACTTGATTTCAAAATCATACTCCTCCAATACTTCAATCCATCGACGTTGCCTCATGTTGAGCTCGTTCTGGGTAAAAATCCATTTGAGACTCTTATGATCGGTTACTAGAGTAAACTTGTTACCCAACAGGTAGTGTCTCCAAAGCTTTAGAGCATGGATGACAGATAATAACTCCAGATCATGCGTGGCATAATTCTTTTCATGACTCTTCAATTTCCTTGAAGAATATGCTACTGGATGACCTTCTTGCATAAGTACACACCCCAAGGCAAGAATGCTGGCATCAGTTACTACCTCGAACTCCTTATTGAGGTCAGGAAGTTTCAGAATAGGTGCTGATACCAAACATTGCTTCAGTTGGTCGAAGCTATTTTGCTCGGGAGTTAACCATGTAATAGAAGTCTGCTTCTTTAGTAAGTCGGTAAGAGGTGCTGCAATCAAAGCATAGTTTTTGATAAAGACCCTATACCATCCTGTCAAGCCAAGAAAACTACGTATTTCTTTGACGGATACTGGTACTGGCCATTCAAGCACATCTCTGACTTTGGCTGGGTCTACTGATATCCCTTCTGATGATACTATGAATCCTAGATATTCAATCTGACGTTTGAAGAATGCACACTTCTTCATTTTTGCATACAGATTATGAGACCTCATTGTCTCAAGGACAATCCGAAGTTGAGGTTCATGATCTTCTTCCTGTTTAGAATAGACTAAAGTGTCATCGAAGAAGACAAGCACAAAATCATCAAGATATGGTCTAAAAATATCCTGCATTAGTCTATTGAAGGTGGCAGGTGCATTTGTAAGCCCGAATGACATAACTAAAAATTCAAAGTGCCCATATCTTGTATTGAAGGCCGTTTTTGGAATATCTTCATCCTTGATCCTGATTTGATAGTAACCTGACCTGAGATCAATTTTGGAGAAGATCTTTGTACCTTGAAGGCGATCAAGAAGCTCATCTATTCTAGGAATAGGATACTTGTTCTTGACTGTTGATTGATTCAACCCACGGTAATCAATACATAGTCGAAGTGTCCCATCTTTCTTTTTCTGGAATAGAACTGGAGCTCCCCAGGGTGAGTTGCTAGGCCGGATGTAACCCTGATCTAACAGTTGCTTGAGTTGTTCCTTCAACTCAATAGCCTCCGGAATGGACATCCTATAAGGTCTCTTTGCAATTGGCGCAGCTCCAGGTATTAGCCTTATTTCATGATCAACTTCTCTTGGAGGTGGAAGTTCAATTAATTCCTCAGGGAATACGTCAGCATATTCCTTTAGCCAAGAGGGTCCCTCATGAAACTCTTGCCTTTGATCTAATTTGTTGAGTTTGATCAAGTAAACAGGTAATCCTTTTCTAACCCCTTTTATGATCCGCGATACTTTGGCTAACTGGATTCTTGGCACTCCTGCTTCACCTTGAGTCGTAACAAACTCTCTTTCAGAGTTTCGAAAGGAAACTTGACCCTTTCCACAGTGGATGTGGGCGTCATTAGGCTTAAGCCAATCCATCCCGAGTAGACACTCATGGATACCTAAGTTCATGACTCTGAATTTGACTGAGGTTTTCTTTCCTCCCAGATAGAACTCCTCCTTAGCAGTTTGCCTGGTACAAGTTACCTCACGACCGTTTGCCAATTCCACAAGTAGGGTAGGTGCTTCTAATGTGGCTATTCCTAATCTCTTAGCACACGCTGGTGAGATAAAGGAATGTGTACTGCCACAATCAATCAAGGTTTTGAAACCTTTACCTTGATAGTCCGACGGTGTTTGAATCACCGAGAACTGGCGATTCGGCCCCTTCTTGTATAAAGCGGCATGGACTGTCGCTCTTTCCAATTCCGCTTCCATAGTCGGGTCTTCCCCTTCTTCTGCTTCACATCTTTGCCTATTGGTAATGCAGGCAGTTCTCCCTCTTCCACGGGTGGCGGCTCCTTGACCGCGGCCTGCACCTTGACGGTGTCCCTCGCTGAGCTTGGGACATTGCCTTTTGAAGTGACCGAGTTCGTTGCAGTGGAAACATCGGAGGTTTCAGCCATTACTGTGAGTAGGAACAAAGTTATTGACGTTATTTGTCCTCGCTTTCTTCCTTTGTCCCTGATTGTGGCCTTGAACTCTCTTAACTTGGGGTCTGAATGCCCCTCTGTTGGGGTCGCTATAAGACCAATTCTTGTTACCCCTTGGTCTAGCTTGCACTTCCTGAATTATAGGTGCCGCTCGAATGAGTGCATCCTAAAGATCTGATGGACGCATAGATTCAAGACGAGTATTTACAGGTGGATTTAAGCCCGCGCAAAATTTGGATACCTACTGTGTTGTGTCCATTTGTGGCGCATACTTTAAGAGTGAGACAAATTTAGAGTAGTATGCGTCAAGGGTGAGTCCTAACTGTTTTAGCTCATAGAACTCATTCATTTTCTGTGTACGATATGCAGGTGGCAAATATCTCCCCTGCACGGCTTGCTTTAACTTCTCCCAGGTAACGGACCCCTCTGAAATCCCTTGATCCCTGCACCATTGTTTCCACCATAGTCTAGCTTCACCGGTGAGTTTTAATTTGGCGAGCATGGCCTGATTGGTGGGAGCAGTACCAGTTGCTTCGAAGTAATCTTCCATAGATTCAATCCAAATCTCAGCATCCGACTGGACGAATCTGCCTCTCCCGTCAAACTCGGGTGGCTTTATCCGTTTGAGGAGGAACTTCTTCTCCTGGATCACAGTAGTACTTGATGTAGGGGGCGAATTTGGAACCTGTACCTGGGGTTGTGCCTGAGTAAAAGTTTTCTTACCATTATTGTATGATAATTGACATTAGCTTATCTTCAGTTCAGCTATCTCGTAAATCATGAAGCTACTTAACTTTTCGCAACAACCCTGATGCACAATCGGATATTGATAAAGAAAGTCCTTATTTATATTTACATGGGCGTAGCCTTATATACAACATCTCGTGTGATGATAATCCAGTCATTACATTTAGTTTGGGGAGAACAACATTGTATTGGATTTGTCTACAGGAACTGTGTAATAGTAGGGTTTTGGGTCATGAATCTTTAGGAATCGATAATTCATCGGAAGTTCAGGATATCCTTTCCGCTGGAATCCATACTTCCCATGGCGGCCCAACACCTTAATCCTGTCAGCTGGGATTACACGGGTTACTTCCTCATATACATATGAGTTCAATTCAACCCTCCGACCTCGAATATGCAAAGTCGAATTTACGTGAGCTTCCACAAAAATGAACAGCTTCACGACTTTCAAATCTTCCAACCACTTGATCCTCTTTAGGTTGGTTTGTAGATAAGCGAACCGGTGGGCAGCTATGTAGTAGATTCCTGAAGACCCAGTCCATCTTCGTTCTATATATAAAGGTGATGGGTTATAAATCTGCTCCAGGATGTTCATCATTTCAATTCTCTGCCTATAATGCGGAGAATGCATTGCAGTCATAAACATAATCCAGAACACCAAAAACTTGTTCCACGCTTCATAGTTCTGCAAGACAGTATTGAAGATGAGGAAATGTTTGGACAGCAACAATTTCTTTACTTCATTTTATTGAGATCTCACGAAAACAATTCCGTTGTTGGTCGGCTCTGATACCAACTGTAACGTGTCCACTAGAATCCTCTAGGACACGTCTTGGCAGTCCATCGGAAAGGCTGTCTAGAGAACTCCACCCAGCACTCCCTTGGAATGTTACGGGTTTTGCAATCTAGGTCTCCCCGCGTCTGCCACGTAGCGGAAGTGTCCTGGCCGTTTCCCACTTAGGATCGACCGAAATTAAGGTTTTCCTGTCTAGTAATCCGCTAGGGATCACTATTCCAAGCTTCTGCCCGTAGACTAGTATGCGGGCCTCGAGATCCAATCTCGAGTCACGTTAGCCTCTTGTGCAGGACCCGGAAGGTGAGGGATTTACGGCCAGAGCCCCCCTGGCACCCAAGCGTCCTCCTGCTCCAAGTAGAGCTCAACGGAGAGACCTCTCACGGCGGTTCGGTCCACGTTCCCGGCGTGGTCAACAACCCCCTTGGTTAGGGTCAGGCAGGCAGTCGGGGGTAACTGAAGCTGCCTCTCCCTTCAGGCCTTCAACCTGAAGCATTTAGATATCTTTTCATCCTTTAGTTCCTTGAGCAGACAATGCAAACAGTGCTTTCTAAACTATTACAAGCACAATCAATTTCAGTGGTCGTTTATTTGGCCAACTGTTAAAAAGTGAATCTTCTCTCCGAATGCATCTAGCATTCGATCTGGGATCAAATTGCGACTTGGCAAGATCCCCAAGGTTTTGTTTGTTCACCCTTTTGTCCTTGGGTTAGGGCCATACCCTATTAACCCAACTTAACCAATACCTTAGGTTTTATTAACAGTAAATTCCGGCGGCTATGTCGCTTTAATCATTTGCGCCGAGCAATTACTTAACTTCCCTTAACTTGGCAAATTTTTCCCTTAATGAGGGCGATGTAACAGGATGACTACCCATCCCTTTTCAAGTTAAACTTACGCAAGAACCTGCCAACCTCATTCCAAGGAATGGCAAAACTTTCTTACGATCAAACCACAAGGCTATGCGACGTTGCAACTAGATGCACAAGTGTCGCCTCCATTCCAAGAGATCATTTCACCTATTGAATGGCATTTTCTGGACACGGAATTATCTTCAGACGAGAAGTAGTGTTTAGGGTGTCTTTTTACCCATCCCATCCCTAATTTCACTAGATCGACAACGTTTAGTCCTAGGGTTCCAACTCAATTCGAGTTTCATCATTTTGAGCGATTGGTCCTTAAGGTAGGAATCCTAGATTATTGTTTGCATGAGCATCCAATTAGCTCAACATTTTGGGAATGTGGTTAGGACTAATTAGGCTTGAAGGTTTCGACTTAACGACAATTGGAAAACTTGGCCGAATCCTTAACGTGCTAATCCCTAGTTAGTGCTTGGGGTATCTATCGTATTGACTGAACGATGCCCATACGAATCCCTTACGGCTAGGTGATTTGGATAATTTACTATACTTGTCTCGCGACAAGGATGAATCCTTCCCTAGAGATAATAAACTAGGTCTAAAGGAGAAAAATAGTTTCGACTACCACAATACATGTAAACATGCGATTCATTCTATCTTTCATTGGTAAAGAAAAAAATACATGATAAGCTGGATACCAACTTTCTTAGGACCTACTAGGTCTTACTTCAAATAATCATGTCTACTACCTTGTTATCTATACTTTAGAATCTCATGCTTTGTTTAAACCCTGCAATCCTTCCCAAATGCAACATTTGATGAATGAATTTTATGCACGATGAAAGTGCAACACGCAACCCTTTCATAACTACAATGTAGTTAAATGAGAATATTGTAGAGTTAGTGTTGGTATATTCTTTCTTGCGAGCACATGCCACATGCCAATCCCTAGATTCAATTTTTGATACGCCACCATTACTTTTCGGATAACCTCCTACGGGTGTTAACAACTTTTCCCCATGAACCACTACAATAAGGATTTTTCCTAGATTGCGACATAAGCTTATTCTTTCCATGTCTAGTCAAAAATACGCTTAATAACTTCAGCCTTATAATGATAGTCGGTAGGTGTTCTAGGCTCGTCACTTTGAAATGCATGATAAGGCAACATAATACTAAGGTCGTAAGATGGATAGACAACTCACGTTCATCATATTGAAAATGTTAATAAGTCCATTTCATGTCATGAGATAATTCTAGTAATCGATCAAATAGACAGATTTTCCTCAATTTCCTTTTTAATTCGGCTTGGTAAATTTGAACATGCATAGGTGCTTTCTATTCCATGAGAGTTATCATACCTAATGCATTACTTTTGCGTAGAATCAAAAATCATAAAAAAACCTGGGTCTGTGGGCTCGGGGAGATATCCACTTGAATGCTTGGAGATGAACCTCCCGCAGGCGCACCTTGTGACTTTTTAGGGGCCATCGTAGGCGTGGTTTCGGCTTCTGGTTTGCCTTTGCGGTCTATAAATTTACTTGCCTTGGTATGCAGCCTCCAGATCTTTGCCTTTTTCCCTCGTGCGCAGGAGATTCCTTTGCGGGACTTTGGATAAATGGTGCTTGCGGAAGAGGGCTTTATGAGCTTCTTCTTCTTCTCTTCAAAGTCCCGGGGCGGGGGGGGGGGGGGGGGGGGGGGGGGGGGGTAGGAATGGACTTATGGGGGATCTAGTGGGAAGGGGGCTTAGGAAAGCCCCCTTAGAAGCTTCTTAAAGAAGCTTCTAAGAAGCTTCTGGTGTGTACATATCCGACGTGGAAGAGGGAGGGGTAGTAATGGTAGGAGAACGACGTCGAGTGGGGGGGAAAATTGGTAGCAGCCTGACACGGCGGAGCTGCGGCAATAGCTGGCGACCTGCGGTGAGCACAAAGGCGGTCTCTAGCAGCACGGCGTCCTCCCAGTCTGGCGGCAATTGGCGTCCACGACAGTAGTGTCTACGGCATCCTCCGCACGCAGCACGGCCCTCTCCTTCCTCTTTCCTCCCTTCCACTAGGGGGGGGTTTTTATAGGCCAAGGGGGGGAGAAGGCCTCCACCACGTGGCCCCCTTGCATGGGTTCCCCCCCTCCCATGCAGGCCACGACTTTCATATCCCATCCCCCCCCACACTCCCTTTTCTCCAGTCGTGCATCGACTGGGGAAAAAGGGATAGAAATAAAAAAAATTGCCTTAAATATTCAAATTGCCCTTCCCAAGAGGGTGTTTTTGTGAGACTAGCGGTTTCGAACTTTTGGGTTTGATTTACCAACGCGGAGGACCCCATTTCTCGCGTGCGGGTCACACATTACACCGCCAATAATTTCAATACAAGAGATAACCTTTGCACAAGGTTTACGTCGTGTGCGGGACGTCAATATTCACGGATGGGAATATTACAGAGAGAAAGAGAAAGAGAGGGAGAGGGTGAGGGTGAGGGAGAGGGAGAGGGAGGGAGAGTGCATTCTCTCTCTCACTCTCCCTCTTGCTTGTTTAATGTTTGAATCACTTTCTTTTTTGCTTGTTTAGGAGAGGAAATGAGAGAGAAAGAGAGAAAGAGAGAAAGAGAGGGAGAGGGAGAGAAAGAGAGGGAGAGGGAGGGGAAGGAAATTTAAGATAATAGACTTATCGATAATGGTATGCAATGTGCTTTGCCATGGGCCACGTACATTGGTGACTCTTTAAGATGGCTTAAAATTGGTCATGTCCTTCATAATGTCCAAGTAGGGGATCTAATTGTGATATGCATAATTCATTGTTTTTGTATTAACTTTATAGGTATAACAAATTAGAAATCATGCCAACTAGTCAACGGAAGGACTAAAAGAAAATGATACCCTAGCTAATGGTCATTACGGTACTTTATCAAAATGAACCCAAAAGTATTGTTATAGAAGAAGAATCCCTTAAATTGAGTATAGGATATTTTCTCTCAAGTCTTATGACTATGAGTAGAATTGATTGAAATAAATTTTATTACTATAGTCGATAAATTTCATAGATGGCATTAATTTTAATACGCGATCCTAGGACAAAAAAACCACATTTCTAAGATGTTTTTTGTTGAGACTGATTTATTATTAGACAAAGAGATCCTCAATGATGCTCAAAATGGATTACTTATACTCAAAGCCCTCTAGTGCAGTTTTTTACAATAACGAATAATTATCTACCGGGACAAACAAATTCTTGAGCATGATACAAGGCATATAACATCGAAAAATCTCTCAACTACTATGTAACTTGACATACATCTCCATAAAGCTATGGTCAACTTGACATACATCTCCATAAATCTCTCAACTACTATGTAACTTGACATACAATGCAAGATTTATAGTCAACTTGCAACTTGACGTACATCTCCATAAAGCTATCCATTTAAGCCTCGTTTGCTGTAATGTAGATAAGATGGAAAACGAAGAAGGTCTTATTGTTCAAGGCCGCGAGACATATCTTAATCAATGTGTACCATGTCCTTGCTCTCAATGCAAGTTGGCAATTAGACGAAAACGCCGATTGTCTATAGAACACGTACGACGATTTGGCGAGTTTCAATCTGAGATCATTGATCAGGCGATTGCGGATTTTCAGCAAATGGTAATTTGAAGTTAATATTAATCATGCATTGTACTCGCAAGCTAATTGAAAACCATACACAATAATATTGGGTCTTGTTGGCAAATTTTCTATCCAGGGGGGTGATGTCTCGACCCAAGGGGGAGTGTACCCTTTGCGGCCAAGTAGAAGAGTTCGTGAACGTGCGATGGATGGATTGCAGGAGCCAATCCACCACTCGCAAGGCCCATCTATACCGTCAATGCCAGAGGAGACAGACAACCTTCCCGACCTAACTACAATCTTGGAGCCTGAGATGGAGGCAATGATCGATGCATTGATTCCCATGGATGTTGAGACATCTGACCCGCTTAGAGAGGAAGCATCCATACCATTATATGATGGGTGCCGAGTATCTCAGTTGAAGACATTGCTTGCACTCTTAAGTGTGCAAGCAAAATACGGTTGGAGCGATACGAGTGTGACTGAGTTATTCAGGTACCTTGCACATAGGCTTCATTGATTTGTTTTTTTACAGTATTATTGCAAACATTTGTGCTTTTTCAAGGTGTTTTGTGATTTTTTTCAGGTTATTGAAATATCATATATTACCACTTGCAAATACCATGCCTGAGTCTCGTGATGATGCACGACATGTTTTACGGAAGCTTGGCATGGACTACAATAACATCCATGCATGTATCAACGACTGCATACTGTTTCGAGATGAAAATGAGACTATGGAGACATGTCCAAAGTGTAGTGCTCACAGGTATTGATAGGACTTGCAAGGGTAAACCATCCCTCAAAAAGTTCTCAGACACTTTTTGCTCATCCCCCGCATAAACCACATGTTTCGCACGTCTGGTATGTCAAGCTTGACAATGTGACATGTGCAGAATAGGTCCACGGATGGAGTTCAACGAATATTAGCGGATTCGCATGCATGGAGCCACATTGACTCTACCTTCCCAGGCTTTGCGCGAGAGCCAAGGAATCTTCGGCTCGGTCTCGCCATGGATGGTGTGAACCCATTCGGTCTGCAATCGACTTCTTACAGTGTGTGGCCTTTAGGCTTTCTATGAAGAAAGGACATCTCATCCTAAGCTTGCTCGTCCCGAGCCGCTACGAAGTAAAAAATATGGACGTGTATCTTCGCCCATTAGTCGATGAGCTTAAGATTTTGTGGGAGGAGGGGGTCACTGTGCAAGATATGAGCAGGTGCGATGGTCGACGGTCAGCCAACATTCAAGCCATTCTCATGTGGACGATGCATGACTTTCCAGGATTGGGAGAGTGCTCAGGTGAGCAGACCTCCGTTCTCGCTGGTAATATCTATATTTTATTTCATTCAATCAAGTATTCACTAGGTCGTGGCTCGCCTTACAGGTCTGGTTACTTTAGGTTATCATGCATGTCCATTGTGTGGGCCACAGTTAGACTCCGGAAGGTCACAAACCATGAAGAAGATGGTATATCAAGGACACGCCGCTTTCTTGCCGGAGGATCATGAACTCAGGGAAGGTTTTCTTGGACGACCTCCAGCACGTATGAACACTGCAAGCTGGTATGAGCTGAAAATGGTAAACCCGGAATCACATCCAAATGGAATGCGACGGTTCTCAATTTTCTACGAGTTGCCATATTGGACCCACTTAAAGGTCAACCACTTGTTGGACCCCATGCATTTTCAAGAATGTGGGCAGCTTGCTATGGGACCACATCACAGGAAAGAGAGACACTATAGGGTCACGAATGGATTTGAAGGAGGTAGGTAAGATGCAGGCACTTTGGCCACAGTCGAGTGCTGAAGGGGGAGTGCAGCTTCCTCGCGGTCCCTGGGTTTTGTCTACCAAAGAAGAGTGCATTGTGAAGCAAGTAATCAAGTCTATCCGCACTCCGACGGGTATGATGCGTTCTCTCAGGTCCGCATTTTCTAAAGATGACCAATTGTCTGGGCTAAAATCCCATGATTGGCATAAGATATGTCAGGTTTGTGAACAGAATGGATTGTTATTAGCGTGGGCATTTTGCAATTTGAAAAGTGGCCATTATTCATAATGCTTTCTCATTTGTGGCAGTTTGTCCTACCGATCGCGATCGCAGGATGCCTTACTCCAGAAATTCACGGGGCCATTTAAAAGTTTTCGACTTTGGTGCAATGGATCTCACAGAAAGAGATTAAGACGTCCTCTATTGAATCTGCAAGGCGGGGAGCAATTGGGACGGTCTGTCTCTTTGAGAAATACCTACCCACTAGCATGCTCACGATACAAGTTCACCTTCTTGTGCATCTTGTGGACGAAGTGGAGATTGCTGGACCTATCCATACGCAATGGATGTTCTTCCTGGAATGCTTCATGAAACCCTGAAAGGCTTTGTGCGACAACGAGCTCGTCTAGAAGGTAGCATGGCGGAAGGTTGGTTGGTGTCAGAGGCATTAGTGCATATCTCACAATGGCTACCAACGGTGGAACCAAACAATGAAATGCTATGGATGCTGAAAGATGATGATAGACTGACTGGAGATGTGGTGGTTGGAAATGGGGTAGAAAAAAGAATGGATGCCTCAATGGAAGAGAAGGTGAATCGCTTTTGTATATTGCACCATGCCTCCATGGAGACGTGGCTCGTCAAGTACCAGATTGCAAGGCAAGATCGAGAGGAAGCGTGAGCTGAATTCCGACGCAGTACGTGTCACCGACCGATTCGATATCCCGAAGGCATGGAGGAGATGCCGCCGTTTATGTCAACACGATGGTTGCATGGAGCCTTGACCGCAACATCCAGTGAAGGGACAGAGGTCTCAATGGAGGAGTGGGAGTTCTCGAGGGGATGTAGTCCAAAGGTGTGAGGGGTTTAGAATGTGTTGTATCTAAATTTTCTTGCTACATCTAATTTGAGTGTTTCAATGTACAGTACAAAATATATAGTGCAGCGTGGTCGCGCGGACGACATTTTCGCGTGGAGCGTATTGACAAAATGCGCTCCACAATGGATTGTGGTGTCATGGCAAGGTTTGAGCAAGAGAGCCGGCGATGAGCAACGGATCCGAACATGGTTGTGGATGAGATGGAGTATTTTGGGAACTTGCAAAGTATTATTACGGTGGATAACTGTAGCTTCTCCATGATACTATTCAATGTGCAGTGGTTCAAAGTGGTACTTGGAGGAGCTGGAGCAACAGTTTGACAAGGTCCATCTGGATTTCTCGAAATAGATTCCGAAAAAAAATGGACGGATTTGTGCGACACCTTTGTGTTGCCGGCCCATTGTGAACAGGTGCAAAGAGTCATTTGCTTGCTAATTGTAATACGACATGGTTTATGTCACAATGGTTTGAACTCGCTTTGTACATGTTTGTGAACAGATAATCCTCTATCCAAACCCCCAACAACCTCGATGGTAGTATGTTATACCTTCAACTCCTCGAAGTGCGAGAGTATATGATCAAAGCGATGTTCCAGGCATAGATGAAGAAAATATGCAAATAGAGGGGTCGATATTACAAGGGGTGGAGGCCACCGCAAGTTTGGAGCCTGCATCGGCTAACAATGATGGAAATACAGAAGTCTAAGAATTTTTTGAGAATGAGGCAGACTCGTTCTTTTGTGGTGACATGTCTATCGACCTTCTAGTGCATGCAGAGTTGTGTCAGGAGATTAACATGGGACCATAGAATACTTCATTCTTGGAGAATTGTATTACTTAATTTGTTTTTTAGATCTTCCATAAAGGTACATAAGATATGCATTTTAAGAGGGATTTTTAAAAAATGATTTATATTACTGTGCTTTGTATAGTTTAAATTGATTATTTTAACACCATTTTTTATCTGTGCAGGTGACATTTTCAGGATGAGTCGAGGGATGAGCGATGAGGAGTTTCAGGACATGATGTCACGCATGTCTCCAGATCAGCTTGTGAGATTCAGAGAGATGGCAGACTAGGAGCTGTATCGTTTTTCGTCAGGGTGCTCTGCTAGATCTGCTTCAGTGCAATCAGATGCTTCAGCTTCGAGCAGACGATCTCGACGCTCACGACTTGGGCCAGAGGGAGGGACTGCATCGGGATCAGGGGGTGCTGCTGTGGAGACACGGACGTGGTGTCTCCGTCTCGTCGTTCAGCTGGAGCTGCGTCACCTCCAGGATTTGTCACACCTGTGGGGACGTCTACTCCAGTTACTCCGGCTTTTGCGTAGCCATCAGCACAAGTGGCACCCCTTTTGGTAGCACCCCCTTTGGTGGCACCCCTTTGAGTGGCACTCTGAGAGAGGGTACCCCCGTCGGTACACCGGATGTATAGGGGTCTCCTAGATATGCCCAGGAGCGTGGACAGAGATGGGAGAGGACCCATCTTAGGCAAACTCCTAGGGGTTATGGATACCTAGTTGATAGTAGGTCAGGAGCCATTATCATGAATGATGAGGGGAGGAGGGTGATGGCTCATATGAGGGAGTTGTGCCAACAAGTTTTTCGGCACAATGTCCTGGATCATTGGAAGAACATACCAGAGGGGAGCAAGGACTACATAGTAGCATCCTTGCACGAGGAGTTTCCGGTGCCAGCCGCAGTAGATAGATTCTCTACGGGCTGGATGATGGATTGTATGCATGCATACATGTCACATAGACGATCCGACGCACGCAAGGCAATCAAGAGTGGGCCTGCAAAGCCCGAGTGGTTAGATGCAGACGACTGGCGCCGACTGAGGGAGGAGGCTACAGATTCGCCAGGACGTTGGAGTCAGCAGTGGGAGGCGGCGAGGGCACAACTCGAGGCCAGAGTGGTGCATCATCTTGGGAGTGGCGGTCACAGGACATATTTGGAGGAGTTTGTAAGTTTCTCTTTTGTTTTGCTTATTTGTTTTTTTGAAATATTCTTTGTACTGACAATCATGTTTCTAACAGTTAGCATTTTGTTTTCTTTGCAGCACTCCATTACAAATCGCGATCCGCAAGGCCTTGAGACTCGATATGCAGAGAGGCACGGTCTCAATGCATTGATCGACCAATTGTATAGACGCAGCGGCCCTGTAAGTCACTCATCTTTCTTGTCCATAGTTACCATGAGATATTTAAATGCATTATTGTATGGTGGATTGATATGTTGTTTCTTTTTCTGCAGAATCCGTTCGATGCTCCTTTGTGGCGAGACGAGCTTTCGGGGGACAAGGATTTCTAGCTCGCCCTTGGATCCTTGGAGCTCACACACCTTTAGTTTTTAGTCGCCTAATCTATGTAGACATTTTCCATGTATTAGTGATATCCTTTCATGATTGTATCAATCGCATTTTATGCGATCATGTATTTATTTCATGTATCAGTTTTATGATTTCAGTATACATTCTTTTTGTTTGCAAGCGCTTTGTATGCAGTACTGCAGAAACTATTTTGTATGGCTCTCATACAGTACACAGTGCTATATTCTGCCACAAATTTTTTTTTACTACTCGCAAATTTTTTTTTACTGCAGAAACTATTTTGTATGGCTCTCATACAGTACACAGTGCTATATTCGCAAATTTACTGCTCGCGTTGCTATTGGCCTCGCTATGAGTGTCGCAAATTTACTGGTTGCGTCGCTTTATACGTCGCTATATGCGTCGCATTTGCGACGCATATAGCGACGCAAATAGCGACGTTCTATGGTGTCGTCAATAACGACGCTTTTTGCGACAATGGGGGCAAATTTTGTTGTTTGTATTTTCGTCACTTTAAACGTCGGTATAAGGTCTATATCTTGTAGTGACTCCTCTAAGAGCTAGAGCCGGTATTAAGCAATACCTACAAAGTCGCACATTTTTATCACAATACCTGCGACCGCCCAGTGACTAAATAGGTGCCCCATACCTTGCTCAATGTACTCTCTCTCATTCAAAAAAAAAGAAAAAAAGAAAAAAAGAAAAAAAGAAAAAAAAGAAAGTGCTTGCAATCTTCCTTCACTATTATGGTGCACCATACTCACTGCATCTAGAGTCCTCTCTAGCCCCTCCCCCACTTCACACTTAGGGCACATCAAGGGCAGGACTTTCAGACCTGTCACCTTAAGTTTTGCACCGCACCTCCAATGCCGCACGAACTGGGTCCTCAAGTGTGGGACATTACCAAGGGCTTGCCCAAGGTTAGACCCATCTCCCAGTTCCACTAGCACGGGCACCATGCACTACAGAGTGAGACAGACACACCCCCTAGGAAGTGCACCACTTTTCTTGTAGGTTATGTTCATGCTTCATGAACGGGCTGCTTGGTTGAAGGAGATAATCTACTACATCCTCCAATGACAAGGAATTTTTCCAGGAGTCGGACATGACCCCATTACTGACACTTTAGGAGCTTTGTTACGAAGGTTTCAATGGCCCAACAGATTTCATGTTGCCAATCATCCGCCTACTAATGGCTGCCATGACTGAACCAAATCAAGCAGAAGAAAAACCCCGTGATGGGCTGCCATTGGCATAGATCTTGGAACCTCACCGTTTGATAATCCACGCCCACCGCCTCAAGTTCTACAGATCACTTATTAACACCACAAGCCTGAAGACTTTCAACTCAAAACTGAAGATCCTCTACTCCCAGACAAAAGTTTTCAGCCCAGGGCACGGCCTTTCAAGGCAAACAACGTTCGGGGGGTTTCTCCAGAATAAATCCCTCCAATACCATCCTCCTAAGGGATTGCTTATTGTTTCAAGCGTTTCGGCTACTCAAAAGACGACCGGCTTTATAGGGGCACCAGAACAGTGAGAAAGATGCTGAGAATCGTCAAGAAGCCTAAAGCATGCCGGAATCTCTCCTGGTCATCATCATCAAACTCCATCACCTCTCATTCACAAGCCTTAGTGTCATCCACCCACCAGTTACACCTAGCAATAGCATCATCTATCCTACTACTTCCCACCATAGTGCCATGGGACTGGCACTCGTCTAGGAGGGGGTAATGTTAACCCCAACACGAAGAAAGCAAAAGAAAGTGGAAAAGACGCAGGGCAAAGGCGGAAAAAAGGTAGCCTGACTGAAGAAAGAAGAGGAAAAAAGACCAAAAGTGAAAGGGCAACCTTAAAAGTCCAAGGAAAATGCAAAAGGGGAAAGGCACATTTTAAAATAAAAAGGCGCGCCTTGAAATATTGTAAAACAGTGCGGGGCTCTCACCTGTGCAATTTGTAAATGTAGACAGACGGTGGAAAGGAAGCTAGGAAGATAGAAGGACAATGAGAAAAGGGGCCTAGGCTAATGGCCGGCCATGTAAAAAAGGGGGATGACCGCCCATGCAAATTAGGGCATGTATATAACGTTGAAAAGTGAATGAGAAGCGCATTCTTGTGTGTGGCAAAACTTCTTCTTCTTCTCTTGTTTCTTGCCTTCTTGCTTGTGCTTGAGAGAGGGATTTAGAGAGTGTGAGGGAGTGATTGTGTGAGAGTGAGGGATCTTGGAGAAGAAGCTCTCCATCTTCTCTCTTCATCCTATCCTCCTCTCTTCTCTTCTCTTGTCTCGCGCGTGGCTATGGAGGATGAAGCTCATGGGAGAGGGATTGAGGTTGCTTGAGCTTGCCTCAAGGATCGTGGAGCTACCGGTGTGCAAGAGAGAGGAGGGTACTCGATCGAGCATCAAGGTAAGATCACTACACCGGTAAGGTAGGCATTGCACGTCGGCTATGTGAGAGGTAGCCATGGCTGCTCGATTCGAAACACTTGAGCAATAAGTGGTCTGTAGGTCTCGGGGTAGAGCTCGAAGCTCCCCTACACCTTCATTCATGTGACATGTCCCAAACTTATGGGAAATTTCCATATTCCCCAATATGGTGTTTGTTCTTTGATGATATAGATCAAGGTATAATTTAAATTTATGTTAAGCTATATATAATTTTTCTAACTTGAATGATTGTATTCGACTAAAAAGTCTCTCTCTCTCTCTCTCTCTCTCTCTCTTGGAATCACTAAAACATAAGAAATAAAAGTGCACTGTTATTACTTTTATGACGTCTATAAACTTTTTCCTTATATATTTATTAGTAACATTGTTCTATATAGAATACACATACTATATACAGAAATAAATAGAGGATATTTGACTGCTTCTACTAGCAAGAAGATGCTTTTTCTAACACTCATTTCACCTATTCTTTATCCAAGTCATTGAGTTTGGATCTTTATATCACTATAGAGAGGAAGAAGCTGATTTTAAACTCTTTAAAGTTCATCTACTTGAAAATCTCCATTGTGCTATCATAATAATAGTATAAGATTTTAAAAGTCTGAATGGTGAAAGTTGTAAATTTTTTTGAAAATATATGTTAGTTGTTTAGTGGGAGATGTGTTTATAAAAAGAAAATTTCCACCCATTTGAGATAAGGGTAAACTTGAAATTATATAGCTAGCTATTTGGGAACTCATTTCTTATGTATTTAAAAAATAGTTTCCTAAACCTTTATATATTTCATAAATATCACTTTCTAGATTTTTATCTTTTTTAATAATTTTGTAAAATGTAATACTTAGTGTATTATCATTTATGATTTTTAGGTATTTGAATTTATATAAGGGTGTTCTATAGATTTATTTGTAATTGGAAGTTGCTTTATTATAGTAGTTTTTCCATAGGTAAATGATGTGAGAAGTTAAATCTACATTTATTTATCTTTGTGAAATTACACGTGTAACTATGTTTATGAGTTTGTATCAATTTAAAATTAGAATGTTGTAATCTTGAATGGTAGCTAATCTTTTGATAAATGAAGCAACATATTTCTTAATTATTTTTGTTTTATCTTATTGATTCTTCAATATCTTATAATCGATGATTATGCTAATTATCTCTATTTTGAAATTCTTTTACAAAAAAGAAATCTTGCACTTGTCCAATTATTGATTTATTTTTTCAATTTAGAGTTGCAAAGCATTAAAAATTATGATTAAAATACTAGTACTTAAGATATGATCATATAAATTATGGATATTTTGTTCTCTATTAGAATTTAAAAAGCGTTTCTTCTGTTCAATCAAGCAATGGATTTCGAGAGTTGTTCAACATATGAAAAAGTAACAAAAAAAGTTGGTTATCTTAATTGCCTAATCATAGAAAAAACCTTTTTGCTTAATGATATTTAATAGTTTGGTGATACTTGAAAATTTTCAAAATCTCTAAATACAATACTCAATTTCAATATGTTTTTGATATTTTTAATATTTTGAACATCTTTAGATATTAGTTGTTTACCATTAAAAGTATCCTTACACATTCTTACCCATATTGAATCAATCTTCTTTTTTGTTAATATTTTTAGTGCTTTTTTTGTATTGTCCAAAATGTCATTTATAATGTGAGATTTTCCATTTAGCTTGCTCATGATATGTATATATTGGTTTGGATTTAAATCTTTGCTCACAATTCAAAAAAGTGAAAAGTGTAATTCTTTACGATCTTAATCTTTTAACATATCTAATGATTTATTATCTACACATGGTGCTTTTAAATAACATAACCACCTCTTTCACATATGTATTATTGTGTATTTTCATGAAAGTTTTTATTATAATGGATTTTTTTCATTATATTTAATACTTTTAATCATATTTATTCTAAAATGTATGGTGTCACAACAAGAGTAGGGCAACGAGAGATTGGGTATCACTATTAAGACTTTTTGAACATTCAAAAAGGGTAAGTTATTGATAGCTTTGTCTAAGATAGACCATCTACGCTTGTCGTGCTCCCCACAGAGTATGGCTCCCGTCGAGACTTCCGGTTGGAAAATGGAGTAACTTTCAAACACTCCCCCAAAGGAGGGCCAACCAAGCCATATGTTTTTGAAATTGGGATTTTTCGTTAAGCTTTAAAGACGATGTATAAACCCATTAATTTTTAATAATGTAGTAGATAATGATAAATCTTATATAATAAATGTAATGTGTGTTATAGCATGTATCATTTCGATTACGTATTGAATTGACCTTTCTACTATTTAATCATGACACAAGGTTAGGTAGATGGTCTATCTTAGGTTTATAACATGTTATCATCACTCATTTTATTTGCCTTAATGTATACATGCTTATATTTCATGTAATTGTAATACAAGTATATATGTCTTTATATGGAAGATGTGTCTTGTATTCTTCCTAATATCTTCTAAGAAGTACTCTTTCTTCAAGGCTTTCTTGAAGGCAAGCCAAGATGGACTCCAGGCATAAAGCTCATTGATGTGTGGCTTTAGGGAAGGAGTCATGGACCACACAAAATACTGGCTCATCATATGCACTAGCACACGAAAGAACTCCAGCTTTGATTCATAAAGTTTCAGATAGCTTGAGACAATGCACCCTTCAAAAAGTCTCTTCCAATTTTCCATCGCTTCCATTGCCGTGGGGTAGCTGCCCCAACCTCATACTACACATTCCCTTAAGCTGTATCTCTTGCAACATATGATGGTGGTGTTAATATAGTTGCATGTATGCATTAAAGGTCCATAAAATCTACTTTAACTCATCATTAAAATCTGATAAACCTATTGATAGAGGCGGTTCTCCCATCTTGCTAACAATCTGGATGTGGCTTTCACACGTTGAGCTCACCAATGATGTGGAAAGGCAATCATGTTGAGCCACCAATCCACAAAGGATAAGAAGTGAGGCAAGATGAAAGAAGGAAGATATACAAATATAAGCAAGGAGTTACACCTTTAGACCCAAGATATCATTTCAAGCAAAGCTCCATTCAATCAAAATGTATTCATTCTCCTTGTAGCCTTAAAGTCATACTTTAGCAACACCTAGAAAACCCAAATAAATTCCTACCACAAGGTAAAATCACGAGTAGTATTAGCACAAAACTCTTTAGATTGGCACATCCCTTAGACCATGAAGCTTTCTCATAGTACTTCCTCTATGCATGTGGCTCATAAATGGACAAGAATAAGATGCAATAGAGTTGGAAGGCACTAAAGGCACTCCTATAAATCCTCTACTAAATCACCTATAATCCATGTAGTATGGGTATCTTTATAGCATACTGTAGATGTACTTCATGGCTGTCCAACATTAAATCACAACTCTATTTAATAGATGATCTATTCATCTGGTCACATTCAACAAGTACTCTTGCTTTAGACCAGAGCGACTTGAAAATATCCTGAGATTCTGTAGTGTGGAGGTTCTTACCATACAAACCAGTGAGGGCATTACAAACATAGACATGTAATTCATACCAGTTTACATGTGTGGCATCACGAAGTTTTCTCCCCATTTCCAAATCTACTAGGGGTGCACAAGCTTTGATTAGCTACGCCAACATATATATACTCATGACTCTCAATCCCTTCATTTTACATGGTCACATAAAGGTTTACTACCTCCACTACCTTTCCAATTTCAATTTAATTTGCAACTACAATGGTATATGAGAAGGCACTGCATTCTTTCAGTTGTGAAAAACCTAGATGGCCTGTACACGGCCTGCATAGAAGGTGAAGGAATTGACCATGTATTTAACGATCATTTTATGAGTTTCAAGTCCATGCTGACTATGGCATTCAAAGAATCTCTTAGTAGCACCCAATGTTTATATGGCATTTAACAATCTGAAAACTATGTAGTGGCCATTTTTCAGAAAAAAGGATGCAAAGTCTAGGCCGACACTCTAGAGGTTGTCACCATTTTCAGAAAAGGATGCAAAGTTTGGGCCGACACTCTAGAGGCTGTCTTCGATCAAGAACTCCTTCCAATCCTGATATATCATCTCTTAATGATGAGCTCCGCTTGCAGACGATGATGGGTTTCCACTTCTTCACATCTTCCTATGGCTACATGGTTGTTCTTGTATTGTGGTCATTCTTCCTAATGATTTGCTTGCCATGGAAGCTAGTACTATGCTCCCTAATTAACTAGTGCTCCCTCCTTTGATTATGCACCCATGTTGACATACTGTCCTAGATTCTTGCTATTGACTCCATTTCATCTCCTCAATTTTTTTGTTCCTATATGCCCATAGCATGAGTGTCCTTGTAACATGCCTAGGTCGCGACATGTTTTAGTAGTCTAATCTAAAGGATGCCACACGGCACTCCTACGGAATATCACAGGGTTTGTCGGTTAGCGACTCTTGAGTCTACTCCGCCTTGAAACATATCGGCCAATCTTATTGGGATCAACCTGAATCTTCTTGGGTTTCTAATGGTCAAGTCATTCTAGAGCATTCTAGCATCGGTCTTCAGATGACGATCTACTTTGCGCGGAGCATCTAAATCGAGGCAGACTCATATTGCACTTGGTTCAAAGAGAATGGGAAATGAGAGGGATGCATTGCTTGACCTCTCTACCAGTAGGGTAAAGTCCCATCCCGGTCCCCTAAAATGATTTGAGCCAAGGTTCTACCCTACATTATCTAAGGTCAATACGTCATCACAATTTGAATGTTGAGAAGCCTCCCAGTTCTCTGGGACCACCCTGCTATAGGATGGACCCGTCGGGCGTTTCACCCACCCGCTTCCCTTGATAGCTACATTCATACTGTGACACCATGGCATACCAACAACACATCACAACCCTTAAGTGGAGCAATGGAAAAACTCTTCATTGTCCACATATCCTTGTATATGCAGCCAAAGCTTTACAATGAGTGGTGTGATAGGCTCTGTATGGCCTTTACATGCCATTCCAACTTTCCTCGTGGATCCCATCTCATTCTCTTTGATGCCTGGATGGTAACACATACAAGTAGCTTCCTTAATTAAGCCATTAGTCACATGTTCCTTTACATAATTTTATGCACTGACAGGCAAACAGATCAGAAAAATTCCTTGAAAGGAAACTTTATATTAAAATTTCAAGTGAGATACAAATCCCGTCCATGCGACAATTCCCGAAATCCGTAAGGATGAGTCTTATTTTCCTCCAATTTTCCGCCCTTGCACTAGTAACAATTTTCCTCCAATTTTTCGCCTTGCACTAGTAACAAGGCCTCAATATTCCTTCTCGAGTCATGTATACCATCTGAGTAGGACCCGAGGCAGGGGATTTATAGCCAAAGCTCCCCCTTGGCACCCAAGCATCCTCCTATGAATTCACGTTTCTACAGAGAGACCTCTCATGATGGGTTCGGTCCACATTCTCGATGTGGCTATCAAAAACCCCCTTGGATAGGGTTGGCAGCTAGTTGGGGGGTGCTCAACATGCCTTTCCAAGGTATTTGAACCTGAATCAAATTTCAAAGATTTTCTTCTTATCAATTCCTTTGTTAGATGAATCCTTTTCCAAATAAGTGTTGCTAAGTACAAACACAAGCAGAAGTTCACAATATGTACTAGAAAATTCTTTGTTCTCTGCCAAAAGAAATTCCGATTTGATATGATAGCATCTAGTCTCGGCTTTATCTCATTATCGTCCAAGATTTCTAGAGATAACCTAATTTAATTTCCTTATTGTTTTGAATGAAGGAGTATCCTTGCAATGTTGATTTCAATTCAGGACATTGGCTTCCCTACAACGAAATCCTACGTACTCATTTGAACTAGGGTCTGTCGTGTAATTCATATAGCTACTTAAGGACTTTGAACTCCTTTCAGCTTCAAGTAATATGGGCCTTGCGAAGAATCCTTCAACTCTTTAGGGTTTAAATTCTTTCAACTTCCTAGGAACCCTACGTATTGTATCACAAATTCAATCTATGTTTTGTAAGATGTAATATGATTTTTCTATTATTTCAACCAAGCAAACGAATGCAGATGCATAAAATCTATTAATCTAATGTGTATTCTTGAAAATTTTCATATATATATATATAAGCATGAAATTTCCATGCAATTTATGTGCAATTTAATGACTTCTAAGTGCAATTTTAATTGATCACCTAAGATGAATGCTTATATTTAATGTAATTTTTATACAAGTATATATGTCTTTATATGGAAGATGTGTCTCATATTCTTCCTAATATATTCTAAGAAGTACTCTTTCTTCAAGGCTTTCTTGAAGGCAAGCCAAGATGGACTCCAGGCATAAAGCTCATTGATGTGTGGCTTTAGGGAAGGAGTCATGGACCACACAAAATACTGGCTCATCATATGCACTAGCACACGAAAGAACTCCAGCTTTGATTCATAAAGTTTCAGATAGCTTGAGACAATGCACCCTTCAAAAAGTCTCTTCCAATTTTCCATCGCTTCCATTGCCGTGGGGTAGCTGCCCCAACCTCATACTACACATTCCCTTAAGCTGTATCTCTTGCAACATATGATGGTGGTGTTAATATAGTTGCATGTATACATTAAAGGTCCATAAAATCTACTTTAACTCATCATTAAAATCTGATAAACCTATTGATAGAGGCGGTTCTCCCATCTTGCTAACAATCTGGATGTGGCTTTCACACGTTGAGCTCACCAATGATGTGGAAAGGCAATCATGTTGAGCCACCAATCCACAAAGGATAAGAAGTGAGGCAAGATGAAAGAAGGAAGATATACAAATATAAGCAAGGAGTTACGCCTTTAGACCCAAGATATCATTTCAAGCAAAGCTCCATTCAATCAAAATGTATTCATTCTCCTTGTAGCCTTAAAGTCATACTTTAGCAACACCTAGAAAACCCAAATAAATTCCTACCACAAGGTAAAATCACAAGTAGTATTAGCACAAAACTCTTTAGATTGGCACATCCCTTAGACCATGAAGCTTTCTCATAGTACTTCCTCTATGCATGTGGCTCATAAATGGACAAGAATAAGATGCAATAGAGTTGGAAGGCACTAAAGGCACTCCTATAAATCCTCTACTAAATCACCTATAATCCATGTAGTATGGGTATCTTTATAGCATACTGTAGATGTACTTCATGGCTGTTCAACATTAAATCACAACTCTATTTAAAAGATGATCTATTCATCTGGTCACATTCAAGAAGTACTCTTGCTGTAGACCAGAGCGACTTGAAAATATCCTGAGATTCTGTAGTGTGGAGGTTCTTACCATACAAACCAATGAGGGCATTACAAACATAGATATGTAATTCATACCAGTTTACAAGGGTTGCCTCACAAAGTTTTCTCTGCATTTCCAAATCTACTAGGGATGCACAAGCTTTGATTAGCTAGGCCAACATATATATACTCATGACTCTTAATCCCTTCATTTTACATGGTCACATAAAGGTTTACTGCCTCCACTACCTTTCCAATTTCAATTTAATTTTGCAATTGCAATGGTATATGAGAAGGTAGTCCATTCTTTCAAGTTGTGAAAAACCTAGATGGCCTCTACATGGCCAGCATAGAAGGTGAAGGAATTGACCATGTATTCACCGATCATTTTATGAGTTTCAAGTCCATGCTTCGTATGGCATTCAAAGAATCTCTTAGTAGCACGCAATGTTTGTATGGCATTTAACAATCTGAAAACTATGTAGTGGCCATTTTTCTAAAAAAAAGATGCAAAGTCTAGGCTGACACTCTAGAGGTTGTCACCATTTTCAGAAAAGGATGCAAAGTTTGGGTCGACAATCTAGATGATGTCTTTGATCAAGAACTCCTTCCCATGCTAATATATCATCTGTTCATGATGAGCTCCCCTTGGAGACGATGATGGGTTTCCACTTCTTCACACCTTCCTATGGCTACATGGTTGTTCTTGTATTGTGGTCATTCTTCCTAATGATTTGCTTGCCATGGAAGCTAGTACTATGCTCCCTAATTAACTAGTGCTCCCTCCTTTGATTATGCACCCATGTTGACATACTGTCCTAGATTCTCGCTATTGACTCCCTTTCATCTCCTCAAATTTTTTGTTCCTATATGCCCATAGCATGAGTGTCCTTGAAACGTGCCTAGGTCGTGACATGTTTTAGTAGTCTGGTCTAAAAGATGCCACATGGCACTCCTACGAAATATCACAGGGTTTGTCGGTTAGTGACTCTCGAGTCTATTCCGCCTTGAAACATATCAACCAACCCTATTGGGATCAACCTGAATCTTCTTGGGTTTCTAATGGTCAAGTCATTCTACAGCCTTCTACCATCGGTCTTTAGATGACGATCTACTTTGCGGAGAGCATCTAAACCGAGGTAGACTCATATTGTACTTGGTTCAAGGAGAATGGGAAATGAGAGGGATGCATTGCTTGACCTCTCTACCCGTAGGGTAGAGAGGTCCACATTTTTCACAAAAAAGGATGCAAAGTCTAGGCCGATACTCTAGAGGTTGTCACCATTTTTTGAAAAGGATGCAAAGTTTGGGCTGACACTCTAGAGGGTGTCTTTGATCAAGAACTCCTTATAATGCTAATATATCATCTGTTAATGATGAGTTCCCCTGGCAGACGATGATGGGTTTCCACTTCTTCACATCTTCCTATGGCTACATGGTTGTTCTTGTATTGTGGTCATTCTTCCTAATGATTTGCTTGCCATGGAAGCTAGTACTATGCTCCCTAATTAACTAGTGCTCCCTCCTTTGATTATGTACCCATGTCGACATACTGTCCTAGATTCTTGCTATTGACTCCCTTTCATCTCCTCAATTTTTTTTTCTATATGCCCATAGCATGAGTGTCCTTGTAACATGCCTAGGTCGTGACATGTTTTAGTAGTCTGATCTAAAAGATGCCACATGGCACTCCTACGGAATATCACAGGGTTTGTCGATTAGCGACTCTCGAGTCTACTCCGCCTTGATACATATCGACCAACCCTATTCGGATCAACCTAGATCTTCTTGGGTTTCTAATGGTCAAGTCATTCTAGAGCCTTCTAGCATTAGTCTTCAGACGATGATCTACTTTGCGCAGAGCATCTAAATCGAGGCAGACTCATATTGCACCTGATTCAAAGAGATTGGGAAATGAGAGGGATGCATCGCTTGACCTCTCTACTGGTAGGGTAAAATCCCATCCCGGTCCCCTAAAACGATTTGAGCCAAGGTTCTACCCTACATTATCTAAGGTCAATACATCATGACGATTTGAATGCTGAGAAGCCTCCCTGTTCTCTGGGACCACCCTGCTATAGGACGGACCCGTCGGGGGTTTCACGCACCCACTTCCCTTGATAGCTGCATTCATACTGTGACACCATGGCATACCAACAACACATCACAACCCTTAAGTGGAGCAATGGAAAAACTCTTCACTATCCACATATCCTTGTATATGCAGCCAAAGCTTTACAATGAGTGGTGTGATAGGCTCTGTATGGCCTTTACATGCCATTCCAACTTTCCTCGTGGATCCCATCTCATTCTCTTTGATGCCTGGATGGTAACACATACAAGTAGCTTCCTTAATTAAGCCATTAGTCACATGTTCCTTTACATAATTTTATGCACTAACACGCAAACAGATCAGACAAATTCCGTGAAAGGAAACTTTATATTTAAATTTCAAGTGAGATACAAATCCCGACCATGCGACAATTCCCGCAATCTGTAAGGATGAGTCTTATTTTCCTCCAATTTTCCGCGCTTGCACTAGTAACAATTTTCCTCCAGTTTTTCACCTTGCACTAGTAACAAGGCCTCAATATTCCTTCCAGAGTCATGTATACCATCTGAGTAGGACCCGAGGCAGGGGATTTATAGCCAAAGCTCCCCCGTGGCACCCAAGCATCCTCCTATGAACAGACGTTTCTACAGAGAGACCTCTCATGATGGGTTCGGTCCACATTCTCGATGTGGCTATCAAAAACCCCCTTGGATAGGGTTGGTAGCTAGTTGGGGGGTGCTCAACACGCCTTTCCGAGGTATTTGAGCCTGAATCAAATTTGAAAGATTTTCTTCTTATCAATTCCTTTGTTAGATGAATCCTTTTCCAAATAAGTGTTGCTAAGTACAAACACAAGCAGAAGTGCACAATATGTACTAGAAAATTCTTTGTTCTCTGCCAAGAGAAATTCCGATTTGATATGATAGCATCTAGTCTCGGCTTTATCTCGTTATCGTCCAAGATTTCTAGAGATAACTTAATTTAATTTGCTTATTGTTTTGAATGAACGAGTATCCTTGCAATGTTAATTTCAAGTCGGGACATTGGCTTCCCTACAACGAAACCCTACGTACTCATTTGAACTAGGGTATGTCATGTAATTCATATAGCTACTTAAGGACTTTGAACTCCTTTCAGCTTCAAGTAATATGGGCCTTGCGAAGAATCCTTCAACTCTTTAGGGTTTGAAATTCTTTCAACTTCCTAGGAACCCTACGTATTGTATCACAAATTCAATCTATGTTTTGTAAGATGTAATAGGATTTTTCTATTATTTCAACCAAGCAAACGAATGCAGATGCGTAAAATCTATCAATCTAATGTGTATTCTTGAAACTTTTCATATATATATAAGCATGAAATTTCCATGCAATTTATGTGCAATTTAATGACTTCTAAGTGCAATTTTAATTGATCACCTAAGATGAATGCTTATATTTAATGTAATTGTTATACAAGTATATATGTCTTTATATGGAAGATGTGTCTTGTATTCTTCCTTATATATTCTAAGAAGTACTCTTTCTTCAAGGCTTTCTTGAAGGCAAGCCAAGATGGACTCCAGGCATAAAGCTCATTGATGTGTGGCTTTAGGGAAGGAGTCATGGACCACACAAAATATTGGCTCATCATATGCACTAGCACACGAAAGAACTCCAGCTTTGATTCATAAAGTTTCAGATAGCTTGAGACAATGCACCCTTCACAAAGTCTCTTCCAATTTTCCATCGCTTCCATTGCCGTAGGGTAGCTGCCCCAACCTCATACTACACATTCCCTTAAGATGTATCTCTTGCAATATATGATGATGGTGTTAATATAGTTGCATGTATGCATTAAAGGTCCATAAAATCTACGTTAACTCATCACTAGAATCTGATAAACCTATTGATAGAGGCGGTTCTCCCATCTTGCTAACAATCTGGATGTGGCTTTCACACGTTGAGCTCACCAATGATGTGGAAAGGAAATCATGTTGAGCCACCAATCCACAAAGGATAAGAAGTGAGGCAAGATGAAAGAAGGAAGATATACAAATATAAGCAAGGAGTTACGCCTTTAGACCCAAGATATCATTTCAAGCAAAGCTCCATTCAATCAAAATGTATTCATTCTCCTTGTAGCCTTAAAGTCATACTTTAGCAACACCTAGAAAACCCAAATAAATTCCTACCACAAGGTAAAATCACGAGTAGTATTAGCACAAAACTCTTTAGATTGGCACATCCCTTAGACCATGAAGCTTTCTCATAGTACTTCCTCTATGCATGTGGCTCATAAATGGACAAGAATAAGATGCAATAGAGTTGGAAGGCACTAAAGGCACTCCTATAAATCCTCTACTAAATCACCTATAATCCATGTAGTATGGGTATCTTTATAGCATACTGTAGATGTACTTCATGGCTGTCCAACATTAAATCACAACTCTATTTAATAGATGATCTATTCATTTGGTCACATTCAATAAGTACTCTGTCTATAGACCAGAGTGACTTGAAAATATCCTGAGATTCTGTAGTGTGGAGGTTCTTACTATACAAACCAATGAGGGCATTACAAACATAGACATGTAATTCATACTAGTTTACATGTGTTGCCTCACAAAGTTTTCTCCCCATTTCCAAATCTACTAGGGGTGCACAAGATTTGATTAGCTAGGCCAACATATATATACTCATGACTCTTAATCCCTTCATTTTACATGGTCACATAAAGGTTTACTACCTCCACTAACTTTCCAATTTCAATTTAATTTGCAACTGCAATGGCATATGAGAAGGCAGTGCATTATTTCAAGTTGTGAAAAACCTAGATGGTCTCTAAATGGCCAGCATAGAAGGTGAAGGAATTGACCATGTATTCACCGATCATTTTATGAGTTTCAAGTCCATGCTGCCAATGGCATCCAAAGAATCTCTTAGTAGCACGCAATGTTTATGGCATTTAACAATCTGAAAACTATGTAGTGGCCATTTTTCAAAAAAAAAGGATGCAAAGTCTAGGCCGACACTCTAGAGGTTGTCACCATTTTCAGAAAAGGATGCAAAGTTTGGGTCGACACTCTACAGGCTATCTTTGATCAAGAACTCCTTCCAATGCTAATACATCATCTGTTAATGCTGAGCTCCCCTTGCAGACGATGATGGGTTTCCACTTCTTCACACCTTCCTATGGCTACATGATTGTTCTTGTATTGTGGTCATTCTTCCTAATGATTTGCTTGCCATGGAAGCTAGTACTATGCTCCCTAATTGACTAGTGCTCCCTACTTTGATTATGCACCCATGTTGACATATTGTCCTAGAGTCTTGCTATTCACTCCCTTTCATCTCCTCAAATTTTTTGTTCCTATATGCCCATAGCATGAGTGTCCTTGTAACGTGCCTAGGTCGCGACATGTTTTAGTAATCTGATCTAAAAGATGCCACATGGAACTCCTGCAGAATATCACAGGGTTTGTCAGTTAGCGACTCTCGAGTCTACTCCGCCTTGAAACATATCAACCAACCCTATTCGGATCAACCTGAATCTTACTGGGTTTCTAATGGTCATGTCATTCTATAGCCTTCTAGCATTTGTCTTCAAACGACGATCTACTTTGCGTAGAGCATCTAAAGCGAGGCAGACTCATATTGCACTTGGTTCAAGGAGAATGGGAAATGAGAGGGATGCATCGCTCAACCTCTGTACTCGTAGGGTAAAGTCCCATCCCGGTCCCCTAAAACGATTTGAGCCAAGGTTCTACCCTACATTATCTAAGGTCAATACGTCATCACGATTTGAATGTTGAGAAGCCTGCAAGTTCTCTGGGATGACCTTGCTATAGGATGGACCTGTCGAGGGTTTCGCCCACCCACTTCCCTTGATAGTTGCATTCATACGGTAACACCATGGCATACCAACAACACATCGCAACCCTTAAGTGGAGCAATGGAAAAACTCTTCATTGTCCACCTATCCTTGTACATGCAACCAAAGCTTTACAATGAGTGGTGTGATAGGCTCTGTATGGCCTTTACATGCCATTCCAACTTTCTTTATGAATCCCATCTCATTCTCTTTGATGCATGCATGGTAACACATACAAGTAGCTTCCTTAATTAAGCCATTAGTCACATGCTCCTTTACATAATTTTATGCACTGACACAAAAACAGATAAGACAAATTCCTTGAAAGGAAACTTGATATTAAAATTTCAAGTGAGATACAAATCCCGACCATGCGACAATTCCCGCAATCCGTAAGGATGCGTCTTATTTTCCTCCAATATTCCGCCCTTGCACTAGTAACAATTTTCCTCCAATTTTCTGCCTTGCACTAGTAACAAGGCCTCAATATTCCTCCCTGAGTCATGTAGACCATCTCAGTAGGACCCGAGGCAGGGGATTTAAAACTAGAGCCCCCCCTTGGCACCCAAGCATCCTCCTATGAACAGAAGTTTCTACAGAGAGACCTCTCACGATGGGTTCGGTCCACATTCTCGATGTGGCTATCAAAAACCCCCTTGGATAGGGTTGGCAGCTCGTTGGGGGATGCTCAACACGCCTTTTCGAGGTATTTCAACCTGAATCAAATTTGAAATATTTTCTTCTTGTCAATTCCTTTGTTAGATGACTCCTTTTCCAAATAGGTGTTCCTAACTACAAACACAAGCAGAAGTGCACAAAATGTACTAGAAAATTTTTTGTTCTCTGCCAAAAGAAATTCCGATTTGATACTATAGCATCTAGTCTCAGCTTTATCTCATTATCATCCAAGATTTCTAGAGATAACCTAATTTAATTTCCTTATTGTTTTGAATGAAGGAGTATCCTTGCAATGTTAATTGCAATTCGGGACATTGGCTTCCCCACAACAAAACCCTACGTATTCATTCGGGACATTGGCTTCCCTACAACGAAACCCTAAGTATTCATTTGAACTAGGGTTTGTCGTGTAATTCATATAGCTACTTAAGGACTTTGAACTCCTTTCAACTTCAAGTAATATAGGCCTTGAGAAGAATCCTTCAACTCTTTAGGGTTTGAAATTCTTTCAACTTCCTAGGAACCCTACGTATTCTATCACAAATTCAATCTATGTTTTGTGAGATGTAATAGGATTTTTCTATTATTTCAACCAAGCAAACGAATACAGATGCACAAAATCTATCAATCAAATGTGTATTCTTGAAACTTTTCATACATATATAAGCATGAAATTTCCATGCAATTTATATGCAATTTAACAACTTCTAAGTGCAATTTTAATTGATCACCTAAGATGAATGCAATAAACAAAATTTTCCTAGTACGCTCATTATCTCAAAACATGCTCAATTTAGTTGCGATAATTAATGTAAAAGTTATTTTCTCCCAATTTCTTTTCCCTAATACAAAAGGGTCTACCTGATTCATAAGAGATGCATTTTCCATAGTTGGAGTCCCTTGGTTCGCGGTCCTGTTGGTTCTGGTGGGAGTTTTAGTGTTTTGAGAGATCTTTGGCTTGGGGGCCATTGTCTGCAAGTGGATTCTAGAGATAAAGGAGGAATGGATTTGAGATGGGAGAGCGTAAGAGAAGATGGCTTGGTAGAAGAGTGAGATAGGGGGAATGGAACTAACTCTCTCCCTCGCGGCCTCTCGGGGCAACTCCTCTCTCTCTCTCTCTCTCTCTCTCTCTCTCTCTCTCTCTCTCTCTCTCTCTCAAGCTCCTTCTTGCAATCTCTTGGAGTGGTATCCTTCTACCTCCCTCTCTCTACCTCTCTCTCGTAGCCTCTCGGGGTCTCCTGGTGCCCCTCTAATTGCTCCCCATACCTCATATCTATAGCTAAACAAGAGAAGAAGGGTTGTGGCTGAGAAGAGCTCTTTGTGGAGGGGATCTTGGAAAAATGAGCGATCAGAAACTTCTAAGATGCAGTCTGATGCTCAAATCACAAATTTGTTAGTTCCGTTGGCTCCGAAAGGGGGGTAAAACCCCAAGACACTTGATTATAAATCTTCATGATCACTCATTTCTCTTCTCCCTGTTCAAAGTGATGTTTTCTACCTGTAACCTGTGATCGCAACACGTGAGATTTTGCCCAATCATTCTTTTTTTTTTCATTAAATCTTCAAAACTAGCCAAAAAAGCCACTTGCTTTTCTTACATGACATCCTGTTTTAGAAATTTCCATATCTTTTTAGGATATTTACAATAAATAATATCTAGAATAACTAAAATATGCTAGTTTTGTCCAAAAATCTAATATTTTTGGACCATCCATACTATTCACATGAACACTAGTGATTAGTATGGCTCATAACTCTCATTCACATTGTAACTTCCGTGAAGTGTGGCTACAGTCCTTGTGAATCCGATAAAAATGTCGGATTACAACTCTTAATTTTTTTATATTTTTAATTAAATAAAAACTGTTAGTTATTAATGTTAGTTAGTTTTTAGTTTAGTTAGTAACCTTACTAACTAATTAATTGACTAACTAACTTTCAAACTAACCAACTAATTTTTAATTGCGTGAAAGTATTATATTCTCCTTCCCTTAGACATCGAGATGTCCTCATCTCGAGAGAAACCGTGGATATTGTTGATGAAGAGCATTCTCATCTATCCATGTAGCATCTTCTTCCGGATAATCCTTCCACTGGTGGACAAGGTATTCTCTAAGGGTTCTACTCCTCAATTGTCTCTCCCTAGTATCTAGGATTCTATTTGGCTATAGCTCAAGGACTCCTTGGCTAGGCATTACAATTTTTTGATCACTTAGTACATGGCTAGGATTAGGCACATATTTCTTTAGTAGAATAACATGAAATACGTTGTGAACTTTTACATTTTCAGGAAAATGAAGTTTATAAGCATTAGGTTCTAGGCTTTTGAGGATCTTGTAAGGCCAGAAATACCTTGGGCTAAGCTTTTTAAATTCTCCCAAGGATAAAGAACTCTTCTTGGATCGTACACGAATGAAAACCATATCCCCCTCCTTGAAGAGCTGCTTTTTCCTGTTCAAATCTGCATAAGCCTTCTACCTATCCTTGGTAGTTTCGATGTCTTGCCAAATGGCCTTAACCTGTTCATCCATTTCTTCTAGCATCTTGTTAGAAGCCTCTACCCTTAAAGTAGGGTCCGAGAAATTTAATGGAGAATGGCAATCATGCCCATACAATGCTTGGAAAGGTGTCATTTGAATGCTTTGCTGGAAGGAAGCATTGTAGGTGAACTCCACCAAGGGTAGATATTGGATCCACTTCTTGGGTTTGTGACAGCAATATGCTCTAAGCATATCTTCAATCATTTGATTGATCCTTTCTATTTGGCCATCAATTTGAGGATGATAGGCCATCCTAAAATAGAGTTGAGTCCCAATAGCTTCAAATATCCTTCTCCATAAATGAGATGTGAAAAGGGAGTCTCAATCCACTGATGATCCTTTTGGGCAGACCATGGGGTCTGAATATCTCCTTAATGAATAGTCTAGCAATATCTGAAGCCTTATAATTTGTCTCTACTAGGATGAGATGTGCAACCTTGGTGAGCATATCTACCACAACCATAATTGAGTTGTACCCACCTGGTACTGGAGGTAACCCAACAACAAAATCCATGCTGATAAATTCACACCTAATTGGAGGGATGTCAAGGGGTGGTAGCTTTCTAGGCATCTTGACATGCTCTGCTGCCTTGATGCGTTGGGAAGACAAACATTCCATGACATATTTGAGTACATCTCCCTTAAGTCTTTCCCAATGATAGCTCTTCCTAACCATGACATATTTGAGTACATCTCCCTTAAGTCTTTCCCAATGATAGCACTTCCTAACCATGTTGAGGGTCTTGGCATATCCTGGATGACCAAAGAAAGGGGAATCTTGTGCTTCCAAGAGTATTCGTTGTTTAAGTCTTTGGCTTGATGGAATACATAGTCTTGTCCTAAAGTAGACTAGGCCTTCATAGACAAGGTACTCTTGGTATTTAACTTTGAGTTTGGGGCTTTGGTCCTTTTCTAGGATCTCTTTTATCATTTTCTAATGTTGTGGTTCATGTTTAGAGTCCTCCCTATCCAATTCAAGGAAAGGGTTGCCTGGCATTGACACCATGGTGGCTAGTGATCCGAAGGTTCCTCCATAATGAGAGAGTTGAGGAACGCTTTACAACTTAAGGCATCAATGACCACATTTTCCTTGCCAGGTCTATATTTGATTTCAAATTCATACTCTTACAGCACCTCGATTCAGCGGTGGCATTGCCTCATGTTGAGGTTAGCCTGGGAGAAGATCCATTTGAGGCTCTTGTGGTCTATGACCAAGGAGAATTTGTTGCCGAGCAAGTAGTGCCTCTAGAGTTTGAGGGCATGAATGATAGCCAACACTTCCAAGTCATGAGTAGCATAATTTTTCTCATGGGTTTTTAGCTTCCTTGAGGAATATGCCACGGGATGACCTTATTTTAGAGTAAGCCAGAACTATGCACTTTTATTTTAGATATAGCACACATGGAAAATTTACAACAATCAGAGTTGTCTAAAGTAGGGTAGAATATAAGGAAAGAGACTGGATGGGATGCACCAATGGGAGACTTACTCTATGTTTCTTTCCCTCTTTCCCTCTCTCCCTCTATTTCTTTATTTTTCTCTTGCATCTCTATATTTCTTTATTCTCTCCCCTCGTCTCTTTCCCTTTGCATCTTTATTTCTCTCCCCCAATCTCTTAGTTTATCTTCCTCCCTTTTTCTTCACATCTTTATTTCCCTCTCCCTCTCCCTTTGTTTCTCCCCCTCCCCCTTCCCCTTTCTCTCCCCCCTCCCTCTCTTTACTTTTTTTAATTTTTATTTGTCTTTGTTTTTGTTTCTTTCCCTCCCTCCCTCCCTCTCCCCCTCCCTCTCTTTATTTTCTTTAATCTTTATTTGTCTTTTTTTTGTTTCTTTCCATCCCTCTCTCTACATCTTTATTTTTCTCTCTCCCCTCTATATTTATATTTCTCTCCTCCCATCTCTTTGTTTCTATTTCTTCCCTCCCTCCATCTCTCAGTTTTTCTCTCCCCCCTGTTTCTACTTCATTGTTTCTTTATCCCCCCATCCCTTTCTCTTGGCTTCTCTCATTTTCTCTCTCTCGTCCCCACTTTTTTTGTTTCTCTCTCCCTCCCTCTTCCTCTTCCTCTTCCTCTCTTTCTTTCCCTCCCTCTCTCTATATTTCTCTCTCCCTCCTCTCCTTCCCTCGTTGTTTCTCTTCGTTCTTATTTCTTTGTTTTTGTTTCTTTCCCTCCCTTTCTTTCTTTCTTGTTTTTTTCTCTCCCCTCTATATTTCTATTTCTCTTTGCCCCTCTTTCTCTTTGTTTCTATTTCTTTCTCTCCCTCCCTCCATCTCTCTATTTTTCTCACTCCCCCTCTCTCTACCTCTTTGTTTCTCTATCCGCCATCCCTTTCTCTTGGCTTCTCTTCTCTTCTCTTTCTCTTTGTCTCTCTATCTCTTCTCCCCTCTCTCTGTCTCTCTATCTCTTCTCCCCTCTCTCTGTCTCTCTTTCTCTCTCTCTCTCTCTCCTTGTTTCTCTCCCTCTCCCTCCCCTCTCTCTATTTTTCTCTCTCCCTCCCTCCCTCTCTTTATCTCTCTCCCCCTCTCTCCTCTCTTTATTTCTCTCTCACTCCCTCCCTTTATCTCACTTTCTTTTCTCTCTTTTCTTCTCTCTCCCCCTCTCTCCCCTATTTTTTCTCTCCCTCTCTCTCTCTCTTTGCTTCTCTTCCTCTCTCTCTCCCCCTCTCCCTTTCCTCTCTTTCTTTCCCTCCATCTCTCTATGTTACTCTCTCCCCCTCTCTTTCCCTTTTTGTTTCTCTAACTTTTTCTTTGTTTCTCTCCCTACCTTCCTCTCTCTATTTTTCTCGCCCTATCTCTTTGTTTCTCTTCCTCCCTCTCTTTATCTCTGTTCTCCTCTCTTTCCTCGCATCATTATTTCTCTCTCCCTCCCATCTCTCTTTGTTTCTCCCCCTCCCACTCTTTACTTTTTTTAATTTTTATTTGTCTTTGTTTTTATTGATTTTTCTCCCTCCCTCTACATCTTTATTTTTCTCTCTACCCTATATATTTCTATTTCTCTCCTCCTCTCTCTTTTTTTCTATTTCTTTCTCTCCCTCCCTCAATCTTTTGTTTTTCTCTCCCTCTCTCTCTACTTTGTTTCTTTATCCCCCCATCACTTTCTCTTGGCTTCTCTCATTCTCTCTCTCTCTCTCTCTCTCTCTCTCTCTCTCTCTCTCTCTCTCTCTCTCTCTCTCTCTCTCTCTCTCTCTCTCTCTCTCTCTCTCTCGTCCCCAGTTTCTTTGTTTCTCTCTCTCTCTCTCGATATATATATATATATATATATATATATATATATCCCCTCTCTCTCCCTCACTAGTATTCTCTCTCTCTCCCTCTTTTCTTCTCTCCCACTTTCTCTCCTTCTCTCCATCCCTCTTTCTCTTCCTCTCCCTCTCCTCTCTTTCTTTCCCTCCCTCACTCCATATTTCTCTCTCCCTCCTCTCTTTTCCTCATTGTTTCTCTCCATTCTTATTTCTTTGTTTTTGTTTTTTTCCCTCCCTTTCTCTAATTCTTGTTTTTTTTTCTCTCCCCCTCTATATTTCTATTTCTCACTACCCTTCTTTCTCTTTGTTTCTATTTCTTTCTCTCCCTCCCTCCATCTCTCTATTATTCTCTCTCCCTCTCTCTCTAACTCTTTGTTTCTCTACCTCCATCCCTTTCTCTTGGCTTCTCTCCCCTTCTCTTTCTCTCTGTCTCTTTTTCCCTCTTTCTTCTCTCTCTCTCTCTCTCTCCCCTTATTTCTCTCCCTCCTCTCTCTATTTTTCTCTCTCCCTTCCTCCCTCTCGTTGTCTCTCTCCTTAGAGAATGATGTGACACATTCCATCTTATGATATAGAGAATGATGCGCGTCTACCCTCTCATGGCACCTCTCAAATGCCAAATGAGTACATGAGACTCCTTCGCAAGACTGATCCAAAAAGTTATGACAGTTTGAATAAACTTTATGACACAAATTTTGGAAAAGTACATGAAGACTTCAACAACGATGATGACATGGACGATTTTATTAATGATTGGTATGAAGAAGGTAAGGCAGGTTAGGATGAAATCTTTCTTAGAGCTGAAGAACTTTAGCAAATTTATGAAGGCTCAAGATTGTCATGATTAGGTGTGACTTTACTTATCTTGAACCTCCAAAGTCATTATGCTTGGAGTAATGCATTCGTTTCAGCACTATTAAAGTAAGGTACTTCTCCCATGTCAATGTTGAGTGCGTTATTTAACAAAATCAAGAGTTATGTGTGCTTGAAATGCTGCAGGCTACTATCACAAAAGTTTTTACCTACAAAAAATGCCCTTCCTACATCAAGAGACCAGGCAAAGAAGATGATCACCAAGATGGACTACAACACGATTCATACATGTCCCAATGATTGTATTTTATAGAGAGGTGAATACGAGAACGAGGAGAGATGCCCAAAATGTGAAACATCACGTTACAAAGATGCAAGCAAAAAGATCCCTCACAAGGTCCTTCGACATTTTTCATTAGCTCCCCATATACAACATATATTTTGGACCCCAAAGGTAGCAAGACTTATGGATTGGGGAGCAAAGAACGTAAGTACAAATGGGATTATGTGAATTCCCCTCGGACTCTCTTGCCTTCAAGTATATCAATTCAAAATGGCCAGAATTTGAACAAGAGCTGCGACACATTAAGATGGGTGTTGGATTGGATCGTGTGAATCCTTTCTCCATGCGTTCAAGTAACTTGTCCAGTTGGCTAGTAGTTCTTCTGAACTACAACTTGCCACCATCTATTTCTTTTAAGAAACAACACCTAATTTTGTCCCTCATAATCCCAGGAAAACGTCAAGTCAAAGATCTTAACATTTATCTTGCTCCTCTTATTGATGATCTCCTAGAGTTATGGAGAGGCAAAGATGTGCTTGACATGTCAAAACAAGACGACAAAAGAAGGTTTCAAGTCCGTGGAATTCTAACATGGACTAAACACAACTTTCTTGGCTATGGATTTTATTCAGGTATTGTGATTTAAGTAGCACATGCGGGAGTATTTTCATTTCAATTTAATCTTTCATGCTTATGCTAAATGTTTTACTATGGACGTGGCATGTGCCAAAGTCTTATGGATTTGCAGTGTCAGAAGAAGTATCCGCTGCCATGTCAATGTCTTCATCTTCTACCTCTTCTCCCATATTCTCATGTTCATGCTCAGCAAACTCTTGAATGTCTTCATACATTTGTAAAGTGTCAAAAAAAATATTCTCTTTTTCTGCCCTGTTTTCAGCATTAAATACTGTAGAAATTTCAGCCACTATATCAACATCAACCAGCCCTGAAAATATCCCTGAAATACCTTCATTTGTATCCATCAAACCATATGTCTTTAGCTCTTTTTGAGCCCATCCTACATCTTTCTTTTGAGCCCTACACATGGCTGAAATATTCTTAAAACTGCCAAGACTACATGCTCTCCATTCCTGCAATCCAAACACAAACACAGTTTCCTCCTTTCTTGGAGGCATAATTATCTTCCTAGAGGCACTACCATAGCCTCCACTTGTAACAGTGCTATCTAAAAACCCTTAAACTCTCATGCATTAGGTGACATAGGATTATCCCATAGCTTATCCCAATTGCAGGGATGATTCATGGTGACATGGCACATTGTTTTGATCTGAAGCAAGCACATACCTCTTCGAAACTTGTTATTTCAATAAATCTGGTATATCTATGTGTTATTAGCTTCGTGTGGAGCTATCAAGAAATAGCTTTGGATATTGACCGTTCTTTATCAGGCAGTCTTGAATTACCACAATTTCCATGATGGCAAGGAACAAGAAGAAGGAGCAGGTATTGGAGCACATTAATGAGGGTTTAGAAGATTACCATGCTATTGGAGCCACAAATTAGGGAAAAGAATTTATGGGCAATAGTAAAACAAATGAAGAGGCCCATTGGCCAAGGGTTCCCTATGATAATGAGCCTAAAACTCAAAGCAAATATTACCCATGATTCCAATGACTTCTTACAGTTATCAAAGAAAAAAGGTAACATGAATGAAAGTTTAATCCAACTCACACATTCAATGGATGACAAATTAGGTAAGATGATTACACATATGGAAAAACAAAACCATAGGATGGATGCCAAATTTGAACAGTTGGTCACAATATTCAGCAACTTGGGTAACAAATTGCAAAGAAATTCACCTTCCCAAGCTGAAGATGTACCTATTGTTCATGGCAATGTGAGGTTCACAACAGCCCATCAACATATACCATCCACTTTTGAATATGGAGGACCTTCTAAGGTGAATCAAACAATTCAACCTCATATCAATTCTTGGAATAGGAATAGATCCAACTTTACTAGATCAAGAAATAAAGGACATTAAGATTAATCCTTGCATGATGACATAAATGAGTTTATACATGAATGTCATCCCTTTTACAAAGAGTTTGATTCTCAACATGCTCAAGTTCATCATGCTTAGAGATGATCAAGGGTAGTATGGACATGATAAAGCAAGGAAAGGAGACAATTTCCAACATGTTGAAGATCATAAAGATAGGTTTCCACATGGAATATTTGCTCATAACCAACATTCACATGGAAACTCATTGTTTGGTTGTCAATCTTTTGGAAATAATGGAAATGGGCAGCATTCATCTACCCCTAATCATGGACAGCAAGTAAAGTGATCATTTTAATAGGCAACAATATTTTGGATATACCAACCAAAATGTGCAACACTATCATTATGACAAGGAATACAAGGACAAGATCAATATATCCAATTTCAAAGGAGATTACACTTCACCGATCGAACTTGAAGAATGGCTCAAAAAATTGGAAATGTATTTCACTCTCTAGCCACGCAATGATCAAGTAAAGATTTTTTATGCATCCCTACACCTAGAGGGTTATGCGCATACGTGGTGGAGATATATGAGCAAGATTGGAGAGAATTTTCAGTCTTAGGAGGACTTCAAATCAGCCATGACTCAAGTGTTCATGTCACCAATGGCGAATGAAAGGCTTGAAAGGAAATGGTATGATCTTAGGCAAAGGGGTTCTACCGTGAGGGAGTATTCCAGCCAATTCTTAAACCTTTCCATGTATGTGGAAGGCATTTTCGATTCCGCAAAATTGAACAAATATATTTTTGGTCTTGATCCAATCCTTTCAACTAAAGTAGGGGCAACTAAGCCTACAAATGTTCATGCAGCCATTCAATATGCTGAGAGGTACAACTAAAAGTATAGAAAATATTTGATTTCATTTCAGCCCAAAACAGGAATGAATGAGACACAAAAAGGACATCTTTTACAAATAGAGGCAGTTCCTACTTGTGATGAGATGCATGAGCTTGATAATCAGGATGACACACAGGAGGAATTGGGTTGTAACGATGAAAGTACACTTTGGCTTAAGAGTACTATAAATTCAAAGGTTGCCCATATTCTCATTTATATGGGCAGTACACATAATTTTGTCAATGCCAAATCATTATATGAGTTGAAGCTACTACCTCAAGAAATAGAAGCTCCACTGAAGGTAAAAGTAGCTAATGGTTCCTAAGAGTTGAGCAAAGAGATATGATGATAGATTCCTATTGAATCATCATAGACTTGCACTATTATGACAGACTTGATTGTCCTAGATATGGGCCCTATTGACATAAACATTGGCTGCGATTGGCTTAAACAACTTTGAAAATTTTCTTTGGATATAAATCAAATGTTCATGGAGTTTACTTGGAATGGGCAACAAGTAAGACTTAATGGCATGGAGAGAAAGCAAGTGGAAATAATCAACAAGGAGAAAATGAAGAAGGAAATTAATACTATGTCTTGCATTTTCACACTTCTTCTATCAAAGGCAGATGAAAATTGACAATCTACTTCACCTAAGGAGCAACATCCATATCTATGTAAACTTTTTAAAGAGTTTAAGGACATATTCCAGCGACCTACATCATTGCCTCCTCAGTGAGAGAAGTAGATCATCCTATTGATTTAATGCCCGAGACTAAACCCATCATCAAACCTCCTTATAGGTTATCCAAGTATGAGAGAGAAGAAGTAGAGAAACAGGTCAAAGGCTTGCTAGAAATGGGGTTTATTCAGCCTAGTCAGTCACCTTTTGCTTCTCCCGTACTACTTGTCAAAAAGAAAGATGGGTCATTTAGGATGTGTATTGACTATAGAGACTTAAACAAGAGCACCATAAAGAACAGGTACCCAATTCCTTGCATTGATGGTTTGTTGGATGAACTCAAAGATGCAAGAGTTTTCACAAAGATTGACTTAAAGTCGAGATATCACCAAATCAAGATGAAAGCAGGGGAAAGGGGTCTCTACCACTTCCTAGTTATGTCATTTGGACTTTCAAATGCACCTGCAACTTTCCAAGCTCTTATGAACAAGATTTTGCAGCCATTCTTGTATAAATCAGTCTTGGTATTCTTTGATGACATTCTCATCTATAGCAAGAGTAGAGATGAACATCTGAAGCGCGTCAGAGAAGTCCTTTTTACCTTGAGAAGAAACTAGATTTTTGCAAAGGAAAGGAAGAGTACTTTTATAGATGATGAAGTAGAATACTTGGGTCAAATAGTTGGTGAGAAAGGGATTATGGTTGATCCAAAGAAGGTTCAATGCATGAAGGATTGGCCCGTACTACAGAATTCTACTTCACTATGAGGATTTCTTGGACTATCTTCTTTCTATTATAGAAGATTCTTCAAGAATTATGCCCATGTAGCAGCTCCTCTTACTGATAGATTGAAAAAGAAATCTTTCTTTTGGGATATTACCGCCACTAAGAGTCTCAATGAGCTGAAAAGTCTACTCATTTCAACACCTATTTTAGTGTGCCCAGACTTAATTTCCAAGGAGTTCACTATTTTTAAGGTGAAGAGTGACCATCGTGTGCTGAAATATTTCCTCTCTCAGCCAAATCTTTCTCCCAAACAAAGATGTTGGTTAGCTACACTTTAGGGATATGATTTTGATGTTTCTTATATGGCAGGCAAGGATAATGTAGTGGTAGATGCTTTATCCAGGATGTGGGCATGTTTTGTTTCTAGCATCTCTACCATAAGGATTGGATCCAGGACATTCAAGAAGAATATCTTTTAGATGAGCACACTGCCAACATTATGAGGAAATTACAACAAGATGATGGATCTGAATTTTCCAATTTCAAATGGCAAAATGGACTTCTTTGGTTTAAAGGGAGAGTCTACTTGACCCCTCAGTCATCATTTAGACCTCAAATTTTACAAGAGATGCATTCTTCCCCTTTGGCAGGACATATTGGATTATTTAAAACCTTTGACAAGGTCCATAAATGCTTCTATTGGAAGGGACTTTGGAAGGATGTCAAGGAGTATGTGATGCAATGCTTACCATGCCAGTAGAATAAAGACTCAAATTTATTACCTACTGGTCTACTTTAGGCTTTGCCTATTCCACATGGTAAATGGATTGATATCAGCATGGATTTTATTACAAGACTTCCTACCACTAAGCAGGGCTAGAATAGCATTCTTGCTGTGGTGGATCGTCTTATGAAATCAGCCCACTTCATACCCACCAAAGTTCAATATTCAGCCAAACAGGTAGTAGATCAGTTCATGGAAGAAATTTTCAGACTTCATGGATTACCTATGAAGATTGTTTCTAATAGAGATTCCAAGTTCATGGGAAATTTTTGGAAAAGTCTTCTTACTTCCATGGATACCAAACTAACTCCAAGTATTGCCTATAATCCACAAACAGATGGCCAAACTGAAAGGGTCAATAAATGGTTGGAAATATACCTCAAACAACCACCACTGCTTCTAACGGGCAAATTCGTCTTCACAATAGTGATTCCATCATCTCTCAAAATTTTTAAGACTATCAAAACTGTTGCAACTAGCATTCCCCATATAGAAAGCTCCACTATTGAACCTCTTATTTAGATTGTCAACTTCTTCTCCTGTTTTTTTCTTCCCTTCTAGAATTAGTGCTTCTCTATCTTATTGTTTTAGGCTTGTTTTTTAAACTCAAACTTTCAATTTTTTGCCACTTTATGATATCCTGAGCTTACATGACCCATCGCTATGTTATTCCTCAAGCAAGGACTAAAACCTTTGCTGGTAACTTCTCCAATGGCCTTCTCTGAAGCATCCAATATCTCTAAGTGACCACATGGAGGAGCCCTTGTGGCTATTAGGCCAACCTTATGCTTTAAAGGACCATGTTGTAGTTGTTTTAAAGTGACATTAGCTCCAAGGAAACCTCCTTTGGCATGCCTTGTCTTACCATCTATCCCTCTTTCACACCCATCCAAGCAAACCCCCAAATTTTCCCACTTCTTTTGGGCTACGAAAGAGTAAAACTTTCCCATGTTCTTATTTATATTCTCAAGTAGATACAACATCTTTCTTATACAATGTGCTCCTGTAAGAGATAATTTGGGATGTTAGATACAACATTTGTTTGATACAACATGATCATTTGGGATGTTAGATACAACATCTGTTTGATACAACATTTTCATTTGGATGTCAAGATTTGGGATGTTAGGTTCAACATAATGTGATCATTTGGAAATGAAAATTTAGCCTCTTCCTTGAACAAGATCATTTGACCACTCAATTTAGCCTCTATCTAATTTAGTATGTCATGTAGAAATCATTTGAGTCGTACAACAACGTGCTTTTTTTATGTTGCATAGACCTTTCTCTTTCTCTTTTCTTCCATTTCTATTGTATGTTCTAGCAACTTGAGGCAGAGTTAAGTGGAGGGAGATTTTAACTGCAAGAAGTATGCAACATGCAATGTGTAAGCAAGCATGAGAAGGAGCCTAAATTTTTGGAAATAGTCTTTGGATTATTAATCACGATATAATGTGCATGAAGCACATGCATATTTGAATTGCCAAATGGTTGCAACACTTATTTTGATAAATCATTTAACATTGCAAGCCAAGCATTATCCCGTGCAAGTTGTAATGGTAGCATAGGCGCCTGTGGAAAAATTGCAAAGGTTCCAGTTCATTCTCACCATAGGAAAAGCATGCAATAAGAGATGACAAATCTTGAGGTCCTAAAGTGGGTTGGATGCCCAAGAGGGGTGGGGAAATCCTAACCCCAGAAATCATGTATAAAATGGATGATAATGAATAGAACAAGCTATTCATGTGTGTGTAAACTTTGTGCATTTGCCTTCCTACTTTGATTGTGAGAGAGTGAATGAGAGTGAGAGTAAGAGATTGAGAGAAAGAGAGTGAGAGAGCGAGGCTGAGGGACCAAGAGGGTAAAGTTCTACTCATCTTCTCTCCAAGCACTCTCTCTTGCTATACACATGCTTCTCTTTTGCACGTGGAAGTTGTAGAGGGTTGAGAGTTGAAGGAGCACTCAATTGGATCGTGGACTGTGCAAAGCACATCCTTCATGGGATTGAAGGAAGGCCATGCTACTCACTACAAACAAATGCTTGCATTCATGTGCAAGAGACTATGTGAGAGGTAGTCATTTGATTCTCGTGCATCAAAGCTCTTACAGGAATAAGAGTATGTCCAAAGTCCCACTATGTTGAGTTTGTGGAGGATAACATTCTGGTTTAGTTGGCGAGACAAAGGACATGTCCACCATGGAATAGGGGGCATTATGTTGCAAACTCCGAAACGTTTTTGCAAATAGTTATGACTTCATGCTTTTTTTTGGATTATAGGGGGCATTGTGTTGCAAATACTTATGACTTCATGTGGAATAAGGGGCATTGTGTTGCAAATACTTATGACTTCATGTGGAATAAGGGGCATTGTGTTGCAAACTTCAAAACTTTTTTGCAAATAGTTATGACTTCATGCTTTTTTTTGGATTATAAAGAGTATTGCCTTGTGATAACATTTGGGAAAAAAAATATTTTTTACTTATTTTGGTAGGATAGAATCATATTTTTAATTTGGTTTATTTTTCTTTTTAAAAAAATCCTTTATTTTAGTCAATGTTTCTTGGGGGTTGTCTAACTTTGGAAACCCTGGTTGCAATGGTTTGTTTTTGGAAAAATAAAAATAAAAAATGGTGATGCAACTCATGTGTATGGTTTGGGTTCTGGGAGAAGAAAAAGAAAAAAGAGAAAACAAGAAGAAGTAGGAAGTGGAAAAAAAAAATATAGTACAAGGGAATAGGGGTATAGCAACAGGCGTTTCCGACACAAATTAGCAGTATCGCTATTTGCATCACAAATGGGGCACATATAGTGACGCAAATAGCGATGCTACTCTGAGAAAAAAAAACAGATGAAACTTGAGCACGGCATTTTGCCGCAAACAGTTTGAGAGAGAGCGAGGGAGGGAGAGGGAGAGAAAGAGAGAAAGAGAGAGAAGGAGAGCTTCTCACTGCCGCCTCCACCACCACCGCTACTACTGCCGTTCACGAAGAAGAGGGGAAAGTGCATGAAGGAAGAAGAGGGTCCATCATGAAGAGGAGACAAAGAATTCATCCTCGAGACTTTGCGGTAAGTACATTGCTTCCTCTTCGTTTCTTCTTATTCTTTCTTCTTTTATTTTGTTTGTTTTTCTTGAGAATGAGGTGCATTGAGGGAGAAAGACAGGAAATGAGAGAGGGAGAAGAAGAAAGGAAAAGGAAGAGAGAAGGAGAGAGAGATAGAGAGAGAGAATACATGGAAGATAACAAAGAAAGAGAGAAAGAGAGAGAGAAAGGGAGGGAGAGAGGAGAATGAGTGAGAAAACACGAGGGGGCGGAGAGAGACAAAGAGAGAGGCAACAAATAAAGAGAGAGAGAGAAATAAAGAGAAGGGGGAGAGAGAATGAAATGAAGAGTGCAGAGAGAGGTGGATAAATTGTGTTAGGTTAGTTAGAAAACTAAAGCTACTCTTCGACGGAAGGGGGTGTTTAAATTGCCCATGGATTTTTTATGTAGCAAAGTGGTCTTGGTTAGCCAAGAGAATTCCATTAAAAATCTAAAATGCTAGATTAGGTCAAGTTAGGAATGATCAATGTCAACTATCCTAGTGTGTCATCCTCGATCCAAATCAATGTTATTTTAGGGGGCCTAAGTTGAGACTATACCTTATTAATAAAGTGGTTGATGCATATTACTCCCCTTCATTTCTCACTCTCTTTAAACCAATGCAATGTTCTACTTAAGTTTGAGAGATGATAGCACAGTAGTTATCTTAAACTAATATCAGATAACCATGGTAGGAGACTGTAGTTACGATTTAGGCTTGCTTTAGGTTGATCTGTGTGATATTGAGGGGGAACTTTCCCTATGAGGTATAGTTAAGTAGTTTGAGGTAATGTAGTTTGATTATTACAAGGGAGTTTTGAGTGGAAGTTACATTGATTACTTCTTGATAAATTTGAGCCATTAGGATTCGGTGGATAGACATGTTACAAATATTGATATGCATCTAGATATGAATATAGTCTCTAGATTTGCAAGGCCATGCACTCTCTAGAATTTGGATGAAAAGGGATCAATTTGTGCACACCTTAGATTGACTTTATGATCTTTCTACATAATGAAAGGTGTTGGATATGGAATGGCATGTATTGCTTTATCAATGCGGATCATCTTCCGTATATTAGAACCAACCTTAAGTAGATTTAGTGGATGGAAAATCTAAAAGTTGTTTAATGTTTATTTTGAAGGAATCTAGGGTTAACCATACTATTAGTGTATCTAATTTCCATGGGTAAATCTTTATAATAGGATTCTTATCATGATGTAATGTCTCTTAGCTATTCGAAAAAATTAAATAAAAGATTACTCTTTGCCTTCTACTTGTGTAAGCTAAATAGCTCCTAAAAATTAATGTTTAAATGTAAGAAGGTTTATATGGAATTTTTATAATGTATATTAAACAACTAGTTTGTTATGTGTTGTAAACCAAGACGTTTCAGTTGACGTTAAGTCTATTGAGTTACAAGAGAAGAAATCCCTTCTCAAACAAATTAAAAAAGAAAAAGAGAATGAGAATAAAAACCAGTTGTTTGTAGTAATGTAGACAAAATGGAAAACAATGATGGTTGTGATGTTCAAGATCACGAGGCATATCTTAATCAACATGTCCTGTGTCCTTGCTCTCAATGCAAGCTGGCAATCAGACGAAAGCATCACTTGTCGATAAAACACTTACCATGCTTCGGTGATTTCCAATCGGAGATCATTGATCAGATGATCTCAAACTTTGAGCAAATGGTAAGAAAAGTGTGTATCAATCATGCATTACATTCACAAACTATTTGAATATAATATAAAACAACATTAGACATG